>NC_134853.1:83993781-84293781 GCF_049852395.1 Peromyscus maniculatus bairdii | reverse complement strand
CAGTCATAATGACTACGTGATGATCTGGGGCATCTAAGTCTTTGGAGCACTGTGTTGTGACAAGAATGAGGTATACCCCACATTTCTAAGTGTGAGACTACTGTTCCCCCAGTTCTAAGACATTCATAATGTATGCTAGTGCACTCATTTTTGCAAACATGTTTTAAAACTGGTACTTTAGGAATACAAAAAAATTCTGGATAAATGTTGAGGTACCTGTGAGATCAGGTGGAGTCCAAGGAGGGCTATCCTAGGGTAGAAGAGGAGGACCAGAGACTGTCTAGCTTACAGGGAGGATAGAGGAATTTAACTGTGAGGATGATGAAGGGTATGTGTTTGTGGTGTGTGTGTGTGTGTGTGTGTGTGTGTGTGTGTGTGTGCAGGAGAACTTAGCATCTCAAAGCTAGTGTGAGAAGTTTGTGATCTAGTTATGGAAACAAATTATCCTGGGCTGAGGGCCATGGAATGACTTTCAGATCACAGGCCATTCTTGTCTCTTCAGGAGTTCTCACGTGTGACTGAACCTCAGGGAGAACCCCATGTTTCAAGAAGACAGAGAAAGACATGTGAGGCTGGTGGTGGAGGTCTGCTCCCATGGGGTTCCTAAACCAGGGGCTTTGGTCCCTTCCTTTATCAGATTGTGTGCACTGGCCTCACCTGTCCCCTCATAGAGTCCCGAAGAGGGCAGCCATGTCCTCTACCACTCTGCATCCCCCCTCAAAGCAGGGCTTCTTGCTGAACCCGGGGTTCACATCTCCACTAGGCTGAAAGCAGGGAACCCCCAGCAAGCCTCTCGTCTCCTCCCCCTGCGCTTGGGGCTACAGTGAACGGCAAGGCTAACCTCTGAACCATCTCCACAGCCCTCCCTGGTTTTCCATCTTTGGGAGGGGTAGGCATCAACTTTCTGCCACGTGACAGAATTCAGCAGCTTCCAACTGGCCAAGCAGGTTGCCAACAAGAGACAGACACAGCAAGGGAAGCAGAGGTAAAGACAAAAAAAGCCAGGGGCATTGTTTCTCCTCTCCTCTCCTCCTCAGAGGCTCGGAGGGACGGGTGGAACTCAGAGAAGCCAAGCAAATGTCCTCAGAGACACCGATAGTGAAGCAGAGAACACAAAGGCAAGCTTGGCAGGACAGAGCCAAAGCTCACATGTCCAGAGGCCTCGGGACGGAAGGGCTGGTGGTGAAGGCGCTGCTCATCCCTCATCCCTGGAGCGTGGCTGAGCCCTGTGAAGAGCTGCCCAGAGAGCCTTCAGCAGGCACACTGTCTAAAGAGCTGAACAGTCTGGGCCAGCACAAGAGGGCTCCCTCTCCCTGGCTGCGTCTAAACACCTCCAGCTCTGAGAGAAGACTGACACAAGGCAAGAACCCATGGGAAGGGACAGTGAGAGCCACCTGGGAGCGGGGAGGGAACATCAGGAAGTCTTTGGACCCGTGCCATATGGCCCAGGACACTTTTGAGACTGCCTCTGTCCTGTTCCCATCTGTAGGGAGCGACAGCTTCTGTGGAAAGTGACTTCAGGAGCAGTAATAGATACAGCCAAGACCTGAGAGGAATGGCAGACCTGGATGCTCTGGCCTGCAGGAGGCAGAAGAGGAGTCTGCCCCTTGGCCACCCAGTCAGGGAGGTGGCTTTTGGTGCTGCCCTGTCTGATCCAGGAAACCCTGCCTAGCAGCTTGTCACCCCTTGTCACCCCTTCCACATAATGCTGGATCCTGCCTATCAGGAACCACACCTCCCCCACCCACTTCCTTTCCCCCTGTCCCAAGGCCACAGACAGAATCTGGAGTCTCTTCTTCCTGAACATGCCACTTTCTTTGGGGCATGCCATGACCTGAGGGTTGGTGTCCTTCCAAATTCATATGTTACAACCTAATTTCTGCAGTGAGAAAAGGACCAGGGTTTGAGTACAGCACAAATCCTTTCATGAAGGTGACTAGTGTCCAAGAACACGGCCAGCCTAAGACCTGCCAACCCTCCACCTGTGGAACTCAGCACTAAGTCGCTGTTCATGAGGTATGCGCTCTCACAGATACTCTGTCAGGAACTCGGTCCCGGCCTTCCCAGTTCAGAGCTATTTTTCATTCAGTGTCTGTGTTTTATTAGGGATTGATCTTTAGTTATAAACCAGTCCTCAGGTTGTACCCCCTCACCAGGCAGCACCCACTCTCAGAATCCAACAAGGCACAAATCCTTGCCAATCGCAGAGAACAGAGAGCACCAGGGACAGATGGCCATGTGTCTCATGGTGCTCACACACTCACAAGTCCCGGGGAAAAAAGATTTAAAAAGGCCGAGAGAGGGACCACAGGAGACGTCACAGAGCCCAAGAAGACTGAGAACATTCTACAAGGAAAGCACGAAGTATCCTGGGAGGAAACCCACGCTGGCCTTTGCTTCAGCAAAGAGGAAGGGAAACAGGAGACCCAGGCCCCAGGCTATCCCAGAACAGAGCTCATGGAGGAATAATGTGACTCAGGAGTACAGGCCAGTCGCTGAGCACATCACAACTTCTGAGAACCACGGACAGGGCTTGGCTGTGGCCAATGCAAGGAACACAGCTACCCAAGGACCACAAAACCAAGTGCCCATGAGCACATGGGTATCTGCCCCACAGGAAGGGGATGAAACTCAAGGAGTCCCCAAGGACCAGTGCTGTCACCAGCAAGATGAAGGTCGTACCAAGGTCATAAATGCCAAGATGCCAAGGCAATCCGGACAAAGGCAATATGGGAGGCACGCCCATCCCCGCCACCAGCTTCTCTCATCCTGGTTTAGAGTCTCCTTGCCTGAGTTAGCACTCAGCAGACTAGGAAAACAGCCCAGGGTTTGCCTGTGTCTCCATCAAAGGAAACAGGAAGGGGCATTGGATTTGAAACCAAATGGACAGTGGGGCATCAGGCTCTTCACCCTGACGGGGAGTGGGGGTCAGAAATGAGTCCAACCAGGTATTTCAGGGGCTGCTTAAAGTCCTGGCACTCAGATGTGGCCCTGCCACTGTGGTCCAGGGAGCCAGGACCCGAGGTCAGCCTCTGGAGTCCCTGTTTGCTTGCAGGGATACTCTCCATCAGCATCCCGGAAACTACTGTCTCCAGACCAGCTTGTGAAATGGCAGCGTGCCCCACCACCGTGGCCCTCACCCTGGCCAGGCTCTCCGGGATCCTCAGTGGATCCTGAGCAAGGCCAGTTCCCCATGCCAGTTACCATTCCTGTGCTAACTGAGGTCCCCGGGCTGCTGGGAGACCCAGGCTCAGCTGCTCCAGGACTCTCTGGTCACAGCCTGTGAGGCCTCCACCACAGCTGTCCCCAGGACCTGGCTTGACCACTGCCACCTGAAAGGGTTGGGCACCGAGGCTTCCTGGCATTCCACACCTACCCATTTATAGGCTCCTTCACTGCACCTGCCTAGAGAGCCAGTTATGAAAATGCTTCCCCCTTTCTTGCTAGCTCCCAGAAGAAAAGAATTACTAAGCAGTGCTTTGAACTTACATCCTAGGACAATGAACCAAAGCCCAGAGACTACGACCTAGACAAAGAAGAGGATGCTCAAGCACCTCAAGCCCAGAAGGCAGTGAGCAGGTGAGCCAGGCCCAGGAGGGGTGAGGTCTGATCTCTTAGGAACTTCCCAGTACCTTCCAGGAGTGGGAGGGGCATTGGGTTTGAGGACCATGCATTCACAGTGGCAGGGCAAAGGGGGCCATTGGTGGCAGACCCTGATACCCAGTCTCCAGGAACCTTGGGCCACCCTGCCTGGGGCACAACCAACTCCATAGTCCCCCAGGCCTCGGTTCCCCTGTGCCCTGTGTCCACCAGGCCAGGGGAGGGGAGGATTCTGGCTCTGTGGGGTATGGTGGAAAGGACTCTGGGAGACCCGGCTCTGGCTCACAGCAGCCCCCTCGACACAGGGTGGGCTCCAGGGTCCCTCTAATATGCAAGCACACCCTCTCCAGACCCAAGAGAAGATAGGGCCTGCCTGGGTGAGGGGTGGGAGCGACACCAGGGTGGCTCCCATGTGAAGACAGCCTTCCAGGTGAGGTCGGCCAGCCAAGTGCTGTCAAGACAAACAGCAAGAGAGAGGACAGTCAAGGAGCCTTTGTTCTTCTTGCCTTTCCAACAGGAGGGCCAAGCCGAGGGAGGGCAGCAAGGATGCCAACCACAGACCAGGAGCCAGAGGAGGGGGTAAGGACATCATAGCTATGAGCAAGGAATCTCAACACAGTCACACGCGGTGTGCAGGGGCCCTTCCAACCACTGCTGAGGATGGAGGCCGCCTTCCCTGGCGGGAACACAACACCAGACCTCTGAGTGGGACTTGGCTCCCCACCAGCCCGCACCAAGAAGGCTCTGGAAAGGCAAGATTTCCCAGTGTCATGTGAACAAGTAGCCAGTGAGCACAGGGTCCCGGGCTGAAGGGCACAGGCCCAGGAGCACACTGGACGCCCGCCAGGGATCTGGCAAGCCTGCAGGAGAGCGTTTGATGTGGTGGTGAGGCTTCCTGCTGAGGCCATGTGCAGACCAAGGGAAGCCCCTTCTCTGGGCTCTCCTCCGTGGCTGGGACATCACATTCTAGCCGGCCTAAAGCATCAGCCGGCCCTCACTGTGCACACCACTTCAGTCAGAAGAAGCACCTTGGATGAAGGAGGCAGAGTGGCTATGGCTTTAGGGAGCAGTCACCTGGTGGCCCCTTCAAGGACACTGTAGAGTGAGGTGGCTCTCTCCTGGCTCCAGTGGGTGTGGCTCTTCTCTTCAGACAGGAAGATGACGGCTGAACCAAGGGACCTTTCTTTTGGCCTGTGCCTCAAGTCTCCCTCACCTCCAGTACTCACGACTCACAGAAAATGCTTATCTTCTGTGCAAACGACTTTCCTTAAGGGTTCTGGAGACCCCGGACCCTTCTCCTGCTTGGCACAGTCATGTCAGGACTCTCCAGGGACAGAGCTCACAAAACACAGGCAGGCCCTGTGTAGACAGACAGACAGACAGACAGGAGGAGACAGGTCAGTATGAACTCTTGGATGGCTCTTACTGGGTTTCACCTGCCTGCATCACTCTCTTTTCTGATGGTCAAGTTTCTCCAGGGGCCTCGTTCACTAAGGCCTTGCCTCCTTTGCACAAATCCCCAGCATGTGTGTGTAGGACCTGTCTCCACACTACCTCCCAGGTTTCCATTGTCCATTCCCAGGCTGGCCTTGTACTCTCTAGGCAGCCAAGGATCACATGACCCTCCTGATCCTCATGCCTCCATCTCCTGAAAGCTCAGGTGCAGGTGTGCCCACCATTTCTGCTTCACAGTGTCTCTGGGGATGGAACCCAGGCCTTCATGGATGCCAGACAAGCAAGCCTGCCCACAGCCAAGCTGCAGCCCCTCTCTTCCCTCAGGAGTGGAGGCACTTTCACAGGGAGGCTCTCTGTGGGCTCCCTTGTCTTCACCTCACAGCAGTCTCCTGGGTCATGCTCCTAAAGGGGAGCTAACAGGTCTGAGCCCCACCATAGGACTCGGCTTCAGAGCCTCCGTCATTTAGAGCTGTTTTCACTATGGAGGCAGGCTAACCTACAATTTCCAATATCCTGTCTCAGCCTCTGAGTAGCTAGAAGTACAGCCCTGGGACCCTGGGACTTGGCTTCAAGGCACTGATGAACACGTGTTATTCAGAACTATGAAAAACAACAACAACAACAAGGAAGATTGGTGATGGAGCTGGGGTCATGGCTGTTGCACCATTTTTAGACCTGGTGTGCAGCCAGCTGAATCCATGCCCCCTCTCAACTGTGTCCAGGGCAGGATTCAAACACAAGGGGTCTTGGGGGGAGGGGGCGTCTTAAAAATCTCTTGAGGTTGCCCTTTTCCACAACGTGGAAACAGATTACTTTAAAAATGACAGTCAACGGCAACTATTTCAGTGTGAGCAAAATACTAGCATTTTCAGGGAAGCCACGGCCTTACCCGGCCATCACAATACCCTGAGAAGGGCAGGGGTCAGCACTTGAGGAAGGCAGATTCGGGGAAGTTCTCTTCTCTCTGCAGTCTTACTATGAAGCCAAGAGCTCCTGCTTGCTAAGTCCCAGACCCCTCCAAAGCGACGACGACCGTTGAAGGTAGCCACGGGAGCCTGGAAAAGGAAGGACCATCTGTGTTGATGCCCATCCGTATCTTCTGTGCGTCGGACAGAAGCGTCAGGCACCAACAACCCCAATACTGTTTTGGAAAGGAGGCTCTCAGAACTTTTCACTCACGTTTGACATTACCAGACCCTCAGTAAAATCGCCGCATTTCCTTGCTTCTGACCAGGAATTGAAGTAGAAATACCCAATCCAAGAACATATTGAGCCTGAATGGGAGCCATGGTAAGTTTGAGACTGGGGTACCCGCCCTCTGCTGGCCGTTAGTTAGTGCGTGATGACGTCAGCGTTGTGCTCGCGCATGATTGGTTGTCAGTTCCCTTTATCTTAGGATTGCTATTGCTGTGATGAAAACCATAACCAAAGAAACTTGGGGAGGAGAGAGGGTTTATTTGACTTAGGCTTCCACATCAAAGCAAGTCAGGATTGAAACTTAAGCAGGGCAGAATCTTGGAGGCAGGAGCTGATGCAAAGACCGTGGAGGAAAGCTACTTACTGGCTTGCTCCTCATGACTTGCTCCAGCTTGCTTTCTTAGCGAGCCAGGGACCACCAGCCCAGGGATAACACCACTGTAGTGGGCTTGGCCTTCCTGTCTCAATCACTAATTAAGAAACTGCTCTACGGGCTTGCCTACAGCCCAATCTTATGGACGCATTTTCTCAACTGAGGTTCTCTTCTCTTTAATGACTCTAGCTTGCGCCAGTTGACATAAAATTAGCCAGGACAGTAAGTACCTCCAGGGTCATGGCCACTTTCTCCACAACGGACTTTTACTGACTGCCCAGTTACAGATGCTCTGTTCCATGCATGCCTGAGACCAGTGGGGTGCTGAAGAAGACAGTGTCTTTGTCTCTAACCCATTTGAAAGTGTCCTCTCTCCATCATGTGTGGTTGACATGATCTGCTCCAGTTTCTCATAGGACATGAGGTATCAAAATGCAGATGCCTCACAATTCTGGTTACTGTCAGGGGAACCTCAATCAGTTGCATCTGAAGGTCTTAGGACCTTCTGGATATATCACACTCTAGTCTTTATCACAATCAGGAAGCTTCAAATAGAACATTTGGCTTGCCTCTGTTTAGGAATCATTGCCTAGAGGTCCTAAGAGCTCACCCTCCCAGTCTGGAGGCAAACAAATAGAGGCGTTGTACACCCTGGGGGGCAAGAAGTGAGACTGAAATCTGCTTTGTCCTCATGTGACATGTCCTTCAGAAAACTACGGATGACATTTTAAATGTAGCTGATGCGCTATCAAGATTGCAGCTTGCCTGGCTTAAAAGGTCATCTTGAAGGGCTGTAAGACAGCTCAGTGGTTAGGAGCATTTACGGTCTTGCTGAGAACCGGAGTTCAGTGCCCAGTATACATATCAGGTGTCTCACAGCCATCTGTAACTGTAGTTCCACGAGATCTAATGCCATCTTCTGGCCTCCATGAGTGCCGGCACCCAAGTGGTGATTATTAACTCATGCACACACACATATATATATTCATTTTTTTAAAAAAGTCATCTTTACTGTTGTGGATCAGAAAGGAAATGTGGGCACAAATTCCATGGTTCTGTTTTAACACTATCTTATTTTTTTTTAAAGAGCTATCTTTATTTTCTTTTATGTGCATAGGTATTCTTCATGTGTGTATATACCAGCTGCATGCCGCACACGAGGAGGCCAGAAGAGGGTGTCAGATCCCCTGAAACTGGAGTCAACAGACCGCTGGAAGCCCACACACAGGTGTTAGGAAACCACTGGAAAACAGTAAGCACTCTTAACTGCTGAACCACCTCTCCATCCCAGAACACTATATTATATGTTATGTATATATATACATATACACATATACATATATATGTATATATATTCATTTATACACATATATGCTGTAAATAAAAACTAACAATTGCTTCATCGACCTTGGGTATCCTTTACTCTTATGTGAATTTGGCTTTTTTATAACATCTTTTAAAAGGGTATTTGCTTAGAGAGGTAGCTGTTGAAAACATAAGCAGCATTCAATAGCTCCATCTTAACACATTTCTCTTTTCATCCTTTACTGGACCAGCACAGGCACTATCCCCAGGTTGCCCGCTGTTCTGCCTCCCCTTAGGTCAGCTCCAGGACGGTGATTCCCTCTTGTCTTGAGGCTTTGGCAGATTTGCCATAAGCCAATAGTGCAGTTGTGGTATAGGGACAACCCTGGCACGTTTGAGGAGAGGGCAGTGCAGGGAAACAGGTGGAACACGGGTAGGGAACAGTCCTGTTCAAATAACCCATTATCCGCAGACACATCTAGTGGGTTGGAGTGCACCACTGAGACACCATGAACATAAATGCACCCAGGATAGTGCAATCGTGAGCATGACTGAGACGCCATCAATACAAAAGCTCCCAGGATAGTGTGATCGTTAGCGAGGCTCGGGATAGATAGTTAGAACTATGGGTATCAAAGCATTATTAAAAGGGGAGGAAACCAGCCAAGTCTCTGACCTACAAATATTTTATGTACTTTCTCCCGCTTTGACTTCTGATCACTCCTCCACAAATACGGTGACTGACTGGTCTAGGCAGAATAGAAGGGATTCCAAGAGATCACCCAGGAGAGGGCCCTTTTCAATGCTCACCTGTGTCGATGCTCGCAAACGGCCAGCAGAGGGCGCACGTGGCCTTTGGACTAACGGTCGCTTCCTCGCCCGCAGTCACAGACCTAGGTGGGTCATTTACGTCCTGGCCCAATTCCTAGCGAAAACCACAGAACAAGCTGCCTTTGGTGAGGCTCTCAAATATGGGTGGAGTCTCTCAGCGTCAGATGGGAGTGAAAGGTTCTGAGAGCCTCCTTTCCAAAACAGTATTGGGGTTGTTGCTGCCTGACGCTTCTGTCCGACGCACAGAAGATACAGCTGGGCATCAACACAGATGGTCCTTCCTTTTCCAGGCTCCCGTGGCTACCGTCAACGGTCTTCATCGTCGCTTTGGAGGATTCGTCTTGTAACGGGGTATTTAGACCACCTCTGTTCTCCAGCGCCAAGCTCAGTTTAGTCCGGCCAAGGGACGGGCTCCTGCTCACACACTTGGCAGTAGGATGGAGGGGAGGCTGCCTGCAGAGCCTTAGCTGAGCAAAGAGCCTGGAGCCCATGTGTAAGGAAGCCCTCTTCCCCACCGGCCAGGGCAAACCCTCCACTGAGTGCTCTTTAGTGCTGAGAGACAGGGCAGCGGCAGGGGTCTGAATCAGCAGCCTGGCAGGTCCACCCCTGCTGGGCAAGGTGCAAGAGGGGTCTGGGACTTAGCAAGCAGGAGCTCTTGGCTTCATAGTAAGACTGCAGAGGGAAGAGAACTTCCCCGAATCTGCCTTCCTCAAGTGCTGACCCCTGCCCCTCTCAGGGTATTGTGATGGCCGGGTAAGGCCGTGGCTTCCCTGAAAATGCTCATCTTTTGCTCACACTGAAATAGTTGCCATTGACTTTCATTTTTAAAGTAATCTGTTTCCACGTTGTGGAAAAGGGCAACCTCAAGAGATTTTTAAGACGCCCCCTCCCCCCAAGACCCCTTGTGTTTGAATCCTGCCCTGGACACAGTTGAGAGGGGGCATGGATTCAGCTGGCTGCACACCAGGTCTAAAAATGGTGCAACAGCCATGACCCCAGCTCCATCACCAATCTTCCTTGTTGTTGTTGCTGTTTTTCATAGTTCTGAATAACACGTGTTCATCAGTGCCTTGAAGCCAAGTCCCAGGGTCCCAGGGCTGTACTTCTAGCTACTCAGAGGCTGAGGCAGGATATTGGAAATTGTAGGTTAGCCTGCCTCCATAGTGAAAACAGCTCTAAATGACGGAGGCTCTGAAGCCGAGTCCTATGGTGGGGCTCAGACCTGTTAGCTCCCCTTTAGGAGCATGACCCAGGGGCCTGCTGTGAGGTGGAGACAAGGGAGCCCACAGAGAGCCTCCCTGTGAAAGTGCCTCCACTCCTGAGGGAAGGAGGAAGGGGCTGCTGCTTGGCTGTGGGCAGGCTTGCTTGTCTGGCACCATGAAGGCCTGGGTTCCATCCCCAGAGACACTGTGAAGCAGAAATGGTGGGCACACCTGCACCTGAGCTTTCAGGAGATGGAGGCATGAGGATCAGGAGGGTCATGTGATCCTTGGCTGCCTAGAGAGTACAAGGCCAGCCTGGGAATGGACAATGGAAACCTGGGAGGTAGTGTGGAGACAGGTCCTACACACACATGCTGGGGATTTGTGCAAAGGAGGCAAAACCTTAGTGAACGAGGCCCCTGGAGAAACTTGACCATCAGAAAAGAGAGTGATGCAGGCAGGTGAAACCCAGTAAGAGCCATCCAAGAGTTCATACTGACCTGTCTCCTGTCTGTCTGTCTGTCTGTCTGTGTGTCTACACAGGGCCTGCCTGTGTTTTGTGAGCTCTGTCCCTGGAGAGTCCTGCCATGACTGTGCCAAGCAGGAGAAGGGTCCGGGGTCTCCAGAACCCTTAAGGAAAGTCGTTTGCACAGAAGATAAGCATTTTCTGTGAGTCGTGAGTACTGGAGGTGAGGGAGACTTGAGGCACAGGCCAAAAGAAAGGTCCCTTGGTTCAGCCGTCATCTTCCTGCCTGAAGAGAAGAGCCACACCCACTGGAGCCAGGAGAGAGCCACCTCACTCTACAGTGTCCTTGAAGGGGCCACCAGGTGACTGCTCCCTAAAGCCATAGCCACTCTGCCTCCTTCATCCAAGGTGCTTCTTCTGACTGAAGTGGTGTGCACAGTGAGGGCCGGCTGATGCTTTAGGCCGGCTAGAATGTGATGTCCCAGCCACGGAGGAGAGCCCAGAGAAGGGGCTTCCCTTGGTCTGCACATGGCCTCAGCAGGAAGCCTCACCACCACATCAAACGCTCTCCTGCAGGCTTGCCAGATCCCTGGCGGGCGTCCAGTGTGCTCCTGGGCCTGTGCCCTTCAGCCCGGGACCCTGTGCTCACTGGCTACTTGTTCACATGACACTGGGAAATCTTGCCTTTCCAGAGCCTTCTTGGTGCGGGCTGGTGGGGAGCCAAGTCCCACTCAGAGGTCTGGTGTTGTGTTCCCGCCAGGGAAGGCGGCCTCCATCCACAGCAGTGGTTGGAAGGGCCCCTGCACACCGCGTGTGACTGTGTTGAGATTCCTTGCTCATAGCTATGATGTCATTACCCCCCTCCTCTGGCTCCTGGTCTGTGGTTGGCATCCTTGCTGCCCTCCCTCGGCTTGGCCCTCCTGTTGGAAAGGCAAGAAGAACAAAGGCTCCTTGACCGTCCTCTCTCTCGCTGTTTGTCTTGACAGCATTTGGCTGGCCGACCTCACCTGGAAGGCTGTCTTCACATGGGAGCCACCCTGGTGTCGCTCCCACCCCTCACCCAGGCAGGCCCTATCTTCTCTTGGGTCTGGAGAGGGTGTGCTTGCACATTAGAGGGACCCTGGAGCCCACCCTGTGTCGAGGGGGCTGCTGTGAGCCAGAGCCGGGTCTCCCAGAGTCCTTTCCACCATACCCCACAGAGCCAGAATCCTCCCCTCCCCTGGCCTGGTGGATGCCGGGCACAGGGGAACCGAGGCCTGGGGGACTATGGAGTTGGTTGTGCCCCAGGCAGGGTGGCCCAAGGTTCCTGGAGACTGGGTATCAGGGTCTGCCACCAATGGCCCCCTTTGCCCTGCCACTGTGAATGCATGGTCCTCAAACCCAATGCCCCTCCCACTCCTGGAAGGTACTGGGAAGTTCCTAAGAGATCAGACCTCACCCCTCCTGGGCCTGGCTCACCTGCTCACTGCCTTCTGGGCTTGAGGTGCTTGAGCGTCCTCTGCTTTGTCTAGGTCGTAGTCTCTGGGCTTTGGTTCATTGTCCTAGGATGTAAGTTCAAAGCACTGCTTAGTAATTCTTTTCTTCTGGGAGCTAGCAAGAAAGGGGGAAGCATTTTCATAACTGGTTCTCTAGGCAGGTGCAGTGAAGGAGCCTATAAATGGGTAGGTGTGGAATGCCAGGAAGCCTCGGTACCCAACCCTTTCAGGTGGCAGTGGTCAAGCCAGGTCCTGGGGACAGCTGTGGTGGAGGCCTTGCAGGCTGTGACCAGAGGGTGAGTCCTGGAGCAGCTGAGCCTGGGTCTCCCAGCAGCCCGGGGACCTCAGTTAGCACAGGAATGGTAACTGGCATGGGGAACTGGCCTTGCTCAGGATCCACTGAGGATCCCGGAGAGCCTGGCCAGGGTGAGGGCCACGGTGGTGGGGCACGCTGCCATTTCACAAGCTGGTCTGGAGGCAGTAGTTTCCGGGATGCTGATGGAGAGTATCCCTGCAAGCAAACAGGGACTCCAGAGGCTGACCTCGGGTCCTGGCTCCCTGGACCACAGTGGCAGGACCACATCTGAGTGCCAGGACTTTAAGCAGCCCCTGAAATACCTGGTTGGACTCATTTCTGATCCCCACTCCCTGTCAGGGTGAAGAGCCTGATGCCCCACTGTCCATTTGGTTTAAAATCCAATGCCCCTTCCTGTTTCCTTTGATGGAGACACAGGCAAACCCTGGGCTGTTTTCCTAGTCTGCTGAGTGCTAACTCAAGCAAGGAGATTCTAAACCAGGATGAGAGAAGCTGGTGTCGGGGATGGGCGTGCCTCCCATATTGCCTTTGTCCGGATTGCCTTGGCATCTTGGCATTTATGACCTTGGTACGACCTTCATCTTGCTGGTGACAGCACTGGTCCTTGGGGACTCCTGGAGTTTCATCCCCTTCCTGTGGGGCAGACAACCATGTGCTCATGGGCACTTGGTTTTGTGGTCCTTGGGTAGCTGTGTTCCTTGCATTAACCACAGCCAAGCCCTGTCCGTGGTTCTGGCCTGTACCGGCCTGTACTCCTGAGTCACATCATTCCTCCACAGAGAGAGCTCTGTTCTGGGATGCCCTTGGGCCTGGGTCTCCTGTTTCCCTTCCTCTTAGTCAGTGGTGAGGTTGCTGAGGCAAAGGCCAGCATGGGTTTCCTCCCAGGATACTTCGTGCTTTCCTTGTAGGATGTCTCAGGCTTCTTGGGCTCTGTGACGTCTCCTGTGGTCCCTCTCTGTGGTTGCTGATGGAGTCTTCCTCTTCTTTTTTTTTGTTTTTTTTTTCACTCTTTTCCACCTCAGGTCTTTTGAGCACATTTGGGACACATGAGGGTAGCACTGTCACGTGCTGGCCCAGACTGTTCAGCTCTTTAGACAGTGTGACTCCTGAAGGCTTTCTGGGCAGCTCTTCACAGGGCTCAGCCACGCTCCAGGGATGAGGGAGCAGCAGCACCTTCACCACCAGCCCTTCGGTCCCGAGGCCTCTGGAGAGTGATGCCCTTGGGGCCCCACCTCTCTGTTTCATATTGAGATATCGTAGAACCTTGGTGCTTTCTCTCACGTAATATTTTTAATTTCAGATTTATGTATCCACACATCTGCAATGCATTTTCTAGTTTGTCATACACATATGTCTCCCTTTTGTATAATTTAATGCATATGAAAAATATAGTGTCCCTGCTGGTTTTGTGGATCACACTTGTAATCTGGATGTGCAGAAGGCTGTGTTGGAGGAAGATATCTGTGAGGTTAAGACCAGTGTGTGCTTCTGTTTGAGTCTCTTTTTAATGTATGAGTCTTGTTTGTTTGTTTAACAAAGCTAAAAGATACCTGTGTTCTGTGAGAATGATTATTCTCAAAAAGAGTTGTCATTGAACATTTAAAATTCCTTCATCATCAAGGAATATAACTATTTTCATTGTCAAACACCATGATTAAAAGTCTGACAAGATGGATATTGTTTCATTCACAGGAAATACTGAGCATTCTGTAAGTGTCCTAAGAGTTTCTTCTTTGTTTCCAAGTCTGGCTAAGAAGATATTCTCAGAATAACCCAAATATAATTAGCGGCTGGAGAGATGGCCACAGGTTAAGAGCAAGGTTGCTCTTGTCGGGGGCCTGGTTATCTAGCGCCCACATTGAGCTTGTCAACTATCTGGGAGTCCAGTCTAGGGGAACTGCCCACCCTTGGCATCAAGTTCATGGCATACATGTAGGTAAAATGCTGATACACAAAAAATAAATCTTTTTAAAAATAAAATTATTTATATAAAAAAATGCCTTAGTATAGTATATAAAAAAGATTTTTTTTGAGACAGGGTCTCAGATTAATTTTTAATAAGAAGGAAACTTTGATCCTACTTTGTTTTTTTTTTTAAAAAACTATTTTTAATTGTGTGTGTGTGTGTGTGTGTGTGTGTGTGTGTGTGTGTGCAGGTGCCAGTGGAAGTCAGAAGTGGGTGTCAGATCCCTTGGAACTGGATTTATAGGTAGTTGTGAGTCACCTAATGTGGGTGTTGGGAACCAAACTGAAGTCTTCTGCAAGAACAGCAAGTGCTCTTAACTGCTGAGCGATCTCTCCAGCCGTTCCCCTAGCACGCTCTGGGTGTCACTGGCAATGGAAACATTCCAGGAACGCCACACCGGTAGCTGCCTGATTAGTTCTCTTTGGAGTTTTCCCACTTGGTCAAAACCAAAATTCACAGCTATGATGGAGAACCATTTCAGGGGGAGTCAAACATGAAAAGAAGCAAAAAGTACTCTGTTGTGATATTTTTATTTGTGCACCCCAATAAAGCTTATCTGGAGATCAGAGGAAAAAGCTAGCCACTATATTAAACATAGAGGCCAGGCAGTGGCAACACACACGCCTTTAATCCTAGCATTCCAGAGGCAGAAATTCATCCGGATCTGTGTGAGTTGAAGGCCACACTGGGAACAGAGCCAAGCAAGGTGGTACATGCCTTTAATCCCAGCACTAGTTAACCAAAGAGGTCTGGAGGTCAGTATAGACAGACAGGAAGTGATAGACTAGGTGGGCGGAAAGAGGAAGTGATGTAGCTGGGCGGAGAGAGGAAGTAACATGGGCGTGGAAAGGTAGATAAGCATAGTATACAGGAAGTAGCTCTCTCTGGAGGCTGAGGAGTTGGTAAGGTGAGGTCGGCTGTGGCTTGTTCTATTCCTCTGATCTCTCAGCTTTCACCCCAATATCTGGCTCTGGGTTTTTTTTTTATTGATGAGACTGTTTAGCAATTCGTCTTACAGAGCTCCAGTAGAAGAATAAAGTGGACAAGTGTGGAGAGAGTCCGGTGTCTCCACAAAGGGTAACTAAGAGGCCCTGGTGGCTCTCGTTACATCTGCACAGGTTGCTAAGCAACCACACCTTCTTTCCAACACTACTTAAAGTGTATACAGTATGTACCAAAGGTTAAATAACTTTTCTCCATTAACAAAGCTGTGAACGGCATTACTAAGGTCTGGGAGTGGGGAGTGATGGGAATATAAGGTTATTCATCATTTTAGTCTTAAGTAAGCACAGTCTAATTGCTGTCCTGGACATCACTGATTGAGGAATTACTGGGAATCTCATCTGACCCTAAGTGAGAGTAATTTATTATTGTCTTTGGTGAGATGCCTCTCGGAGAATGCATGTCTCAGTGAACTATTTGGTCTTCCTGTCTTCTGAGCAGTTTAAGCAGACCAGGTCCGAGGAGCAGAGGCCCCCTCTTCCTCCCAGCCCTTTCAAGCCAGGCCATTACAATCCCCCTTCTCTCTATCTTGGACCACCTCCCATCTTGGGAGAACTGAACAGCTAATGCTTTGGACTCCCCGTGGATCTTCACCTCCTGTGTGCCTGTGGGACCTGGAAAGAAGGGAGTCATCTGGACAGGCCGTGCTTGCCATGGACAGTTCTCCAGTTCCCCCATTGACAGTTGCGTAGAGGAGCTATTTTTTCTGCTGGAAGCCATTATATACGTAGAGTCCATTTGATTAAGACAAAGTGATGCTTTCTTGCCTATTTTAAGATAAAATGTGAAGGCTTTAGAGAGAAATCGTCCATTTATTTTCTGGTGGGGCATCATCGAGTGCTTCACCCAAGTGGTTGAGAGGAATCAGTTCTGCTGCCATAGCTGCTAGGAGAGCACGCAGCATTCCTGAGACCCGCGGTGTCGGAGCGAGTGAGTCAGACTGAGCCAGTCATCAGGGTGTGAATAGTGGTTAACAGAAAAATACATGTGTGGGCCATAGTGGGTGCACTGGGTGGTGGCTCTGGTTCTCCCTGGGGTCCTGAGTGCCATCCTATCCTGGCAGCCCTGAAACCCAGGGTTCCTCTCCATGCAGAGGCTGTGTTTTGCAGGCAGCCATGGCACAGCAGCAGGAGGACCGAACGTCAGCACCTCCTCAGAGCAAGCCCAGCCCCGCCACTCACTTAAGGCTTCTGTGTGTGTGTGTGTGTGTGTGTTTGTGTGTGTGTGTGTGTGACATCCTGGGTCCACTCACTTAAAGCTTGTGTGTGTGTGTGTGTGTGTGTGTGTGTGTGTGTGTGTGTGTGTGTGTGTGTGACATCTTGGGGCCACTCAAGGCTTCTGTGTGTGTGACATCTTGGGGCCACTCACTTAAGGCTTCTGTGTGTGACATCTTGGGTCTTCAATGATGTGTCCTTGAAGAGCCAGTTTAGGAGGATATGAAGTTTGTATTGTGGAAAAATTGTAAACAATTCAAATTCCTTAATGTGAAACCATATTAAAAGCCACACTGGGTTTTAAAACTTCAGGAAGCCTGCTTTTCCTGGGAGTTATCCACTGTGCTTTAAAGAAAAGGGTCTGTTTTCAAGGAATGAGGTCCAAATAAAGGCAGTCATAGCTTTGTACTGATGAATGATGAGGGGCATCCTACACAATCACATCTAATTAACTTCCACAAAGTTTAGGAACAAATGAACTATCTCAAGATGAGGTGTATGATGATTATTTTACAACTATTATGTGATCTCTTAGAATTAAAAAGAAAATGCCAATCAACAAAAAAGATTGCACCCACCTAAGTTGGGTGGTTTTGTTTTGTCAACTTCATAAAGCTGGGAAGTGGAAGCCTAGGCTGAGGAACTGCCTCAATCAGATCAGCCTGGGGGCAAGTCTGTACTGGGCATTCTCTTGATGATTGGTGGGCTCCAACCCCACTATGGACAACACCATCCCTGGGTAGGTGGTTCTGGAGTGGATAACAAAGGTAGTTGAGTAAGTAACGAGGGGAGACCCAGTAGAGAAGCACTCTCTGTGGTTTCTGCTTCAGTTCCTGCTTCCAGGTTCCTGTGCTGCTTGAGTTCCTTCCTTGGCTTCCCTCAGGATGGAATGTGACCAGGATGTGTAAGACAAAACCCCTTCCCTCCCAAGTTGCTTTTGGTCATTGTTTCTCACAGTTGTAGAGAACAGAACTAGGACACTTCCTGATTTACCAGCTATTGGTGAACTTATTAAAGCCACTCCATGTAGTTAAAAGGGAGGTTTATTTAGTGGCATAACTTATAAATGAAGGGATAGGTAGGTTGCAGGGTCTGGGGAAAATGTAGCACAGTCTGGTGGTGTTCTCTGGAGAACTCTGCTCGGTCTACCTCCAGCGTCCAGGATCCAGGAACCAAGCAAGAGAAGACAGCACATCTGGATCTCGGGTCTTCAGGGCCCTCTCTTGGCCCCCCCTTGTAGGTGTGACAGTTACTGCAGACTCAATGGGGGTTGGAATTTCCAGATCAAAGCTGGAGTGGCTACCCACTACAACCAGCCCTGCTGGCTATTCTTATGTCAACTCAACACAAGCTGAAGTCATCTGAAAGGAGGGAACATCAACTGAGAAAGTGCAAAAATGCTTCCATAAGATCTGGTTATGGGGCATTTTCTTAATTAGTGATTGATGAGGGAGGATCCAGTCCATTGTGGGTAGAGCCATCCCTGGGCTGGTGGTCCTGGGTTCTATAAGAAAGCAGGCTGAGCAAGCCATGGGAAGCAAGCCAGTAAGCAGCAGCCCTCCACGGGCTCTGCATCAGCTCCTGCCTTCAGTTTCCTGCCCTGCTTGAGTTCCTGTCTTGACTTCCTTTGATGATGAACTGTGATATGGCAGTGTAAGCCAAATAAACCCATTCCTCCCTAAATTGATTTGGTTGTAGTGTTTCATCGCAGCAATAGAAACCCTCAGACACCAGCCAATGAAGAAATGGAGGAAGAGACTTGCATTATGGTGATTCAAACAAAAAACAAATCTGCTCTCTGCAGCCAATCGGCACGACTGCCATTCTAGACTGATATCTGACTTTGCAAAGTCATTAAACTTCCTCACTTACACTAAAAATGCCAATCAGGCTTTAGCATAGGTAGGAAATACATAAGACCTCTATGTTAACATAGATTCTTATAGGCTTCTAGCTGTGCTTCTGGAACCCTGGAGTCAAATGCATGGGTGAGATCTGTGTTTACTTCTCCTGGTTTGATAGACAGAGGCTGCAATCTGATCTGAATCTTGCTGGCATGCCTGGAAACTGCCTTATTGATAAATGGCTAGGCAAACTCTGACTTCCCGAATCCCACCCCTGGGCTCTCCAGGACATGTAACCTCTGCCCATTACCACTCACTCAAAGAAGGAGCCATCCAGTTATCCTGCTTACAAAACGATGTCCTCAAGAGAAGAGCAGCTCATGTCCGTGAAGTATTTCAGATGAATCTTGGGTGATTGTGTCTCTCAGAGACCCCGTCTCCTCAGTAATGGCCCACACAGTCTGGAGGCCTCATTGCTCTTTAGGACCAAGAGGGAAATCTCAGTACAACCATTCCCAATACAAGAGAAAAGGGCTGGGGTCATAGCTCAGGGGTAGAGTGCTTGTCTAGCTTTCAGTAGGCCCTGGGGTTCAATCCCCAGAAACACAAACGGGGTGGAGAAAACAACTTTATATCCTTGAGATGTGGCTTAGTTGATAGAGAAACCCACCTAACATGTGCAAGTCCATGTGCATCACTGCATACACCACCAAAAACCAAATGGAGTTTTGATGGAGTGAAGAATGAGGTTGTGCTTCCAATGTACCCCTCGACATACCAGTTGCTTCACATGATCCTCTGCTGGCCATTGCTCTTTCGTCATGGTTTTGTCTGGCCCTTGTCCAGTTTCTAAGATGGAAACCAGACACGAAAAAGAGTCGACCATTTTCCATATGGTGTAGGAGCTGGGGCAAGAGAGACATGGAACGGGAAGTACTATTATATATGCTGTGTAACTTGTCCTACTCATCCTATGCATCACCCCCATGGCCACTGACATCAGCATTGAACTTCATCGTCCAGGCAGCATGAGATAATAATAGAGTCATATATATTTAGCTTTCAAATGGAATCCGGATCTTTTATCTCCATGACTAGGTTTTTTTCCCCCTTGACTAAATAAAACCCTTCATTTGGGGTACTCACAGACATTCTGATACACCATTAATCACCATAATTTTGTTCTCACTATGGGAAAATATTTGAAATTTAGCCTCATGTGGTTTGTTTTTGTGCTTTGAAATCTGATTCTCCCCCCCAACCCCCACCCCCACCCCCGTGGTTCTCTTACTGTCTCCCACACCATCTCAGTCCACAGAGGAAGGAGAGAGAGAACAGGAAGATCAGTGGCTCTTGTTCTGGAGGAAATGGGTCAAGAGATTTCTGGCTCTGACACAGGTCTCAGGAGGAGAGAGGGAGAGAGAGAGACAGAGACAGAGACAGAGACAGAGAGACAGACACAGAGACAGAGAGAGAGAGAGAGAGAGAGAGAGAGAGAGAGAGAGAGAGAGAGAGGAGATCTATGGGATCTCAGTGTGTCTCTGCCATTCCTGCCATCTCCCAGTGGGGAGAATGGAATTCCAGACGCATCTAAGGAAGAGGTCTTGCTTCTGATGGAGCACTGTGACAGAGGCTGTACCACACAAACTATGTGACACTAGCTAGAATAACACAGTCCTGAGCTTTTCCTGGGCCATAAACTGGGGTAGTATTTATAATATAATCTGAGTCCTCCTCAACAAGTAAAACTTGACAACCTGTTCACACAGCATGTAAGGGCCACTGGCACTCGAAAAAACCGCATTCCACAGTCTGCACCTCTCTGGCTTGTAACTCTATCCCAGTGTAGAGACCCAATCAGTCCAACTTAAAGAGTTGCCATTGTCTATCACAGTGACACCAGGGTTACAAGTCACAAGGCCAAAGGCTACATGGGAAAAGCCTGCCCTACCAGTCGGCATGGCCAGAGCTCCTGGGAAAACTCACCCAGGGTCTGAGAGACTGCAATTCACACACACACACACACACACACACACACACACACACACACACCACACAAAATCAGTGGAATGTAGGTCCTAAAGCCTAAAAAACACAGAAAGACAGAGAGAGAGAGAGAGAGAGAGAGAGAGAGAGAGAGAGAGAGAGAGAGAGAGAGAGAGAGAAGAGAGAATATCACTTTCAGGAATGGAAAGCACTCCATCATATTATCAAAAAAATTCCATTTTCTGTGTTAAGAAAAAGGCGTGAACAAATTTAATTGCGGTCCTCTACTTCGAACCCTCCTAATTTAGTAGAGAAAGGATGGCCAGGATCAAGAGAGAACATGGAGGACATAATCCAGTTGAATGGAATTTGCGGTTTTTTTTCCTGGGGGTGTGGCCTGTTGATGGGCGTGTCCAAAGCCTTCCTTTAATAATCCTCCCTTAAGCCAGTCAGCCCTGGACCCAGGCTCATTTCCCAGTGAGCTCTCAGGAAGACAGAGGCAGAGGGGAGGCTGTGGGAGCAGACAGACCTGAGTGATCACAAGTCAGGAAGGCAGGATCTGTGAATTCAGAGGCGCTCAGCCCTTCTTCCAAGAGAAAGCAGCCGGCAGAGCAGAAGGGAGAGGATGGAGAGCCTTGTGAAAGTGGGGTACAGCCCAGCAGGGCCTCCGAGACCTCTCCCCCTGACACAAGGTAGGGTTCGGATGGTTCTGGACAGACTGATGGGCTAGGGAACCACGAGAGACAGGTCGGGGTAGGACAGGAAGGAAGGTGGCAGGCTGCAAGCTCGGTGCCCTCAGAGTCCCAGAGTCGGTTGGTGGATGCAGTGGTCCTGGGCTTGGGTGGGGAGGGGCGGCGGTGAGGCTCCCCTTTTTTGCCAATGGCTGTGCCAGCCGGGGTTTCCTTTGCGACTGAATTTTTAGGAGCTTTTGCTCAGGGACATCCCCAGTTGTGTGTACAGGAGTGTGTAGGCCTTGGCAAAAGAGAGAATGGGGGTTTTCGGGGGACTAGACCGGTTTTCAAGCCAGTCTTGGAGTCTGGCCTCATCCAGTGGGATCTGAGGCCTGCAGAGAAGGGTTAGGGACCAGTCACTAATGACCTCATCTCTCTGCAGACACCAGAGGGCCCAGTCCAGAGGAGGCCAAGGACTCCAGGCAGAGTTCGGGTGGCTCCTCCTGCAGAAGCCACCAAGGAAGAGGCCGCCCCAAAGAGAAGAGGAGAAGGGCAAGGCAACCTCCCTCCAGAGAGAGAGGAGGAGACAAGGCTGAGTCCTGCCTAGCCAAAGAACACCAGGCAAGAGGTAGGTGTGGGCTGGGGCTGGGCTGTGAGGGCCCTGGATCCTTAGGAGCTGACCAGAGTGTGGGGAGGAGGTGTGGGGTGGGGGCAGATGTGACCTGCGTTCTCGCGGGTTAGGAAGAGGGACCCTCTGGCGTGGGGGTGCTGGTCCAGGTGGTGGGGGTGGGTGCCGAGTGAAATCGGTCTCCAAAGTGAGTATTTCCGGTAGTCTCTCCCACAGACTGCCTGCACAGAAGACCGCGGGTCAAGGACAGAAGGCCCCAGCCGAGATCTCCCTGGAGGAGTGTCAAGCGCAGCCTCAGCCCCTCTGGAGACTCCCACACTGCTGCTCCTCCACACAGGTCAGCCAAGAGGCTCAGGCAACATTCTCCAGAAGCCCTGTCATCCAGAGCGCTCTCACCGCTGTCCAGAGTCATGATCCGCATGGGGGCCTTGGAGGTGGCCCTGGAAGAGCTGCAGGCCCCTGGAGGAGCCTTCCTGCACACTGTGCCCCGGAGCAGCCCCAGCACGGAGTGCACAGTCTCTCAGCGCGCCTGGCTCACGTGGCAGCTGGCACATGCCGGGGCCGCGCTCAATTGGGCGCTTCACACTGTCAATCACATCTTGGCTGCTCAGGCCTGGCTGCCCAGATCCTCCCAGGTCCATGCAGACTCCACCTTGGCTCCAGGCCAGTGCCCACCTACTGGAAGATTCCCTGGGAACCTGGATTATGGAAAGAAAGCCTAAAAGGACGACATTCATTAGTCCACCTTTCTGAAACCTGCCCGATCCCATGCCTTGGGGATTCTCTGAAAAAACACCGACTCTTGCAAGGAAATCTGCAAATGGAGGTCCCTTATTGTACAGAAACATTCCCACTCTTTTGGACAGGCTCACTCAGGCCAAGTGGCTGTTGAACACGGTTTCTTTCTGCTGGGCGCTTACACACTGCCTGAAATCCACACTTTGCACAGGAGCAGCAATCCTGACTGCCAGCTCGTCTACGTGTTTGGATATGGAAGAAATTCAGCCCACAGCTCACACACAGTTCCCTAGAAGCTCTTTGTGAGAGAGTCCGAACTTCTAGTCTTTGAAATCTGTGATGTGTTAAGTCTGGCCTCTTACTGGATTGATTGCTTTCTAGTTTGTAGAAGCAGAAGCATTTCCATTTTGTAACGCTCATAAACCGTCGGTTTTCACAACTCTTCTCAAGATGTGATATATCTGCGTAGAATGCTTGTGGTGGATGTACACTCAACTCTCAATAAAGTATTTATGGTTGTACACTATTTGTCTTTGTGGATTAATTAGAAGTAAATTCCAGGATCTCTCTCTCTCTCTCTCTCTCTCTCTCTCTCTCTCTCTCTCTCTCTCTCTCTCTGTGTGTGTGTGTGTGTGTGTATGTGTCTGTGTGTGTGTGTGTGTGTCAGCAAGCACTGTAGTGCGAGACCAGGTGTGGGTGTGCATTCCAAATGCTTCCAGGATAGAGCTCAAAGTCTTAGCACAACTTCAGAGTGTCAGTTCTTCTCTTCCTTCATGGGTCTTTAGCAGGGTAACCTCAGGTCCTCAGCCTCAGTGGACATTTGTGTTAGTTTGTTTGGAGACTAGGTCTCAGTAGGCAGCTCTGCTTCTCCTGGAACTGGATCTGTACAGCAGACTCCCTTCTTACTCACATGGATGTGCCTGCCTTGGACTCCTGAGTGCTAAGAATAAAGTCCTGTTCCACACTGGGCTCCCCTGGAACTACCCAGTTCTTTCTTCCTCCTTTCCTCCTTTCTTTCTTTCTTTCTTTCTTTCTTTCTTTCTTTCTTTCTTTCTTTCTTTTTTCTTTCTTTCTTCCTTCCTTCCTTCCTTCCTTCCATCCTTCCATGCTTCCTTCCTTCCTTCCTTTCTTACTCCCTCCCTTCCTTCCTTTTTTCTTTCTGTCTTAACTTCTTTATTCCCTCCTTCATTCTGTCCTTTCTTTTCTCAGACAGAATCTTAGTTAATCTTCTGTTGCTCTGAAGAGATACCATGTTCATAACAACTCTTGTAGAAGAGACCATTTAATTGGGGCTTGCCTACATTTTCAGATTTTCTTCCATTTTGGTTCTGGTGGAAAGCATGCTGACACACAGACTGGCATGGTGTTGGAGAGGTAGCTGAGCATTCCACACCTCCATCTCCAGGCTGCAGGAAGAGAGAGACACTGAGTCTGGCTGGGCATTGGAAACCACAATGCCTACCAACTGATTTCACACCCACAATTCCTCCAACATGGCCCCACCGACTCTAAGAGCACACTGCCTCCTAATCCTTCTCAAGGAGTGCTGTTCTCTGATGACTAAGCAGTCAATTTAAGAAGCATGTGAGGGCCACTGGTACTCCAGACATCACCTTCCACTGTCTGCCCCTCTCTGGCTTGTAGCTCTATCCCAAGGTGAAAATGCATTCAGTCCAACTTCAAGATTCTGCATTGTCTATCACAGTGACACCAGGGTTACAAGTCACAAGGCCAAAGGCTACTTGGAAAAGCTTGTCCTGCCAGTAGGCGTGGCCAAAGCTCCTGGGAAAACTCACCCCGGAGTCTGAGAGACTGACAATCACACACACACACACACACACACACACACACACACACACACACAAAATCAGTGGGATGTAGGTCTTAAAGCCTGAAAAACACAGAAAGACAGACAGACAAATTGAGAGAGAGAGTCAATATCACTTTCAAAAACGGAACACAATCATATTTCCAAAAAAATTCTGTTTTCTGTATTAAGAAGTAGGCGTGAAAAAATTTAAATGCCGTCCTCAACTTCAAACCCTCCCAATTTAGTAGAGAAAGGATGGCCAGGATCAAGAGAGAAAATGGAGGACATAATCCAGTTGAATGGAATTTAGGGTTTTTCCGGGGGTGTGGCCTGTCGATGGGCGTGTCCAAAGCCTCCCTTTATTAATCCTCCCTTGAAGGCAGTCAGCCCTGGACCCAGGCTCATTTCCCAGTGAGCTCTCAGGAAGACAGAGGCAGAGGGGAGGCTGTGGGAGCAGACAGACCTGAGTGATCACAAGTCAGGAAGGCTGGATCTGTGAATTCAGAGGCGCTCAGCCCTTCTTCCAAGAGAAAGCAGCCGGCAGAGCAGAAGGGAGAGGATGGAGAGCCTTGTGAAAGTGGGGTACAGCCCAGCAGGGGCTCAGAGACCTCTCCCCTGACACAAGGTAGGGTTCGGATGGTTCTGGACAGACTGATGGGCTAGGGAACCACGAGAGACAGGTCGGGGTAGGACAGGAAGGAAGGTGGCAGGCTGCAAACTCAGTGCCCTCAGCTACCCAAAGTCGGTTGGTGACTGCACTGGTCCTGGGCTTGGGTGGGGAGGGGCGGCGGTGAGGCTCCCGTTCTTTGCCAATGCCTGTGCCAGCCGGGGTTTCCTTTGCCACTGGATTTTTAGGAGCGTTTGCTCAGGGACATCCCCAGTTGTGTGTACAGGAGTGTGTAGGCCTTGGCGAAAGACAGAATGGGGGTTTTCGGGGGACTAGACCGGTTTTCAAGCCAGTCTTGGAGTCTGGCCTCATCCAGTGGGATCTGAGACCTGCAGAGAAGGGTTAGGGACCAGTCACTAATGACCTGTTCTCTCTGCAGACACCAGAGGGCCCAGTCCAGAGGAGGCCAAGGACTCCAGGCAGAGTTCGGGTGGCTCCTCCTGCAGAAGCCACCAAGGAAGAGGCCGCCCCAAAGAGAAGAGGAGAAGGGCAAGGCAACCTCCCTCCAGAGAGAGAGGAGGAGACAAGGCTGAGTCCAGCCTAGCCAAAGAACACCAGGCAAGAGGTAGGTGTGGGCTGGGGCTGGGCTGTGAGGGCCCTGGAGCTTTAGGAGCTGAACAAAGTGTGGGGAGGAGGTGCGGGGTGGGGGCAGATGTGACCTGCGTTCTCGCGGGTTAGGAAGAGGGACACTCTGGCGTGGGGGTGCTGGTCCAGGTGGTGGGGGTGGGTGCCGAGTGAAATCGGTCTCCAAAGTGATTATTTCCGGTGGTCTCTCCCACAGACTGCCTGCACAGAAGACCGCGAGGGGTCAAGGACAGAAGGCCCCAGCCGAGATCTCCCTGGAGGAGGGTCAAGCGCAGCCTCAGCCCCTCTGGAGACTCCCACACTGCTGCTCCTCCACACAGGTCAGCCAAGAGGCTCAGGCAACATTCTCCAGAAGTCCTGTCATCCAGAGCGCTCTCACCGCTGTCCAGAGTCATGATCCGCATGGGGGCCTTGGAGGTGGCCCTGGAAGAGCTGCAGGCCCCTGGAGGAGCCTTCCTGCACACTGTGCCCCGGAGCAGCCCCAGCACGGAGTGCACAGTCTCTCAGCGCGCCTGGCTCACGTGGCAGCTGGCACATGCCGGGGCCGCGCTCAATTGGGCCCTTCACACTGTCAATCACATCCTGGCTGCTCAGGCCTGGCTGCCCAGATCCTCCCAGGTCCATGCAGACTCCACCTTGGCTCCAGGCCAGTGCCCACCTACTGGAAGATTCCCTGGGAACCTGGATTATGGAAAGAAAGCCTAAAAGGACGACATTCATTAGTCCACCTTTCTGAAACCTGCCCGATCCCATGCCTTGGGGATTCTCTGAAAAAACACCGACTCATGCAAGGAAATCTGCAAATGGAGGTCCCCTGTTGTACAGACACACTCCCACTCTTTCGGACAGGCTCACTCAGGCCAAGTGGCTGTTGAACGCGGTTTCTTTCTACTGGATGCTTACACACTGCCGGAAATCCACACTTGGCACAGGACCAGCAATCCAGACTGTCAGTTCATCTCCGTTTTTGAATATGGAAGAAATTCAGGCCCCAACTCACACACAGTTCCCTAGAAGCTCTTTGTGAGAGAGAGTCCGGACTTCTAGTCTTTGAAATCTGTGATGTGTTAAGTCTGGCCTCTTATTGGGTTGATTGCTTTCTAGTTTGTAGAAGCAGAAGCATTTCCATTTTGTAACGCTCATAAACCGTCGGTTTTCACAACTCTTCTCTAGATGTGATGTATCTGCGTAGAATGCTTGAGGTGGACGTACACTCAACTCTCAATAAATTATTTATGGTTGTACACTATTTGTCTTTGTGGATTAATTAGAAGTAAATTCCAGGATCTCTCTCATTCTCTCTCATTCTCTCTCATTCTCTCTCTCTCTCTCTCTCTCTCTCTCTCTCTCTCTCTCTCTCTGTGTGTGTGTGTGTGTGTGTGTGTGTGTGTGTGTGTGTATGTGTGTGTCTGTGTGTCTGTGTGTGTCAGCAAGCACTGTAGTGCGTGACCAGGTGTTGGTGTGCATTCCAAATGCTTCCAGGAGAGAGCTCAAAGACTTAGCACAACTTCAGAGTGTCAGTTCTTCTCTTCCTTCATGGGTCTTTAGCAGGGTAACCTCAGGTCCTCAGCCTCAGTGGACATTTGTGTTAGTTTGTTTGGAGACTAGGTCTCAGTAGGCAGCTCTGCTTCTCCTGGAACTGGATCTGTACAGCAGACTCCCTTCTTACTCACATGGATGTGCCTGCCTTGGACTCCTGAGTGCTAAGAATAAAGTCCTGTTCCACACTGGGCTCCCCTGGAACTACCCAGTTCTTCCTTCCTTCCTTCCTTCCTTTCTTCCTTCCTTTCTTCCTTCCTTCCTTCCTTCCTTCCTTCCTTTCTTTCTTTCTTTCTTTCTTTCTTTCTTTCTTTCTTTCTTTCTTTTTTCCTTCCTTCCTTCCTTCCTTCCTTCCTTCCTTCCTTCCTTCCTTCCATCCTTCCATGCTTCCTTCCTTCCTTCCTTTCTTACTCCCTCCCTTCCTTCCTTTTTTCTTTCTGTCTTAACTTCTTTATTCCCTCCTTCCTTCTGTCCTTTCTTTTCTCAGACAGAATCTTAGTTAATCTTCTATTGCTGTGAAGAGATACCATGTTCATAACAACTCTTGTAGAAGAGACCATATAATTGGGGCTTGCCTACATTTTCAGATTTTCTTCCATTTTGGTTCTGGTGGAAAGCATGCTGACACACAGACTGGCATGGTGTTGGAGAGGTAGCTGAGCATTCCACACCTCCATCTCCAGGCTGCATGAAGAGAGAGTCTGGGCACTGGGTCTGGCTGGGCATTGGAAACCACAACGCCTACCAACTGATTTCACACCCAAAATTCCTCCAACATGGCCCCACTGACTCTAAGAGCAAACTGCCTCCTAATCCTTCTCAAGGAGTGCTGTTTTCTGATGACTAAGCAGTCAACTCAAGAAGCATGTGAGGGCCACTGGTACTCCAAACATCACCTTCCATTGTCTGCCCCTCTCTGGCTGGTAGCTCTATCACAACGTGGAAATGAATTCAGTCCAATTTCAAGATTCTGCATTGTCTATCACAGTGACACCAGGGTTACAAGTCACAAGGCCATAGGTTAGTTGAGAAAACCCTGTCCTGCCAGTTGGCGTGGCCAGAGCTCATGGGAAAACTCACCTGGGGGTCTGAGAGACTGACAATTCACACACAAACACACACACACACACACACACACACACACACACACACACACACACACCTACACACACAAAATCAGTTGTGATGTAGGTCTTAAAGCCTGAAAACCACAGAAATACAGACAGACAAAGTGAGAGAGTAAATATCACTTTCAGGAATGGAACACACTCAATCATTATCAAAAAAAAAAAAAAATCTGTTGTCTGGGTTGAAAAGGATGGCCAGGATTAAGAGAGAACATGGAGGACATAATCCAGTTGAATGGAATTTGCGGTTTTTTTTCCTGGGGGTGTGGCCTGTCGATGGGCGTGTCCAAAGCCTCCCTTTAATAATCCTCCCTTGAAGGCAGTCAGCCCTGGACCCAGGCTCATTTCCCAGTGAGCTCTCAGGAAGACAGAGGCAGAGGGGAGGCTGTGGCAGCAGACAGACCTGAGTGAATCACCAGTCAGGAAGGCTGGATCTGTGAATTCAGAGGCGCTCAGCCCTTCTTCCAAGAGAAAGCAGCCGGCAGAGCAGAAGGGAGAGGATGGAGAGCCTTGTAAAAGTGGGGTACAGCCCGGCAGGGTCTCAGAGACCTCTCCCCTGACACAAGGTAGGGTTCGGATGGTTCTGGACAGACTGATGGGCTAGGGAACCACGAGAGACAGGTCGGGGTAGGACAGGAAGGAAGGTAGCAGGCTGCAAACTCAGTGCCCTCAGATACCCAAAGTCGGTTGGTGGCTGCGGTGGTCCTGGGCTTGTTTGGGGGAGGAGCGGCGGTGAGGCTCCCATTCTTTGCCAATGCCTGTGCCAGCCGGGGTTTCCTTTGCCACTGGATTTTTAGGAGCGTTTGCTCAGGGACATCCCCAGTTGTGTGTACAGGAGTGTGTAGGCCTTGGCGAAAGACAGAATGGGGGTTTTCGGGGGACTAGACCGGTTTTCAAGCCAGTCTTGGAGTCTGGCCTCATCCAGTGGGATCTGAGACCTGCAGAGAAGGGTTAGGGACCAGTCACTAATGACCTGTTCTCTCTGCAGACACCAGAGGGCCCAGTCCAGAGGAGGCCAAGGACTCCAGGCAGAGTTCGGGTGGCTCCTCCTGCAGAAGCCACCAAGGAAGAGGCCGCCCCAAAGAGAAGAGGAGAAGGGCAAGGCAACCTCCCTCCAGAGGGAGAGGAGGAGACAAGGTTGAGTCCTGCCTAGCCAAACAACACCAGGCAAGAGGTAGGTGTGGGCTGGGGCTGGGCTGTGAGGGCCCTGGAGCCTTAGGAGCTGACCAGAGTGTGGGGAGGAGGTGCGGGGTGGGGGCAGATGTGACCTGTGTTCCCACGGGTTAGGAAGAGGGACCCTCTGGCGTGGGGGTGCTGGTCCGGGTGGTGGGGGTGGGTGCCGAGTGAAATCGGTCTCCAAAGTGAGTATTTCCGGTGGTCTCTCCCACAGACTGCCTGCACAGAAGACCGCGGGGGGTCAAGGACAGAAGGCCCCAGCCGAGATCTCCCTGGAGGAGTGTCAAGCGCAGCCTCAGCCCCTCTGGAGACTCCCACACTGCTGCTCCTCCACACAGGTCAGCCAAGAGGCTCAGGCAACATTCTCCAGAAGCCCTGTCATCCAGAGCGCTCTCACTGCTGTCCAGAGTCATGATCCGCATGGGGGCCTTGGAGGTGGCCCTGGAAGAGCTGCAGGCCCCTGGAGGAGCCTTCCTGCACACTGTGTCCTGGAGCAGCCCCAGCACGGAGTGCACAGTCTCTCAGCGCGCCTGGCTCACGTGGCAGCTGGCACATGCCGGGGCCGCGCTCAACTGGGCGCTTCACACAGTCGATCACATCTTGGCTGCTCAGGCCTGGCTGCCCAGATCCTCCCAGGTCCATGCAGACTCCTCCTTGGCTCGAGGCCAGTGCCCACCTACTGCAAGATTCCCTGGGAACTTGGATTGTGGAAAGAAAGCCTAAAAGGACCTCATTCATTCATCCACCTTTCTGAAACTTGCGCGTTCCCATGCCTTGGAGATTCTCTGTCAAAACACCGACTCTTGCAAGGAAATCTGCAAATGGAGGTCCCTATTGTACAGACTCACTCCCACTCTTTCGGACAGGCTGACTCAGGCCAAGTGGCTGTTGAACGCTGTTTCTTTCTGCTGGGCGCTTACACACTGCCTGAAATCCACACTTTGCACAGGAGCAGCAATCCAGACTGCCAGCTCATCTACGTTTTTGAATATGGAAGAAATTCAGCCCAAAACTCACACACAGTTCCCTAGACCCTCTTTGTGAGAGAGTCCGGACCTCTTTGATATCTGTGATGTGTTAAGTCTGGCCTCTTACTTAGTTGATTGCTTTCTAGTTTGTAGAAGCAGAAGCATTTCCATTTTGTAAAGCTTCATCAACCGTCAGTTTTCACAACTCTTCTCTAGATGTGATGTATCTCAGTAGAATGCTTGAGATGGATGTACACACAACCCTCAATAAAGTATTTATGGTTGTACACTATTTGTCTTTGTGGATTAATTAGATGTAAATTCCAGGATCTCTCTCTCTCTCTCTCTCTCTCTCTCTCTCTCTCTCTCTCTCTCTGTGTGTGTGTGTGTGTGTGTGTGTGTGTGTGTGTGTGTGTGTGTGTTCCCAGGCATGCACTGTAGTGGGTGACCTGGTGTGGGAGTAAATTCCAAATGCTTCCAGGATAGAGCTCAAAGTCTTAGCACAACCTCAGAGTGTCAGTTCTTCTCTTTCTCCATGGGTCTTTGGCAGGATGACCTCAGGTCATCAGGCTCACTGGACATTTGTGTTAGTTTGTTTGGAGACTGGGTCTCAGTAGGCAGCTCTGCTTCTCCCGGAACTGGATCTGTACAGCAGACTCCCTTCTTATTCACATGGCTGTGCCTGCCTCAGATTCCTGAGTGCTAAGAGTAAAGTCCTGGTCCACACCAGGCTCCCCTGGAACTACCCACATCTTTCTTTCTTTCTTTCTTTCTTTCTTTCTTTCTTTCTTTCTTTCTTTCTTTCTTTCTTCCTTCCTTCCTTCCTTCCTTCCTTCCTTCCTTTCTATCTTAACTTCTTTATTCCCTCCTTTCTTCTGTCCTTTCTTTTCTCATACAAAATCTCAGTTAATCTTCTGTTGCTGTGAAGAGATACCATGTTCATAACAACTCTTGTAGAAGAGACCATTTAATTGGGGCTTGCCTACATTTTCAGATTTTCTTCCATTTTGGTTCTGGTGGAAAGCATGCTGACACACAGACTGGCATGGTGTTGGAGAGGTAGCTGAGCATTCCACATCTCCATCTCCAGGCTGCAGGAAGAGAGAGACACTGGGTCTGGCTGGGCATTGGAAACCACAACGCCTACCAACTGATTTCACACCCACAATTCCTCCAACATGGCCCCACCTACACTAAGAGCACACTGCCTCCTGATCCTTCTCAAGGAGTGCTGTTCTCTGATGACTAAGCAGTCAACTCAAGAAGCATGTGAGGGCCACTGGTACTCCAAACATCACCTTCCACTGTCTGCCCCTCTCTGGCTGGTAGCTCTATCACAACGTGGAAATGAATTCAGTCCAATTTCAAGATTCTGCAATGTCTATCACAGTGACACCAGGGTTACAAGTCACAAGGCCATAGGTTAGTTGAGAAAACCCTGTCCTGCCAGTTGGCGTGGCCAGAGCTCTTGGGAAAACTCTCCTGGGGGTCTGAGAGACTGACAATTCACACACACACACACACACACACACACACACACACACACACACACACCTACACATACAAAATCAGTTGTGATGTAGGTCTTAAAGCCTGAACACCACAGAAATACAGACAGACAAAGTGAGAGAGTGAATATCACTTTCAGGAATGGAACACACTCAATCATTATCAAAAAAAAAAAAAAAAAAAATCTGTTGTCTGGTTTGAAAAGGATGGCCAGGATCAAGAGAGAACATGGAGGACATAATCCAGTTGAATGGAATTTGCGGTTTTTTTCCTGGGGGTGTGGCCTGTCGATGGGCGTGTCCAAAGCCTTCCTTTAATAATCCTCCCTTGAAGGCAGTCATCCTGGACCCAGGCTCATTTCCCAGTGAGCTCTCAGGAAGACAGAGGCAGAGGGGAGGCTGTGGCAGCAGACAGACCTGAGTGAATCACCAGTCAGGAAGGCTGGATCTGTGAATTCAGAGGCGCTCAGCCCTTCTTCCAAGAGAAAGCAGCCGGCAGAGCAGAAGGGAGAGGATGGAGAGCCTTGTGAAAGTGGGGCACAGCCCGGCAGGGGCTCTGAGACCTCTCCCCTGACACAAGGTAGGGTTCGGATGGTTCTGGACAGACTGATGGGCTAGGGAACCACGAGAGACAGGTCGGGGTAGGACAGGAAGGAAGGTGGCAGGCTGCAAACTCAGTGCCCTCAGAGTCCCAAAGTAGGTTGGTGGCTGTGGTGGTTTTGGGCTTGTTTGGGGGAGGGGCGGCGGTGAGGATCCCCTTCTTTGCCAATGGCTGTGACAGCCGGGGTTTCCTTTGCGACTGATTTTTTAGGAGCTTTTGCTCAAGGACATCCCCAGTTGTGTGTGCAGGCGTGTGTAGGCCTTGGCGAAAGACAGAATGGGGGTTTTCGGGGGACTAGACCGGTTTTCAAGCCAGTCTTGGAGTCTGGCCTCATCCAGTGGGATCTGAGACCTGCAGAGAAGGGTTAGGGACCAGTCACTAATGACCTCTTCTCTCTGCAGACACCAGAGGGCCCAGTCCAGAGGAGGCCAAGGACTCCAGGCAGAGTTCGGGTGGCTCCTCCTGCAGAAGCCACCAAGGAAGAGGCCGCCCCAAAGAGAAGAGGAGAAGGGCAAGGCAACCTCCCTCCAGAGAGAGAGGAGGAGACAAGGCTGAGTCCTGCCTAGCCAAAGAACACCAGGCAAGAGGTAGGTGTGGGCTGGGGCTGGGCTGTGAGGGCCCTGGAGCCTTAGGAGCTGACCAGAGTGTGGGGAGGAGGTGCGGGGTGGGGGCAGATGTGACCTGTGTTCCCACGGGTTAGGAAGAGGGACCCTCTGGCGTGGGGGTGCTGGTCCGGGTGGTGGGGGTGGGTGCCGAGTGAAATCGGTCTCCAAAGTGAGTACTTCTGGTGGTCTCTCCCACAGACTGCCTGCACAGAAGACCGCGGGGGGTCAAGGACAGAAGGCCCCAGCCGAGATCTCCCTGGAGGAGTGTCAAGCGCAGCCTCAGCCCCTCTGGAGACTCCCACACTGCTGCTCCTCCACACAGGTCAGCCAAGAGGCTCAGGCAACATTCTCCAGAAGTCCTGTCATCCAGAGCGCTCTCACTGCTGTCCAGAGTCATGATCCGCATGGGGGCCTTGGAGGTGGCCCTGGAAGAGTTGCAGGCCCCGGGAGGAGCCTTCCTGCACACTGTGCCCCGGAGCAGCCCCAGCACGGAGTGCACAGTCTCTCAGCGCGCCTGGCTCACGTGGCAGCTGGCACATGCCGGGGCCGCGCTCAACTGGGCGCTTCACACAGTCAATCACATCTTGGCTGCTCAGGCCTGGCTGCCCAGATTCTCCCAGGTCCATGCAGACTCCACCTTGGCTCCAGGCCAGTGCCCACCTACTGGAAGATTCCCTGGGAACCTGGATTATGGAAAGAAAGCCTAAAAGGACGACATTCATTAGTCCACCTTTCTGAAACCTGCGCGTTCCCATGCCTTGGGGAGTCTCTGAAAAAACACAGACTCTTTCAAGGAAATATGCAAATGGAGGTTTCCTTTGTACAGACACACTCCCACTCTTTCGGACAGGCTCACTCAGACCAAGTGGCTGTTGAATGCTGTTTCTTTCTGCTGGGCGCTTGCACACTGCCTGAAATCCACACTTGGCACAGGAGCAGCAATCCAGACTGCCAGTTTGTCTACGTTTTTGAAGATGGAAGAAATTCAGCCCAAAACTCACACACAGTTCCCTAGAACCTCTTTGTGAGAGAGTCCGGACTTCTAGTCTTTGAAATCTGTGATGTGTTAAGTCTGGCCTCTTACTTAGTTGATTGCTTTCTAGTTTTTAGAAGCAGAAGCATTTCCATTTTGTAAAGCTTCATCAACCGTCATTTTTCACAACTCTTCTCTAGATGTGATGTATCTCAGTAGAATGCTTGAGATGGATGTACACACAACCCTCAATAAAGTATTTATGGTTGTACACTATTTGTCTTTGTGGATTAATTAGAAGTATATTCCAGGATCTCTCTCTCTCTCTCTCTCTCTCTCTCTCTCTCTCTCTCTCTCTCTCTCTCTCTCTCTCTCTGTGTGTGTGTGTGTGTGTGTGTGTGTGTGTGTGTGTGTGTGTGTTCCCAGGCATGCACTGTAGTGGGTGACCTGGTGTGGGAGTAAATTCCAAATGCTTCCAGGATAGAGCTCAAAGTCTTAGCACAACCTCAGAGTGTCAGTTCTTCTCTTTCTCCATGGGTCTTTGGCAGGATGACCTCAGGTCATCAGGCTCACTGGACATTTGTGTTAGTTTGTTTGGAGTCTGGCTCTCAGTAGGCAGCTCTGCTTCTCCTGGAACTGGATCTGTACAGCAGACTCCCTTCTTACTCACATGGATGTGCCTGCCTCAGACTCCTGAGTGCTAAGAGTAAAGTCCTGGTCCACACCAGGCTCCCCTGGAACTACCCACTTCTTTCTGCCTTCCTTCCTTCCTTCCTTCCTTCCTTCCTTCCTTCCTTCCTTCCTTCCTTCCTTCCTTCCTTTCTTTCTTTCTTTCTTTCTTTCTTTCTTTCTTTCTTTCTACCTTCCTTCCTTTCTATCTTAACTTCTTTATTCCCTCCTTCCTTCTGTCCTTTCTTTTCTCAGACAAAATCTCAGTTAATCTTCTGTTGCTGTGAAGAGATACCATGTTCATAACAACTCTTGTAGAAGAGACCATTTAATTGGGGCTTGCCTACATTTCAGATTTTCTTTCATTTTGGTTCTGGTGGAAAGCATGCTGACACACAGACCGGTATGGTGTTGGAGAGGTAACTGAGCATTCCACACCTCCATCTCCAGGCTGCAGGAAGAGAGAGTCACTTGGTTTGGCTGGGCATTGGAAATTACAACGCCTACCAACTGATTTCACACCCACAATTCCTCCAACATGGCACCACCTAATCTAAGAGCACACTGCCTCCTAATCCTTCTCCAAGAGTGCTATTCTCTGATGACTAAGCAATCAACTCAAGAAGCATGTGAGGGCCATTGGTACTCCAAACATCACCTTCCACTGTCTGCCCCTCTCTGGTTTGTAGCTCTATCCCAAGGTGGAAATGCATTCAGTCCAACTGCAAGATCTGCATTGTCTATCACAGTGACACCAGGGTTACAAGTCACAAGGCCAAAGGCTACTTGGAAAAGCTTGTCCTGCCAGTAGGTGTGGCCAAAGCTCCTGGGAAAACTCACCCCGGGGTCTGAGAGACTGACAATTCACACACACACACACACACACACACACACACACACACAATCATTGGTATGTAGGTCTTAAAGCCTGAAAACCACAGAAAGACAGACAGACAAATTGAGAGAGAGAGTAAATATCACTTTCAAAAATGGAACACAATCATATTACCCAAAAAATTCTGTTTTCTGTATTAAGAAATAGACGTGAAAAAATTTAAATGGCGTCTTCAACTTGAAACCCTCCTAATTTAGTAGAGTAAGGATGGCCAGGATCAAGAGAGAACATGGAGGACATAATCCAGTTGAATGGAATTTAGGGTTTTTCCTGGGGGTGTGGCCTGTTGATGGGCGTGTCCAAAGCCTTCCTTTAATAATCCTCCCTTGAAGGCAGTCAGCCCTGGACCCAGGATCATTTCCCAGTGAGCTCACAGGAAGATAGAGGCAGAGGGGAGGCTGTGGGAGCAGACAGACCTGAGTGAATCACAAGTCAGGAAGGCTGGATCTGTGAATTCAGAGGCGCTCAGCCCTTCTTCCAAGAGAAAGCAGCTGGCAGAGCAGAAGGGAGAGGATGGAGAGCCTTGTAAAAGTGGGGAACAGCCCGGCAGGGGCTCAGAGACCTCTCCCCCTGACACAAGGTAGGGTTTGGATGGTTCTGGACAGACTGATGGGCTAGGGAACCACGAGAGACAGGTCGGGGTAGGACAGGAAGGAAGGTGGCAGGCTGCAAACTCAGTGCCCTCAGAGTCATAAAGTCGGTTGGTGGCTGCACTGGTCCTGGGCTTGGGTGGGGAGGGGCGGCGGTGAGGCACCCGTTCTTTGCCAATGCCTGTGCCAGCCGGGGTTTCCTTTGCCACTGGATTTTAGGAGCTTTTACTCAGGGACATCCCCAGTCGTGTGTACAGGCTTGTGTAGGCCTTGGTGAAAGAGAGAATGGGGGTTTTCGGGGGACTAGACCGGTTTTCAAGCCAGTCTTGGAGTCTGGCCTCATCCAGTGGGATCTGAGACCTGCAGAGAAGGGTTAGGGACCAGTCACTAATGACCTCTTCTCTCTGCAGACACCAGAGGGCCCAGTCCAGAGGAGGCCAAGGACTCCAGGCAGAAGGGGTCTGGGCAGAGTTCGGGTGGCACCTTCTGCAGAAGCCACCAAGGAAGAGGACGCCCCAAGGAGAAGAGGAGAAGCACAAGGCAACCTCCCTCCAGAGAAAGAGGAAGAGACAAGGCTGACTCTAGCCTAGCCAAACAACACCAGGCAAGAGGTAGGTGTGGGCTGGGGCTGGGCTGTGAGGGCCCTGGAGCCTTAGGAGCTGACCAGAGTGTGGGGAGGAGGTGCGGGGTGGGGGCAGATGTGACCTGTGTTCCCACGGGTTAGGAAGAGGGACCCTCTGGCGTGGGGGTGCTGGTCCGGGTGGTGGGGGTGGGTGCCGAGTGAAATCAGTCTCCAAAGTGATTATTTCCGGTGGTCTCTCCCACAGACTGCCTGCACAGAAGACCGCGGGGGGTCAAGGACAGAAGGCCCCAGCCGAGATCTCCCTGGAGGAGGGTCAAGCGCAGCCTCAGCCCCTCTGGAGACTCCCACACTGCTGCTCCTCCACACAGGTCAGCCAAGAGGCTCAGGCAACATTCTCCAGAAGCCCTGTCAGCTAGGGCGCTCTCACCGCTGTCCAGAGTCATGACCCGCATGGGGGCCTTGGAGGTGGCCCTGGAAGAGCTGCAGGCCCCTGGAGGAGCCTTCCTGCGCACTGTGCCCCGGAGCAGCCCCAGCACGGAGTGCACAGTCTCTCAGCGCGCCTGGCTCACGTGGCAGCTGGCACATGCCGGGGCCGCGCTCAATTGGGCCCTTCACACTGTCAATCACATCTTGGCTGCTCAGGCCTGGCTGCCCAGATCCTCCCAGGTCCATGCAGACTCCACTTTGGCTCCAGGCCAGTGCCCACCTACTGGAAGGTTCCCTGGGAACCTGGATTATGGAAAGAAAGCCTAAAAGGACGACATTCATTAGTCCACCTTTCTGAAACCTGCCGGATTCCATGCCTTGGGGATTCTCTGAAAAAACACCGACTCTTGCAAGGAAATCTGCAAATGGAGGTCCCCTATTGTACAGAAACACTCCCTCTCTTTCGGACAGGCTCACTCAGGCCAAGTGGCTGTTGAACGCGGTTTCTTTCTGCTGGATGCTTACACACTGCCGGAAATCCACACTTGGCACAGGACCAACAATCCAGACTGTCACGTCATCTCCGTTTTTGAATATGGAAGAAATTCAGCCCCCAACTCACACACAGTTCCCTAGAAGCTCTTTGTGAGAGAGTCCGGACTTTTAGTCTTTGAAATCTGTGATGTGTTAAGTCTGGCCTCTTACTGGGTTGATTCCTTTCTAGTTTGTAGAAGCAGAAGCATTTCCATTTTGTAACACTTCAGCAACCGTCAGTTTTCACAACTCTTCTCTAGATGTGATGTATCTGCGTAGAATGCTTGAGGTGGACGTACACTCAACTCTCAATAAAGTATTTATGGTTGTACACTATTTGTCTTTGTGGATTAATTAGAAGTATATTCCAGGATCTATCTCTCTCTCTCTCTCTCTCTCTCTCTCTCTCTCTCTCTCTCTCTCTCTCCTCTCTCCTCTCTCTCTCTCTCTGTGTGTCTGTTTGTATGTGTGTGTGTGTGTGTGTGTGTGTGTGTGTGTGTTTGTGTGTGTGTGTGTCAGCAAACATTGTAGTGGGTGACCAGGTGTGGGTGTGCATTCCAAATGCTTCTAGGATAGAGCTCAAAGTCTTAGCACAACTTGAGAGTGTCAGTTCTGCTCTTCCTTCATGGGCCTTTGGCAGGATGACCTCAGGTCATCAGGCTCAGTGGACATTTGTGTTAGTTTGTTTGTAGACTGGGTCTCAGTAGGCAGCTCTACTTCTCCTGGAACTTGATCTGTGCAGCAGTCTGGCTTCTTACTCACATGGATGTGCCTGCCTTGGACTCCTGAGTGCTAAGAGTAAAGTCCTGGTCCACACTGGGCTCTCCTGGAACTACCCAGTTCTTTCTTCCTTCCTTTCCTCCTTTCCTCCTTTCTTTCTTTCTTCCTTCCTTCTTTCCTTTTTTCCTTCATTCCTTCCTTCCTCCCTCTTTTCCTTCCTTCCTTTCTTTTCTCAGACAGAGTCTCAGTTAATGTTCTGTTGCTGTGAAGAGACACCATGTTCATAACAACTCTTGTAGAAGAGACCATTTAATTGCGGCTTGCCTACATTTTCAGATTTTCTTCCATTTTGGTTCTGGTGGAAAGCATGCTGACACACAGACTGGCATGGTGTTGGAGAGGTAGCTGAGCATTCCACACCTCCATCTCCAGGCTGCAGGAAGAGAGAGTCACTGGGTCTGGCTGGGCATTGGAAGCCACAATGCCTACCAACTGATTTCACACCCACAATCCCTCCAACATGGCCCCACCTACACTAAGAGCACACTGCCTCCTGATCCTCAAGGAGTGCTATTCTCTGATGACTAAGCAGTCAACTCAAGAAGCATGTGAGGGTCACTGGTACTCCAAATATCACCTTCCACTGTCTGCCCCTCTGGCTTGTAGCTCTATCCCAAGGTGGAAATGCATTCAGTCCAACTTCAAGATTCTGCATTGTCTTCACAGTGACACCAGAATTACAAATCACAAGGCCAAAGGCTACTTGGGAAAATCTGGCTCTACCTGTAGGCATGGCCAGAGCTCCTGGGAATACTCAGCTGTAGGTCTGAGAGACTGATAATACACATAAGCAGACACACAAACACACACAAAATCAGTAGGAGGTAGTTTCTTGGTCCTGAAATATACACAAAGAGAGAGAAAGAGAGAAAGAGCGGGGCAGGGGAGAAACACTTGTGGGAATAGAAAGTACTTTACCATATTCTAAAAAAAAATTTCTTTTCTGTATAATAACAACACTGTTGTGACCAAATTTAAATGCAGTTCTCAGCTGCCTAAATTATGAAGAATAAACATCAAATACATAATTCAATCAGAGTGAGTGAGAGAGAATGTGCTCTTAATTTCCATTGTGAGATCTCTTCAAAATCTTTATTTTGACACTTCATTGTATGAACTTTTCTTGTGACACTACTTTTTTTGTGTCCCATATGTTTATTTGTGCATTCATTTTCATTAAATTCTAGGAATCTTTAATTTCTTTCTCTATTGTCAGAGCCTGCCGACAATCAGCTAAGTATCTGGGTAAGTGGGTGTGGATCGTAGAGGCAATGAAGAAGACAGAAAAGAGTCGGGAGGTCTGCCGGTCAATGCTGGACAGCCCCGAGTTTATTTCACAGCCAGCTGATATACAGTCTTGAAGGACAGAGGTAGAACCATGCACAGCATAGGCATTCAACTGCTATCTATCCTGCTTTGCATCAAGGAGCAGGCAGTTTCTTTTCTATCTCAATATACCTCCGGCTGGCATCATCAGTCTGTGTCTCCCTAGATGGTGTGTTCCTTCCTGCGGGCTAGTCAGGACTTTCTCACAGCCCTTCAAGGAGTCTCTGTGGGTCAATCAGGACTTTCTCACAGCTCTGAAGCAAGCAAGCTTGAACTCTATTGACTCAGAATAGACTTCAGATTCAAACTGGGAAACTGAGTCAGTTGTGGGCTCCCACACTCTATTTCTTTCTTGATCCAGTGATAATTTTGTAGAGAGATGTTCTATTTGCATGGATTCTTAGCCCTTTTTCTGTTGTTATTGGAATCTAGCTTTAATCGGTGTTGATCTGATGAAATACAGGGTGTTATTTCAATTTTCTTATCTGTTGAGACTTCCTTTGTGACCAAGTATATGGTCAATTTTGGAGAAAGTTCTACGAGATGTTGAGAGGAAGGTGTATTTCTTTTGTCTTTAGTTGAAACGTTCTGTACTTATCTGTTAGGTACATTTGATCATAACATCTTTTTATTCCATTATTTCTGTGTTTATTTCCTGACTGGACGACTTGTCCATTGGTGAGAGTGGGGTGTTGACATCTCCCACTTTAAATGTGTGGGGGGTCAATGTGTGATTTAAGTTTTAATAATGTTTCTTTTACAAATGTGCATTTGGCGCTAAGATGTTCAGAGCTGAGACCCTTCTTGGTGGATATATCCTCACTAAATATGAAATATCCTTCTCCATTTCTTGTTGTTTTTAACAAAATCTCAGTCATTCAAATTTTCCAGTACAGAGAAGGGAGCCAGATGCTGGGGTCAAAGCCTGCTAGTGCAGAGAGGCAGAGAAAGCATCCAGCTGACCTCCTTCTCTGCCGATTTCCCAGAAAGACCTTTGCCTTCACCATCTTAACCAAAACCTTCCTCCAACTCCGTGTCCCTCTCCTCTACTTCCTCCCTCTCCTATTTTCTAAGTTTTGTTTTCTTGTCATCTGGTTGCTTGCTCCACCTTTTGACCTATGGTTCACTTTACTTAATCTTGTTTACAATATTCAAGTAGAAAGCTCTTGAATTAATGGTATGTTAGGACTGAGCCACACCACAATTAGAAACATGTTTTTCCAATAAATAACACAATCTTGTGGTTCACAGTGTGATCAAATATCCTGCAATAATTTCTCTTAATTAATTGCTTTGACGTTTATTTTGTTGAGATATTAGGATAGCTACACCAGCTTTTTTCTTAGGTCCATTTGATTGGGAAATCTTTTTCCAACCCTTTACTCTGAAGTGTTTCTTGTATGTGTCAGAAGGATGGATACTATTTTTATATCCTTTCTGTTAGCTTGTGTCTTTTTATTGGTGAATTGAGTCCATTGACATTAAGAGATATTAGACCAATGATTGTTAATTCCTATTATTTTGTTCTTGGTGGTGGTGGTGGTAGTGTGTGTGTGTGTGTGTGTGTGTGTGTGTTTCCTTTCTTTGGATTTTGATGGTCTGAAATTATCTATTGCCTGTGTTTTTGTGGGTGTAGTTAACTTCCTAGGGTTGGAATTTTCCTTCTAGTACCTTCTGTAGGGCAGGATTTGTAGCTAAGATATTTTTAAAATTTCACTTTGTCATGAAATAACTTGTTTTGCCATCTATGGTAATTGAAAGTTTTGCTGGGTATAGTAGTCTGGTTATGATCTGTGGTCTCTTAGAGTCTACAAGACATCTTTCCAGGCCCTTCTGGCTTTGAGTCTCTGTTGCGAAGTTTGGTGTAATTCTAATAGGTCTGCCTTTGTATGCCACTTGGCCTTTTTCCCTTGCAGTTTTAAATATTCTTTTTTTGTTCTTTATGTTTAGTATTTTTATTATTATATGACAGGAGGACTTTCTTTTCTGATCTGATCTATTTGGTGTTCTGTAAGCTTCTTGTACCTTTATAGGCATATCCTTCTTTAGGTTAGGAAATTTTTCTTCTATGGTTTTGTTAAATATATTTTCTGGGTTTGTGAGCTAAGATTCTTCTCCTTCTTCTAGTCCTATTATTCTTAGGACAAAAGGGGAGAATATTAAATCTACTTTTAAAATAAAAAAGCAACTACTAGTCTTAAATAGTTTACATTACATTAAATTTGTACATTGATACAAATTTAAGGTTATTTTTGTTAGAGCAGACTGTACATAAGTTTTTACTCTAGTGCAGTTCATTTAACAATGTAATGTAAAGTTCTAGTCCTTTAAAGTTATTGTTACAAACTATTTGGGATAATAAAAAATGCAGGTTAGAGATCCAGGAAAGGCGCAAAACTACACAGAGAAACCTTGTCTTGAAAACAACAACAACAACAAACAAACAAACAAACAAACAAAAAACAAAAAAAAATGCAGGTTAGAAGTTAGCCCACCTATAACAATCAAACTTGAAGTCATGTTAGGTATGTTTTCAAGGTCAAACAGAGGTATATTTTAGATAGACAGGTGGTTTTCAAACACTTCAGAGATTTACAGAATATGGCATTTAAGATGTTTTTAACAACACAAGACTTTTCATGACAATGTGGCTTGTCTGTTCCTGGCAGCACCAATCTACTTTCAGAGAAGATGATGGGCATCCAAGGACCTCCATATGGAGTTTGCTTTCTTTGTGGCAAAAGTTAACCACTGGGCAAAGAAACTGCCCTTGCCTTGGTTGCTGACAGTATGCTGTCCAAACAGGACCAGCAGGACACAAAGAAAAGTGACTGGTAAATTTTGCCAAGACAGGGTGGGACAGTCCTTGGAAAATTCCTGCTTCAAAGAAAAGTCTGTCAGATATTCTAGGCCTATAGGGCAAAGACGGATGCCCCAACATTGCAAAGGAACCTCGGGTGTCGGTCCAGGCAGCCCAATGTCTCTGTTGTTTCTTTTAGTATTGGAAGTGGCTTGCTCTGCACTTCCTGTTTACTCAGATAATATTATATCCTCCTTGGATCTTTGCTGGCATTGAAGACTAGGTAGTTATTGTTGGAGCTTTCCTTAGTTATGAAAAAAGGTAAATTAGGTACAAGAGCTTTTGACTCATCAAGATAGAATAAATAATGAAATATTTTCTCCAAATATGCCAAATACAAATGGACTGGACACTGTAAATATAATTCTTACCTGATAATTATTCTTATTGTTTATAGCTTTATTATGTTAGAGTGAAAACCTTTTCTTTTTATTTAGACAAAAGGGGGAAATATTGTAAAATATTCCTTTACACTGTGTGAAGATATTTCACAGTAATTGGTTTAATAAAAAGCTAAATGGCCAATAACTGGGCAGGATTTGGGGGCAGAGAGAACACTGGGAAGAAGAAGGGCAGAGTCACGAGGAGTGCCAGCCAGACACAGAGGAAGCAGGAAAGCAACACAGGCAAAGAAAAGATAATAAAGCCAAGAGAGAGAAAGTGAATTAAAAGAAATGGGTTAATTTAAGGTACAAGAGCTAGTTAAAAACTAACCTAAACTCTGTGTAGTTTTACAATAAGTAGAAGGTCTCTATGTAGTTATTTGGGAGCTGTCAGGACGGAGAGAAAAATCTGTGTACAGTGTTCAGTGTGATCACGTAGGGAACGTCCCCCCAAACAGTCTGTTTCCAGCCTGAAACTGTCTAATGATTAGCCACTTTCATTGAGGAGTGGAGGCCACATTTAATTAACATTCATTCTCACTCTGTGCAAGGCCATGTAAAATAGCTTTCATTCAATTAGTCAAGACTTCCTGTATAGTTCATATGGCATACAATGTATCCTCTCAAGTCTCTTACTACACATCATGAGTTTTGTTAGATACAATAAAACAAAAATGATCTGACTATTAACACGATAGGTACTCAAATTCAGCATTTCTGTGAAAGCGTTCTGCAACTTTCTCACTTGCCTGTGCTTAATCAGAACTTCTAAAGATGGTTATAATTAATCAATAAAGGCCAGAAAAGTATGAGTTCAGTCACTAAATAAACCCTATGATGTAAAGAAAAGGCCCCTCGAAGCAGTTGTGTGTTAATCCATGCTATTTCAGATTTTTTGGCAGAGAGCAGTTATTTGGTAAGTAGAAGAGACAGTTCAAGACAATGATTAAGTGAATTTCTCACAGATGGTGGCAGTTTGGAGAATCTCAGACCACACAGGCATTCCAAATCAACAATGCTCTATGATTGGTTGTTGTTTTAAGGATAGAGAGATCACCCAGGTTGATCAACAAGCTAGGCTGAAATATTTTTTGTTTATGTTTTTGTTTTTTGTTTTTCGAGACAGGGTTTCTCTGTGTAGTTTTGGTGCCTGTCCTGGATCTCGCTCTGTAGACCAGGCTGGCCTTGAACTCACAGAGATCCACCTGACTCTGCCTCCCAAGTGCTGGGATTAAAGGCGTGTGCCACCACTGCCTGGTGAGAAATATTTTTTAAAGTTTAATCCTGTATTTTATGTCAAAAGAGGTTCTGTGCTGCAGTAATGACACGTTTCTAATACTGCATATGAGCTAAATGAAGTATAGTCTTATGTAAATACTGCACTGAAAAACCCATAGGGCCCAGGGACACAGCTGGGTGGTAGAGCGCTTGCCTGGCATGTGCAGGGCCCTGAATTTGATTCTCAGCACCACAGAAACTGGTTAAATTGTAGTCAATAATGAATTCATCTACAGGATTTCCTAAGGGGGACAAAGAGCCAAGTATATACTTAAATATATGTAGACCTCGATGCCTGGCTCCACCAGTATCTCAGACGGCTCAGAGTCATGGGTGGCATCCAGACCAAAGTACCATGAAGGATCTGAACAACCATCTCACCTCCTACTGATAGGATGAGAAGCCAGGAGACCGAGCAAAGGAGGTAGGGAAAAAAACTCTAGGAGCATCTGGAGAGGAAGGAGTCTCAGGGGTCAGGAACTGGGGCCATTCCTTCAAGACCATTGGGTCCCCGAGGGCCCAGACCTTGGTGAATTCTGTGGACAAAGCTCATGCCATCTACAGATCAACAATGTTGGCCTTGCTCCTGATGATTGTAGAGTCGAGTATGCACAGAACTGGCCTTGCAGCAGTCTGAAGAGCAGCATCCATGGACATGGGAAGGTCACTGGTGATATCAACACCAGGGGGTTGTAGCTAGTGGTGGAAACGGAGGCCAACAAGGAGCAGCTGAAGTTGTGAAGAAGAGCCCTGGGGTGGGGGGAAGGGTGTCAAAGGCCTGGAGCCCAAGTGTTCACGACCAGGGTAAGACACTGCGGATTCCCACCCTTCTTTATTGTAAATGAGACAGGGTCTCACTGTGGAGATCCCGATAGCCTTGAACTTGATCTGTAGATGAGGCTGGCTTTGAACTCAGGGATCCTCCTACCTAAGCTTCCTGAGTGCTGGGGCTAAAGGTGAGCGCCACCCTGCCCTGCACATTTTGCTTGTTTGTTTGTTTTCTCCTATAATCCGGGCATGGTGTCTTATACCTGGGATTCCAGCAATTGGGAGGCTAAGGCTGGAGAACTGCCACAAGGAGATCGTATCTCAAAAACAAAACGCAAGTGTCTTACTTTAAAAAACGTATCTGGGGGTTGGAGAGACTGCTTAGTGTTTAAGAGTACTTGCTGCTCTTGTAGAGGATGGAGTTCTGTTCTCAGCATCCACATGGCAGCTCACAGTGCCTGTAACGCCATCCCAGGGGATTTGACTCTCTCTTCTTGTCTCTTTAGAGAGGGAGGGTAAGAGGGAGAGGGAGGGGGAGAGAGGGAGGGGGGGAGGAAGAGAGGGGAAAAAGGGGGAATTAAAAGTAAAATGATTTTAAAATATCATATTGAACTGAGTTTAACTATGTTATCAAAAATTCTGTCAGGATATTATATAATCCCTACCTCAGAAGAATCATGAAATTCAAGCCCATTCTGGGCTCCACAATGAGACTTAGAAATAAGCTTAAGCTATAGGCTGAGTTTTCATAATTAATAATAAGTCTCCATGTCAGTATTGGGGAACTGATGGTCCCAACAAAAAATCCAACTACAAATGGTGTCCAACATGGGGGCATACGACCCAAGAAAGCTTTAAAAAAAAGTTCCAAACACACAGAAATTGAGCCAAATGCAGCTTCTAGTCTCACGGTCTCTCACAGGCCGCAGTACAGAGACACCTCTCCCAGCCACGGCTTGAAGGCTTGAGCTGCAGTGTGCTATGAGCTAAGCCCCACAGTGTGGTTTAAGGTTTTGTTCACGCAGACAAAGTTACAGATATGCAGTAAAGCAGGTTCAGATGGAAGCAAACCTCCAAACCGGTTACGGTGTGTTTAACAATGTGCGTAAGCTTAAGAAAAAAGATAAAGACAGTCATAAAAAATAGTTTAAAAATAATAAAGTCTTTAAAGAGAGAAGTAAAGTAATAAAAAAGAATAAACCATGAAAGGATGGGAAATATTATACCACAGGGAGTTTGGACCGTATATGGTGCTCTGAAAATTTTGATTTTTTAAATATTATATAATTTTTTATTAAGGAATTTTTTTTTCCTCGAGACAGGGTTTCTCTGTGTAGCTTTGTGCCTTTTCCTGGAACTCACTTGGTAGCCCAGGCTGGCCTCGAACTCACAGAGATCCGCCTGGCTCTGCCTCCCGAGTGCTGGGATTAAAGGCGTGAGCCACCACCACCCGGCAAGGAATTTTTTTTATTCATTTTACATACCAACCACAGATCCCCATCTCTTCCCCTACTTTTGCCCCTCCAGCTTTTCCCTCCCCCAATCTACCCCTTATTCCCTCCTCCAACAAGGTATGGCCTCACATGGGGAGTCAGCAGAACCTAGTACATTCTGTAGAGGCAGGTCCAAGCCCCTCCCCCTGCATCAAGGCTGTGAGAGGTGTCCTACCATAGGTAGTGGGCTCCAAAAATTCTGCTCATGCACCAGGGATGGGTCCTGATCCTACTGCCAGGGGACCCCTTAAGCAGATCAAGCTACAGAACTGTCTAACTTACGCAGAGGGCCTAGTCCAGCCCCAAGGAAGCTCCACAGCTGTTGGTCTAAAGTTCATGAGTTCCCACTAGTTTGGTTTGGTTGTCTCTGTAGGTTTTTCCCATCGTGATCTTGATGGAAATCAGTATGATGGTTTCTCAGAAAACTGGAAATCAATCTTCCTCAAGACCCAGCTATACTACTCTTGGGAATATACCCTAAGAATGCTCAATCATACCACAAAGACACATGCTCTCAACTATGTTTATAGCAGCATTATTCATAATAACCAGAATCTGGAAACAAACTAGATGCCCCTCAACTGAAGAATGGATAAAGAAAATGTGGTGCACAAACATAATGGAGTACTACTCAGCAGAGAAAAACAATGACAGCATGAATTGGATAATCAGGCAAATGGATGAAACTAGAAAATATCATCCTGAGTGAGGTACCCCAGACTCAGAAGGACAAACATGGTATATACCCACTTTTAAGTGGATACTAGATGTAAAGCAAAGGATAACCAGACTACAACTTACAGCTGTAGAGAAGCTAGCTAACAAGGAGTACCCTAAGAGGGACACACAGTTTGCCCTAGAAAGGGAAAATAGATGAGATCTCCATGGGCAATTTTGAAGTTTTTGAAGCTAATGAACAGACAGCTGCTGAGAAACATTAGATTGTGGAAGGGACTGCTGAATTAAACCAACCTATACACTTTAGGAATGCCTTCGCCTTAAAATGGAAGTCAAAAAATGTTTTACGTTGGGGAAGAGGTTATCCTTTTCCCCACAGGTTATCCTGTGGAAACAAAAGGCTATGGATTCCTTCCAGGTTAACAGAGATCAGATGTGACCAGGGGAGACCCCCTGAGGATCCTGGCTGCAGACATGAGGGGGAAAAGCCAAGAAAAGAGTACAGGACAGGTGAGATGTAGGCTGATCCCTCTGCATGGGAACAGCTCTGAGACGAGATGAGACATGATAAATCTTGTTGCTACAGAGTCCTCATGACTTAGTATTACTTTCACATGACATGGATAGAGATTTATATTACAGTTTGCTTATGCAGTCCAAACTGACTTATAAAGCTAACAGATGCCTTTTATCTACTCAAACATAGAACAAAAAAAATCATCTTTAACTGACTTGTACACACCGCACATTCCATAATTGTGTTAATGCAGATATATATGATACTTTTAAAAGTGTGTGTTCTCAGAGCAAGGGGACCAGACACCCATGAAAACTGGTAGCCCAGGTAATCTAGCCTCTCAGGGTGCCTCTGTTAGTTTCCATAGGGCTCTGCATCCAGAACAGCTTCAAGGCTGCTGGCTGAGATGGTCCAGCCTCACAGACTTTCCAGCTAGGACTTCAGATAAGCCTTGCACTTTCCCATTGCACAGAGACTAGGTAACAAATAATACAGCTAACTCTCCCAGGACTTGACTATTATCCCAATTTTCTCAGGGTCCTCTAAAGATACCAGTGCCCCCAGACAACAGGAAGCAGTCTAGAGAACACGATGCCCACATTCCCAAGAGGTGGGATGGGTGGTTTTTGGTCATTCAGTGAATTATGGATGTTTGTCCTCATTTTTGGGATACAGGTTGTTATTGGTCATAGTCAGAAAGAAAGCTAAATAAAGGTGATTAGATACAAGGATATCTTTCTAAAGGGAAAAGGGGGAGGTATAATATAGAAATGATGAGATAAAAGTCTCTATTTTATATTGGTATGGATTTTGGTATATTGATACAAATTTGAAGTTATTTTTGTTATACTGAATGTATGATTCTACTCTTTTGGGATATTGTGCTTATGCAACTCATTTAAAAATATAAAATTAAAAATGCAGGTTAGTAGTCATTTATAATAATCAAACTTATAGTCATATAAGGTATGTTTTCAAAGTTAAACAGATATATTTTAAATAGATAAATGGTCTTCAAAAACTTCAAAGTCCTACAGAATATGATATTTTAATAACATCAGGCTTTTCTTGACAGTGAGACATGTCTGCTCTTGGCAGTAGCAATTTGCTTCAAAAAAGGATGATGAACACTGAAGAACCTCCAATAGGTTTACTTTCTTTGTGGTAAAAGCTAGTCATTTGGGCAAGAAAGTGCCCTTGCCTAGACTGCTGACAGTATGCTGCTGTCCAAACTGGACCAGCAGGATAAAAAAGAAGGTGACTGCCCAGCTTTGTCAGGGTAGGGGTGGGGGGAGGGGAGTCCAAGGCCTGGAGCCCAAGTGGTTGTTTGAATGACACATGGCCACCACAGGCTTGGGTGTTTGAACCCTTGGTCCCCAGCTGGCAGTGCTGTTTGGAGAGATTCAGGAGGGACAGTGTTGATGGGGAAAGTGTGGGAGCCCGTTTTCAGGTTCCTCATGGCTTTACTCAGCAGGTCTGCATAGAGTGGAGGTCTGAGTGCAGGTGTCTGAGATGGTCTGCACTTGGCTGTGCTGGGGAGGAGGTCTTTTGCTCCACCCCTTGGCGTCTCTATAAAAACTCTGGGGCAGAGACAGTCCCGGCCTGTTGGAATAGGTTCCAGGCCCTCTCGAGGCTATCCTTTATTTTGTATCTGTTTATCTCCGCAATATTCTCCACAATAAATCCTTCTATCTAATATTTCCTGCTGTTCAAGAAAACTCTGGGGAGCTGTGGGGTTGGTGGGTAAGCGCCCCACAGGAAAGTATGTTTCTCAGGGTGGACTTTGAGAGCTCAAAGACCACTCTACCTCCAGTTTGCTGTCTCTGCTTCACGCTTGCCTTTGAAGATGTGAGCGCTCAGCTCCCGGCTCCTGTCACCACGCCGGCCACTTGCTGTCTCCTTCATCCCATGATGAAGTAAACTTATTCCTCTGGAATTAAAAGCCCAAGTGAACTCTTCCCTAGGTGGCCTTGGTGTTTTCTCACAGTGATAGAAGAGTGACTGATACAGCCTAGGCTGCCAGTTCTGGATTGAGCATGGAAATTCATGATCCCAGATCTCATAATCTCAACAGGATCACGGCGACATCATGACTTAAATGACAGCTGGCTGACAAGAACTGAAAGGAAATGGACAGGTGCTGGTCCCAGTAGACTGGGGAGAGCCAGAGAGGCCACCACTCAGACTTCCAAGTTCAGAGATGCCAAAATGACAATTACAGAGGTCAGATGCACCTTCCAGGCCTTGGACTCCACGAGAAATCTGATATTCAGCTCAGAGAGCAGTCTGAGGGATGTGGAGGCCTGTTCTGACACAGCCCAACAAGATCCCACTGCTCCTGGGGTTGGAGCTGGCACAGACCTGGGCAGAGGATCAGCACTGGGCCCAGGAGGACCTGTCCTGTGAACATCAAGGTCAAACCGAAGGCTGAGGTTGATAGCTACCACCACTTGCTGGAAGTCAAGGAGGTCATTAGTCTCCATGATGCCCTGGACACCAGCAACTCCGTGCAAACCACCCACAATACAGCCCCCTACAGGACCACCCATGGCAGAGTGGTGTGTGAGACTGTGACACCAAAGTCTCGAGGCTCTGAGACAGAGAAGGGGGGTACAACCCCCTGGGGACAAGGTGCCAAGTCCTGCATGGGTATGTGTGTCTATATATCATCCATTTGTCCATTAATTAATTAACCCCTTATCGTGTATGTGGGTACACGTGCATTTGTGAGACATGCATATACATGTGGAGGTAAGAAAACAAATTGTGTCCTTCCCCAGGAGTCTGCCCTCCACCTTTTCTGTGAGTCTCTCACAGGTCTGGAGGTCTTCAAGTTGACCACCAGAGGGCGCCATTGTAAAGTCCATGTTTCCTCATACTATTAAAAGACCTGGGAGGCTGCTTGAGAAAATACTGTGGAAACCCGAATTTGAGGGTGCACTCACTCTGCTTGGTGGCTTGATGAGTGAACAAGCAGTCTCTCGGGCAGTGGCATGGGTCCTGGGTGTGGTGTCCTGACTCCACTGATACCTGCCCTGCCTGGGGTGTTCAGAGCCGCAGAGTCCTTCCTGGCCCTGGACTTCCACTGCAGCAGCCTGGGGTGCTTTGCAAACCAGATACCCCGGAGTGGGACCCGGTACCTGATATCGTGTCCAATCCCTGGGTTATTGAAGAGCCTGTATGCCTGGGCCCCAGGCTTCAGAGCACTAAAGCATCTGCTGCTGCTTGGTAGCTAAAGAGGTCCTGAACCCTGGGGTTGATCAGACCGCAGGGGCCTGTTATCTATACCCCATGCTGGACTCTGAAACAGTCATGTTGCCAACTGGCACCCAGTTCCTGAGGCCCAGGCCCATGCTCACAGAACAAGGCCCCAGCAACTGCCCCTTGATGGCTGAAGCCACAGCAGAGGCCTTGTCTGGGCCACTTGACCCCTAAATAGGTGGCTATTCTGGAAGGCTTAAAGCCACTAACCGGCAGTGACCCACAGATCTGATTCCACCTGCTGAAATCCTGGCACCTTATGACAGGTGGTCCAAGACTCCCTGCCACCCAGCCAGGAGACCATCCTTCTGGGACCCTGAGTGGCCCGGCTCTGCCCAGTCCTTCCTGGATCTCCTCTGACAAATACTGGAGCAGCTGAGCAGATTGACAACAGTCAGGGCGAGAAGTGAAGAGGAAGCTGATACTTCAGGAGAGCAGAGATCTGGCCAAGGCTGACAGGACCCAGTGAGGAGACCTGGGCACCCAGGTCTCCAGAAGTTCCAGAAAGCCATCAAGTCTTCAGGGTCCATTGTCTCACACCCCAGGCAGAAGGTGTAAAACAGGGTCCTGCTAAGGGCCACAATACACATGTATGCCAAGGTTTGTCTGAAATGCACGAGACTGTTTACTGTTGGAGGCAGAAATTGGAGCTCTGGAGATAACTACAGAAAAATAGTTATCTTAAAAAATCTGATGTCTAATATTATTTAATCTCAGCGCACCTGTGTTGAGATGGTCTGTGCAAAGACTTCATTTCAGTACCAACGAAGTACTCTAAGTACACCCCCAGCAAGCTCATGAAGCCCATGTTAGACCATCTCCTGCCAGGTTCCTGACGTTGACATTTGGAGCAGGGTTATTGTGTTGGGAAGGCCTGTCTTGTGCCGTGCTACATTAGAGGGAGAGGCAGTGGGATTCAGGTCTAAGTTTGATGAGAGTGGTCTGGTCTCTGAGGCTGGGGGATGGCTGAGTGGGCAAAGAACTTGCTGTGCAGCATGAGGACCTGAGTTCAGATCCTCAGCACACACATGCGAGCCAGGCGTGGTGGCACTCATGTGATCCACTGCTGGGCTGAGGAGGCTGATCCTGGGACTCACTGGACAACCAGACTAGCCAAACGGTGAGCTACAGGTTCAGTGTGAAAGCCTGCCTCCAAAAATAAGGTGGGGAACAATAAAAGATACCTGAGGTCAGTCTCTGGCCTCCATGGGCACATGCATACAATACACACACACACACACACACACACACACACACACACACACACACGCACACACACACACACACACATGCACGCACGCACGCACTTGCGCACACGTGCGCGCACACAAACACACACACACACACACACACACACACACGCACGCACGCACACACGCGCACACACACACACACACACACACACAATGCCTTTGTCTCTTTCATCTCACCCAGCAGGCAGAAGGTTTGGTGTTTGGGGTCTGCTTGGGTGCAAAGCGAAGTTATAACCACTGGAACCAGACCCCGAGACCCCAGGAAGTGAAGGGAAAGCCACACCCCAGCATCTGCAGATGGAGGAGGGCTGGGAGCCAACAGGTGGGGAGGATGGAGGGCCATGGAGGCTGTGACTTTCAGAACTGCCCAGAATCTTGCTACAGAAGGGAATCATGTAACAGGGCCCCCTTCCAGATTGCCCCATGAAGTTTGCTGCCCTCCACTGGACAGCTCTGACCCATTCTGTGGAGAAGCTAAATGTGAAGCAGCTGGTGCTGTGGACAATCGGGACTGTTCTCAAGTGGACCCTCCAAGTGGATGCAGCTGGGAATCTCAGGGCTTCCTTGTTAACTGGAAAGTCAGCGCAGGGTCACTGTTACCCTGAGCTCTCTGTCCGGTGTTGATCTCTCCCTGGGGAGGAAGGAAACGGCCAGCACTTCTGAGATTACGGCATCTCTGCCTGCTGCTACTTCCTCTGCATCCTTTCCATCTTCGAGAGCTTCTGCTGCAAGCCTCTCTTCTTCACGTGAAGACCTTAGCTTTTAGGGTCTAGGTAAGGCTTCGGGGGAAGGAAGGATGACCAAATGCCCAATTTGCCACGTTTAACTGGAGACCTGTGGTGACTGCTTTTAAAATTTTAATTTTTTCTCTCTGTCTCTCTTGTTGCCTGTGTAAGTTTATGTGCACCATGTATGTACGTTTGTATGTATGTGTGTATGCATGTTTGTATGTATGTACATTTGTATGTATGTATGTATGTATGTATGTGTGTATGTATGTGTGTATGTATGTACATTTGTATGTATGTATGTGTGTGTGTATGTTTGTATGTATGTGTGTATGTATGTATGTGTGTATGTGTGTATGTATGTATGTGTGTGTATGTATGTGTGTGTATGTATGTATGTGTGTATGTATGTATGTATGTGTGTGTGTGTATGCATGTGTGTATGTATTTATGTGTGTGTGTATGTATGTATGTATGCCAGAAGACAGCAGCAGATGCTCTAGAACTGGAGTTGGAGGTGTTGTGAGCCAACACATAAGGGTTCTGGGAACCAAACCCAGGTCCACTACAAGAACAAGCACTCTTGACCATGAGCCATCTCTCCAGCCTCTGTGCTAATTTCCCTGTTCCCCGTGTAGGTTGTCTTGATTTCCTTAGACTCAGCTACCCTTGGTTAGCTGCAGTCTGGAAATATTAAATAGGAATTCTAATTTGTAATTAATTTGTAAGTTCTGAATCACTTGTGTTATAGTGTACTACCATAATTACTATATTAGCTATTGTTGTTAATCTTTAAAATACCCAAATTCTAAATTAAACTCTACTGTTGGCATGTGCACAGAGAAAACACAGAGTTTATTACTCCTTATGGCTTCCCACATTCACTGCACAGCTTAGGACCTGATCCCCTGGATAAGAGGGGACCTCTGAGATCCTGTGGGGATGTGGGGATCCTGGCAGCTGGGTGATAATCGGCCTTGAACTCTGATGCCTAGTAGCCTGAGGAGCAGAGCCAGGCTCTCTGGATCAGCCTGATGGACCAGTTCTCTCTTCAGCGAGTGGTTAGCCAGGAATTGTCCATTATTCTCTCAACAGAAACCAGTTCTACCAAAAACTTTTGGAAGCCCAGGTAAAATGTTTTTGAAATGCTAATTTTAAGAAACAATAGTTAGTACCATAGAGGGCTTGTGTCCAGGGACAGTGTGAACTGAATTCTGTTTTGCTAGAACAACATCAAAGGGACAAATCTTCCAAGCCAGGCACAGGGATTAGGGGTCTTAGCACTGACCCTGAATTCCCTAGAATAACCTGAGAGCACCAGGGCTTGATATTTACTCTAGAGATCTATTTGACATTGATCTGACTTTCATCTGCTTGAACTAAGGTGATTCGTGGTGTTAAAGGGAACAGTAGCAAGACTTTAAAACAATCTACACCTTAAATCACATCCCCAATGCCTGTTTTATTCCAGGCACATTCAGGGCTCTAGTCTGGCAGCTCTGTTTACCCCAGGGAAAAGGATGTAGAACAAAGACCCGCAGTGTAGAGCTGTTGGAGTTAACATTGGAAAAGGAGATCATCAGTGTGCCTGTCTCCACAGGACGGGTAGTAGAGAGTCTAGACCTCGAGGGTCACAATGCAAAACAAGGAAATGTATATACCACCTAAATAATAAACACTTGGACTCCCCAGGACTGTTATATTGGCACACGAACACACCAGTCAGTCCGTGGCCCGTTACGCACTCTGCCGTCATCCTCTGGATACACTCGATTGACTGTATGATAGAGGCAGCAGTAAGTATCAGTGAGCAAACAAAATGGGGCTGGGAAGCCAAACTCCTACTTCCCCTGACACACAAAGCAGACTCACCACACTGAAGGTTTGGCTGTGGTTTGGATGATGGTCCTCAAAAACTGATGAGCTAGAGACTTTGTCCCTAGGGTGGCGCTGTGAGGTGTGTGTGTCACCTTAGGAGGTGTGGGGCTCATGGGCAACCTTAGGTCATGGTGGGGGAGAGGTGCCACTGAGGGGTATGGTGGGAGCCTGGCATCTTCCTGTTCTCTCAGGAGGAGGGTAGTTCCCTCCGCTATGTGCTTCTATTAGGATGTTGTGCCCTTGTGAGAGACTGAATGCATGAGCCCTCTGATGCTAGATTAGAGCCTTCAGAATTTTGAATCCAAATAACTCAATCTTTCTCTCTCATACAGCCTGTAACTCACAATGTAGACTAGATCGGCCTTGAACTCAGAGATCCACCTGCCTCAGCCTCCTGAGTGCTTTCAATAAAGGTATGTGCCACCACAATCTCTTTTCTTTATATGTTAATTATCTCAGACATTATAGTAACATGAAGACAGTTAATAAACATTTATATGTAATAGATAAAACTATGAAGTTAGTAAGAGAAAATACAGAACACTTATATACAAGAAGCAGCGAAAAGCTTCCACAGCAAAAACTTAGAAGCTGGAAATAAACCCTGCTCCAATCTGGTGGATCTGATTACATGGGATGTCATCAGGTATCACTCATCAACACTGTGGGTAAAGGTAACAGTGGAAGAGGAAGTGAGGACATTTATCATATGTGAAGTCAACAGACTACACTATCCAGGGACTCCCATATGCCTGCTCACCAGAAAATAAATTTTCATAAGAAAATAGATATGAGGCTGGGCATGGTGGCACACCTTTAATTCCCTCATTGGGGAAGCAGAGTCAGGCAGATCTTTGTGAGTTCAAGGTTGGTCTGGTCTATATAGTGAGTTCCAAGCCAGCCAGTGCTGCACAGAGAAAGCCTATCTAAAAAATGAAAATACAAAATGATTTACTAACGATGAAAATTCACAGTGGAGGAATTGACCCCGAAGTCCCTCGTGTTCAGGAACATGCTAATGACACCATCATTAAGATTCTGATCTACACAAGAAAACCGAAGCAGTTCTACCCAGGCTGGAAGTTGTGTGGAAACACAAGAACACTCAGGAAACTGGTGGATGTGTGGAATGGGCAGGCTTTCTGGGGAAAACTGACTTTGACAAATCATATTTGCTCATATTCCCTCGTGTCAAATTCTAGCTGGCAAGGTCCAAAGGCGTTCTGAAGATCCATTCAGTGCAGCTCTGGGGTCTGGCAGGGATGGAGGGCTCGTGGGCCCGTGGTTGATGTTCTGGGAATGCTCCTGGGCAGCAGCTAGAAACGGTTCATATGTTATCTCGCTTGTTTTCAGTCTGTCACCCTCTTCTCTTTCCCTCTCTACTCCCTTTCTCCCTCCTCCCAGTCTCTTATTTTTTAGAGAGGGGGGAGGTCTCACTAGACAGCCTCAGTTTGCCTAGAACTCACTGCACAGTTTAAGCTGTCTTAAACTTATGATGTAGTCCAGCCTGGCCTCAAATTTTTGATCCTTCTGCCTCAGTTTCCCATGTTCTGGAGCTACAGGCATGTGCCACCCTAGATGAAAATTTTACTTTAATTAATGAAGTCATCTTCCTTGTTGACTTAGTTGTAGACGTTTTTATTATGTCATCTGAATGGTTACTGGAGGGGTGGAGTACATTCATAACTTCTTGCAGCCCATCTTTAAGGGTGTTATAGCAACCATCCTTAGAATAAGAACTTTAAACAGTGTGGTTCTAGTCTTCACTCTTCCTTCATCTTCTTTTTATCACACGTTTTCCCTCTACGTATTAGAACAGCCCAATATGTCATTATCGTGTTGTTCAAACCGTCGATGTCTTTTAAGATCGTGGGTAAAAGTAAGACACTCCCCTGTGGTTGGCAGGTTTCCTGGCTTTGTACAGACTCCTGTGTCATTTGGCATTGTTTCCTTTCTGCCTGGTGGACTCCAGAATCATCAGCTGGCACATGGTAGTTTCCATAGAGCAGTTGGTCGGTAATTTAATGTCTCAATGTTAACAAAACATCAGTTTCCACTGCTTTGTTCTCTCCTTGGAGACTGCATTTTCCTCTTTCTCTGTGGGCAGGTTAATACTTTTAAATTAAATGTCAAAACTGGTGGTTGACTCATTTATATGTCTAGCAGTGTTCTTGAACCTTGCTCTGAGAATTTCATTACTTACAAACAATTTTATTTTATTGGATCTTGATTTTAATATTTACTAGGTGGGATAAGAAAATTATTGAATGTAGGAATAGCATTTCTTTATTATGGAGGCAAGGACTTTCTGAGAATCCCACAGGATTGGGTCTTTTGATTAATTTTGCTAGTGTAGATAGGTAAGGTTTCTCTCTCAACCTGGAGTTTGCTGGTTGACTCTTGATTTACTAAGCACTAGTGATTCTCCTTTCTCTCCCTCCCCAGGGCTGGTACTAGAGGCCTGGCTTGCTTCCCCTGGCTCCTGGGGATCCCTGTGCAGCAAACACTTTACTGAGTCAATTCCTCAGCCCACTCCCCCAGCACACTCTTTTATAATCAATTTCTATTAGATACTAACACTATAATATTTGGTTATATAATACTGGACTTAGTTAGCCATCCACACATCTAACAAGCAGTATATCTGGACATCCACAAGCAATATCTCTGGACACTTTGTCCTGTCTTCCAGGTCCTCTTATCCATTATCTCCTCCTAAAATCACCAGTAGAAAAATACCTGGTATGCATTGCATCCCCGGCCTCACTCATTTCCTTCATTTGCTTCCAAAGAGTTAATTCCGTGGAGAGCTAGTAGGTGTCTGTCCAATCATTTTAATCATTTAATTGCCCAATCATTTGTTCAGAAAGCAGAGCTTCAAACCCTACCCCCAACCTCCTGAATCAGAGTTCCAGTCTAACAAGATCCTCAGGCAGCCTGCATCACATTGTGTTATACACACACAGTATTCATAAACAATGTTTTGCATTCCCTCAACGGTATGAAAATATTACAGGTGCGATCATTCTACACAGACCACTCAATGAGCTGTTTTCTTAGAGAGATGAGGCTAACAAAGATCCAGAATATTCTCTTTCAATTCCTTAAAGAAGATAGACATTTTGGTGACTGATGGTGAAATCTGTCATTGAACCGATATGTTGGTGGCATTGATGGTGCAGTCAGATTCGAATCCTGTCTCCTTAACTAAAGTAAGATGCAATCATCTACTTCCTTGAAGCATCATGGTCACAGAAGAGTGTAGTTCCCAAAGAAAGAAATTACTGTTTGAAACCACGAGGGGAATTATGTGCTGACGAAAAAGTAATGAGTTTACAAAGTCCTGATATCTCAGAGTCATAGGAATGTTCAAGGCAAATCCAGGGAGCAAGTATGCTTTACATTATCAGGAAAGGCTGGGGGAATATGAAGGGAGTTTACCCCAACTTAGGTTGAAAGTTGTTTCTTGATATCTTTAAGGAAATCAGCTAATAGACATCTCGAGGTTTTTATGTTCTTTCTTTTTCTTTTTGGTTTCTTTTTTTGAGAAAGAGTTTTTCTGTATAGCTTTGGAGCCTGTCCTGGAACTCACTCTGTAAACCAGGTTGGCCTTGAACTCACAGACATCTCCGCCTGGCTCTGCCTCCCGAGTGCTGGGATTAAAGGCGTGGGCCACCATCGCCTGGCGGCATGTTGCATGTTTCAGAGGCTGTCTGCTGACCTAGAGCTTTCTTTGTGAATATAGCATCTAGTTTGTTGTGAGTTCTGTTAGCCAAAGATTAGAGGACGTGTGATGTGGTAGAGATGCACCAGCTAAAACAACTCCTAGAACTTAAGCTGGCCAGAAGGTCAGTATCGGGATCAAGATTTCAGACACCACAGCCTGGAAATCTGGTGCCTTTAATTACATGGTGGTAAACCTTTGGTCGAATGATTGTTGATTGTGTCTTAGAAGACAAACTGTGCCCCGATAAAGACTGGAGCTGGAGAAGCACAGATAAAAACCATTCGAGTGATTGCTGTGATTACTGTTTTCAGCAAAACCTACCAAAGCCGGCATTCGGGCTGCAGCCGGCCACGTGGGAAGTGAGTGCAGGTGTAAAAGCTCAGCTCTTCCCTCCAACAGAATAAGAGAGAGTGTCTTCTGCAGCAGGCTTTCTTTGGGCCACCAGGCAGCTCTCAAATTATGACACAGAGACTTAATATTAGCTATGAATGCTCGGCCTTGGCTTGTGCTTGTCCCACTGGCTCTTAGAACTTAATTTAACCTGGTTCTCTTCATGTATGTTTTGCCTCAGGGCTTTTTACCTTTCTTTCATTCTGTGTGTCCTACTCCATGTCTGGCTGGCCCCAGGCTCCTCCCTCTCTTTCTCCCTCATTTTCTTCTCCTTTCTCTCCTCTTATCCTCTCTGCCCCTAGCTCTGCCTTTCCCTCCACTAGCTATTGGTCGTTCAGATTTTTAGTAGACCAATCAGGTGCCTTAGGCAGGCAAGGTGAAAGAAATGCAACACATCTTTACATAACTAAACAAATGCAACATAAACAAATGCAACACATCTTTACATAATTAAACAAATGCAGTATAAACAAATGTAACACATCTTTACATAGTTAAAGCAATATTCCACAACACAAACAAATGAAACACATCTTTGCCTAGTTAAAGTAATATTCTACAACGTTATTCTGAAGCTGGCCAAATATCCCAGCAGGCAAAGGAACTGACTGCCAAGACTGATTGTAGTCAGACTTCTTTTGTACTGCCAGTTCCCAAATAGCGACATGGAAACTTATTAATTATGAAAGCTTGGCCTTAGCTTAGGCTTGGTCCCAACTAGCTGTTATTACTTTAATTAACCCATTTATATTAATTTACATTCTGCCATGTGACTTGTTACCTCTCCTGCATACTGTACATCCAACTCCCTCCATGTCTCCCTGGCTTAATCCTACATGCCTCAGATTTTTCCCAAGTTCCTCTCTCTCCCTAGAAGTCCAACTTATTCTCTCCTGCCTCGCTATTGGCCATTCAGCTCTTTATTAAACCAATCAGAAGGTGCCTTAGGTAAAAACACATCTTCACAGTGTACAAAAAGATGATCTCACAACAACTGATAACCTGAATCCAATCCCTGGCACACACACAGTGGAAGGAGAGGATGAACTCCCAAAAGGTGTCCTCTGGCCTTTACACCCCCCATGGGATCACCCCTCCCCCAACAATAAATCTGTGTGTGTGTGTGTGTGTATGAGAGAGAGAGAGAGAGAGAGAGAGAGAGAGAGAGAGAGAGAGAGAGCGCCAAATATGAGTGACCATGGCCCAGGATTCAGGCTACACCAAATAACATATTCCAACGTGGCAACAGTTTCATGTGTCTTCATAGTAACATAGCAAAGAAAAGCATAAAGCAAGATACTTGAAAAATGCATTGGTGGGAACATCAGGTAGGTGGGGTCACATCAGATTGGGCGAATGTCTGTTATGGGCCTCAGATGCTGAAAATATTATTAGCCCAATTTACCTAAAGGTCACAAGGATATTAGGGTCACACATAGAGGCAGGACATGAAGGATTTAGGGGACTAATTAATAAACAAGACAATTTAGCTCTGAACCTACAACATTCCAACTCTTGACAATGGTTGCAGTCTTAATCAGTTAATCAACCTCGTAGAATGTCAGCACAGTACAGCTTCTTTTCCTGCTTCAGCTCACAGGAAGTGAGCATCACTAAGTCAGGCCTCCTTTGACTGCAGCCTCGCTCCACGCTCCTGCATCCTGAATGGAAGCAGTGTAGACAATGTCTGTGAAGTGACAGTCTACTCTCAGTGGCAGGTAAGACAGCTGCTGAGAGCTTGGAGGACTGCAGGGAGGAGGTAAAGGATCATTCCACTCAAGTCCGTTGTTTTAGATGACTTCCAAATGACCACCATCATATTAAGGGACAGGAAGGTGGTAGGCAGGTCCTAGAAGCCAATCTAGAAAATTCCAAAGTTCCAGTCTTAAATCTCTGTCTAGATAGGGTATCTAAACATGGAGAGGTTGAGAGGCAAACAAAAAAAAAATCCTCTTTGTTTTAGAGAGCCCAATGAACCCCATTTATAGCAAAAGGAGAAAAACATCAAGCTAATTCTGTAATTGGTAGAGAAGAGCTGTCATTCATTTTAGCCAGAGAACAGACATGTTTATAGATGGCAAATGATCTTGGTTTTGCCATCTCAGGATGGTCTTGCCTAATGTTGCTGTTTTATGAGGTTATTTAAGTCCCATAAGACCTTGCAGGCCAGCCATGAGCATCGGGCCAGCTTGTTGAAATCTAAGAGCCAGGCCAGCCCCAAGATGTCAATGGCTGCTTTGATCTCTCACACGGTGGTGGATCAAAGTGTTACTTTTTCAGCTCTCCCTTGCTCTGTTCACGGTCTCAACAATGCTTTCTGCTCAGTTCCTCCTTGCTCTGTCCTGTAGCACGATCTTAGAAGGTCTTATTAATAAGATCAAACCTGAAGCCAGGTTTTGGGGTGAATGCTGGAAGATCAGAGAACCAGAACAAGCCACAGCTACCTTACCCTGCCAGTTCCTCAGCTGATCCTGTTTCCTCAGACTGGAAGCCTCTGTTCTGAGTTCTTATCCAAATGAATCTCAGCTGAACTGCTTCTTGAAAGCCTGAATGCTTAACCAGCCTAGTTCCTGGTTTTCACACCTTATATACCTTTCTGCTTTCTGCCCTCACTCCCTGGGATTAAAGGCTCACTTTCTGGTATTAAAGGCATGTGTCACCATGCCTGGCTGTTTCCAATGTGGCCTTGAACTCACAGAGATCCAGACAGATTTCTGCCTCTGGAATGCTAGGATTAAAGGTGTGAGTGCCACCATTTTCTAGCCTCTGTATCTAGTGGTTGTTCTGTTCTCTGACCCCAGATAGGGTGCACAATATTTTGGGGAACACAATACCACCACACTGTCCACTATGGGATGCCTCAGAAAGGTTCTTCTCTACGCCAGTAAATGAAGATCTTCACACCAAAAACTCATTCGAGAAAGAGATTTATTTGGGAAGGAGGAGTCCAGGAGAGTAGCTGCCTCTACCAGGGTGGAGAGAACAGCCTTTTTCTAACTGACCAGGCAGGGTGGTTTATATAGGATGTATTGAGGGTCTAGTCAACCAATGATTGGGTAGTTTTTTTTTTTCTTCCCAGGGATTGGTAAGTTTTGTGGGCTAGGGGCAGAGATGGCCCTGATTTCAGAACCAAACTTTGTTTCTTTCCCTAGCCTTTTTTTTTTTCTTTTTTTCTTTTTTTCTTTTTTTTTTTTTTTTTTTTTTTTTTTTTGCCTTTTGACACTGCCTCAACGGCCAGGGCACATTTCTTTCATTGACTGATTCTAGGCACCAAGAGTGTTACTTTGGTACTAGTTTCAGAGTCAGGGCATGTTTGCTTGGTTCTGGGTTTGGGGATAAAGTGTTCACTTCTCTGGCTCAGGTCCCAAACCCAGGCTGTGTTTCTTTCCCTGGTTCTGGGCTCCAGGGTCATGGTGGGTTTTTTTTAGCCAACCACTTTCCCTATACTATGGATAGAGGAAGTGTGCAGTGAGACTGCGTTCCCATGGAATTTATGAGACTCTGTGGATGGAAGAAGTGTGCAGATGTCTGTGCTCCTATGGTCCTTATGAGGCCACTGAAACAGGAGACCCGAAGAGCAGGCAGCACTCACTGGGCTTGAGATTCTTGCAGAGGAGGTAAAATCCTGAAAGTCAGGTTAGATTCTGCAACATGGGGAAGGACCTTAGGTACAGGATCCAGGAGGTCCCTCATTCATTCACTGTCAGTACTACATTTTCTTGGACACAGAGACATATATGTAACTGCAAGGGTAATCTTTTATTGAACAGGGACAGGAGGACATTCATGGAGAGTTGTGGGTGTGGCAAAGAGAAATTTAAAAGAAAGCCTTTGATTCTCCATGAGTCCTCCCAGGTAATCAGGGAAGATTCTGGGGATGCAGGGAGTAAGCTTTCCTGGGTGTCAGTGATGGGAATCGGATCACAGAACTTGTCACAGGACGGTGTGTGGACAGGGAGGGATGATGCTGAGGTCCAGGTGAGGGGTCCCCGCTCGACACTGAGGAAGCCAAGAAGAAAGAACACAGAAACTCATCAATCACTGCTTGGGTTGACTTCAGGACACAGAGCTATTCTATCACATAGAGCAAAGGGTGAAGAAACAGACCTTCCCATGCCTTCTAACTGATGGTACTTACCAGAATACAGGAATGAAAGGCATAGAATAAATGACTTTTTCCTCATTGATGACATATGAAAAATAAAAGGAAGTAATGAAAGATCTGAGGTTTGTTCCCACTGTCTTTGGCATAAGAAGCTCTGTTGTGGGATATTTGTACACTGTGTGAAGATATGTCACTGTGATTGGTTTAATAAAGTGATGAATGGCCAGTAACAAGGCAGGAGATTTAGGTGAGACTACCAGGCAGAGAGAGAGAGAATCCTGGGAAGAAGAAGGGGCAGAGTCTCCAGCCAGAGGACATGGAGAGGAAACAGGAGGTGCAAGATGGAGAAGAGGTAATGCTGTGTGAATGTAGATTTAATATAAATGAGTTAAATTAAGTTATAAGAGCTAGTTAGGAACAAGCCTAAGCTATCGGCCAAGATTTCATAATTAATAATAAGTCTCAATGTCATTATTTGGGAGCTGGCTGGTGGAACAGAGAAACATTTGCTACAAAGACTGAAGAATTTTCAGTAAATTGAGGAATAATGATAAAAGCCTTGGCTACATTTAAAGACTTCCACACATAATCGGAGAGAAGTCTTGGAAGAAGTGGGAAAGAGGACAGGTGAGGGAACCCAGTGTGCTCTCCATACTGGAGAAATACAGACCAGGCAGTTCCATTCCCAGGTAGGAAGCCAAGGCCATACAGATTCAAAGGAAGACGTTATCACAGGAATGGGAGGGAGGCAGACCACAGACACTGACGAGCATCTATGTTCACATTCTTAGTGACACTGAATGCATTGCTGAGCCCGTTTTAGACAACCGTACAACAACTATGTAAAGCGCATGTCCTTGTTTTCTTGCTTAGTTGCTTGGGTCACTTACTTAGAAGCTCATGGTAGGACTAAATCACAAACCCAGATAATTTGAAGCCAAATTTCAAGCTCTCCTCAAAGGTTCCTTATCAAATTATTTTTATTGTAATTTTGAGCACAATACTAATGCTCTTACAAGGGACTAGTCCCTGCCAACACACTCTTCGCTCTCACTGGAGATTACCTACCCAGAAGCTCAGGCCTTTCCTCCATCTCGGGCCTGGAGACAGCGATCTGCAGGGTGGGAACAAGAACACGTTCAGGTACCAGGTTCACTTTATATCCCCAAGAGAAACCAGATGTCTCCAGCTGTAACACATGTCTGGTTGCCAATCCCTTGGGTTTTGCCCTTCAAGGATATAACAGCCAGGAGGAGAAAAATAGATGAGTTCTGACTTACCAGCCTCAGTTAGGTCCAATATGTTTTCCTCAACAATGCCATGCTTCTTGCATAGCTCCGCAAACTTTTCCTTGATTTTGGAACTCAAGTCTTGTTTCCGGGCTGTGGAAAATAATGGTGACAGTATGACTGCATCTTGTGTATTGACCACATTCACTGAGCTGAGTGATGGGACCAGGCTCCTCCAGAAGGATGAGAAAATGATTGACAGCATGATTGACAGGCATGGATATGACCTGTCCTGAATTTGGCATTCATAGAATATCTTTCCTGGAGCACTGAGAGACTTCAGAGTCCTCCACCACTGAGCCTGAGGGATAACAGAGGTGAGCTTCTGTCTTGAGGAGATAAGAAAGTGGCAGTTCAGGGCCCGGCAGGAAAGACCATGACAGAGCTATGGTTTCTTTCTTTTCCTTTTCCCAGCCCAAGATCAGTGTCTGTGTGAAAATACTCTACCATAGAGCTCCATCAGCTGGAACGTATTCCCATTGTTGACATTTTTGAGATGAAATATAACATAACCATCATAGTCTGTATCAAGCATAGTAAACTTATTGTGCCCATCATCTGTGGAAGAAATGAAATACAGCTCAGAAAATCTTTGGTCCTCAGGAAATAATGGGATCCTTTTACCTCTTCTCCCCCATATCTAAAAAATCAAAATGCATGTTCTGGAAGAGATGGGTGAAAATGTCAGATGCTTTCCATGTGTCACTCTTTGGACTTCATGAAGTAACTTCTAGGAGAAGGACACTGACAGATCAACCTCTAGTGAACAGTTAGCCACAGCAGCTGCTCACCCTCTGCTATCCCCTCTGCGGCCTCCCTCCCTCCCTCAGCAGCTTCCAGTGACATGTCTCTGTCTTTCATAAGCTCGCTGTGTCAAATACCTGCTGCTGTGTCCTATGCAATGTGCATGGGTGGCAGTCACTGGGGCAGAATCAGACAGATGGCAGGGGATGAGAAGCCATCTGGTTCCACCTGCCTGTTGAGGGATGCTAGCTATTAGATGCCCCGGTTGCGTTAGCTAAGCAAACAATGGTCAGGAAGCAACTGAGATTCTGAGGAGGGTTTGGATGTGGTTCAGCAGTAGAGAAGCTGACTAGTATGTACAAGGCCTGAGTATGTACAATGCGTGAGCACTTGAGAACACACACACACACACACACACACACACACACACACACACGATGAAGATATTAAGGTTTACTAAATTCCTTATGGATAGATATATAGACTCTTTCTGTACTTACATTCAACAAAATATTCACCATCCTTTTCTGTTTCATCACAAACTAAATACAGCCCGGTGCACACTCCATTTATTCTGTAAAACAAGGTGAGCTGGTGCTGAAGGACATTGATAGGGCTGGCTTTCTCAGCCTGCTCCACCCTTATCTCCAGGTTCTGATTCCATTTAACTTACGAATATTTTTGTAATATTAACAAGAGACTTTTATGTGTGTTGTTTCACTTATATCTGATACTTCAGCATTCACACCAGCCTATCATTTAAAGAAAGAATGACAATCACTTCCCATCACTGTGACAATGTGACTTCTTCCCAGCGTCACTGCCCCTTGTGCAGATTATCAGCCAGATGTCCACCATGCATCAAATTAGTGCTTTGCAAATGTTTCCCGATGGGCCCCCCAAATCCATGGAGGAGAATTATTATTACCCACCTTTACTGCAGGAAAATGTGAGTTGAAGGGGTGGATATTTTTGGCTAACAACTAGTAACAAAAATTTAATTCATGATCATATATTCTTAAGCTGTGCTATACTGTCTCACTAATTATGGTTTCAGAAATGTCCCTGACCTTTACTTATCCCATCCCAGGGCATTTATTGCTGTCACCAACTTTTGTCTCTGACTTTTGAAAAAGCCCTGGTTATGAAATTTTGGTTTAGTGTCAGATGGGCGAACTCTAGTTTTGGAACAGGCTCAGTGTGTGTGTGTGTGTGTGTGTGTGTGTGTGTGTGTATACACACACACACACACACACACACACACACACATATATATATATATATATATATATATATATATATATATATATATGCTGTGAGGGTGTGTATTACTCTGTGTATATAGTTGTGTGTGTGAGTATACAAGTACATGCTCTGAGGAGCATATATATATATATAGGTATATATGTGCATTTAAACTCATACATATATACACAAATGTGTGTGTATACATGTACATGCTGTTGAGGTGCATATGCTTATCTGTGTATATATCCATTTTCCTGTGTGTGTATATATGTGTGTGTGTGTGTGTGTGTGTGTGAGAGAGAGAGAGAGAGAGAGAGAGAGAGAGAGAGAGAGAGAGAGAGAGAGAGAGAGAGACCAAGCCAGGCGTCCATTTCATCTTTCTCAGCTAAGAACACCACACTTACTTAGTATGGAATTTAAAAGCCAGGGAAGAGTTCTCGAAGACATGGATGTCCTCCACAAAAACTCTCATGCTGCCATCTTCTTCTATCATTTCTCTCTTGTCAGAGGCCAGGCCAACGGAATACCATTTCCCCTCAATCTGTAATAGATAAGCAGGTCGTTAAGGCAGGAAGGGCAGGGACAGCACATGGACATGTTTCTACTCTAACCGTGGCCTATGGCCAGGGCATGAGCAGCCACAGGATTAGATGTCACATCAGTCGGCATAATACTTAACCTCCTGTCTCTGTCTCTCTGTGGGCGTGAAGGACCCCAGGCATTGTTAGATATGGATAGCATACAACTGGTCTCACTTCAGGGTCTGAAGCCAGTCATTTGTCTAATAGATTGAGGAGCTGCACCGCTCCCCTCAAAGGACCCACTTGACTTCAGAGTTCCCCGAAGCACCCCCGGAGTCAGAAGTTACTGTTCCCCACGAGTCTACCTTTTTTGGATTAAAGTTCTTTCCCCTGGCACTAGTTTCTCCTTCTGCGTGGACAAAGACTAGAGTCAGCTCCAAAGCCAGCAGCAGCAGCATCAACAGCAGCTTCATCTCGGTAGGGAACAGAATGGTCTCTTCGTCAGGACTGAGTCTTTCCCGGTGGGACTGCCCTCCGCTCCCCAACGCATTATATACTTTCTGAGTTCAGTGGATTTTTGTTTTTGTTTCTTTTTTTGGATCTTCTCCACCTTCCCTCAGCCTCTGCAGAGTGTTTTCTCAATTACTGATGTGAGGCCATGGACTGTTCCTGCCCTTTTCAGACTTGCCAGTCTGATCTCCTAAGGATTGATTTAGTAACCTTATGTTTCTCAAAACAAACAAGAAAAATAGTGGATGCTCTAGAGAGCTGCCAATGGAACCTGCCCGATGTAACTTTGGTTCTGTGTAGGGGATGGAACTGAACTGGGAGGTCAAGTGTGTAGAGAATTTCTGTTCTGAGACTCGAGTGGAGTGTGGAAGTAGATGGATTTATCATTTTCTGAAAATATTTACTTTTATCCTATGTTCATGAGTGTTTGTTTTGCATGTGTGTCTGTGTTCTACTGCCTGCCTGGTGCCGTCGAGGTCAGAAGATGAGTCAGTCCCTTGAAACTGGTTCTTGTAGAGGACAGAGTTCAGTTCCCAGCACCCAAATGGCAGCTCACAACTGACTGTAACTTCTCTTACAGGAGACACACCCTCTTTTTGCCCCTGTGCCCTCCTGCACACATGTGGTGCATTTAAACTCATGCAAGCACACACATATAAAATAATAAATATTTTTTTAAAAAATTAACGATTATCAAGCAAGGTCCTCCCAAGGTTAAGCTGACAGACTCCATCCCCAAAGTCCTTCCAAGCTTTCTTCAGAGAGCAATAATACCAGAATGCAAACTGCTAAGTTAATAGTCAAGTTGCATCAGCTATTTTTTTTACCTGAGAGACCTTTGGACTTCAACAGACTGGACATAATCTCATCAATAAAGGAAAACAATATTTTTCAAAGTCATAAGTTCCAAGCAGGAATTATGCCAAGAGTCTGCTTACAAAGGCACAGAGTTACAATGGGAACATACTTTGTAGCAGTACAAATTTCACTTACCCTGGAACCAGAAACATAAAACAGTGTTTGATGTGGGGACATATAGAACTCAACAAAGAGGCAGGTACTTAAGATTTATTTTATTTCAACCTTGCACCAGCTCTATATTGTATGTACTGTTTTATTCATTTGACCATAGTGTGAATTAAGACTCAGAAAGATTAAGTAACTGTACAAGGTCATCCAGCCAGTCAATGGGAGAACTTAGGTTTAAACCCAAGACCGTCTGACCCAGGAGGCCTCTGTCCTTATTAACTCCACTACCCAGGTCAGGGTGTTTTTAACACGAAGGGAGGATGATTAAAAAGAGGAAACTAGGAAACAGTGCTGTAGACCTTCAACGTGTCTGCCTAGTAGGCAGTACTGGATAACTGCACATGGAATTCTTTCCAATACAGAACTGTGGGTGTGGGTCAAGATGGAGTAAATGAGGTCTGGCTACAACTCTCTCCTGGTCTATAAGTATTTGATGGGTGAACGGGTGAATGGTTGACTTGGGGTGAGTGTTTTCTCTTTCTCCTCTTCCTTTTTTGTTGTTTATGGTGTGTGTGCACATGGGTGTGTGTGCACATGGTTGTGTGCACATGTATGCTAGTATTTGCAGAAGTCAGAAGAGAACAGCAGGCATCTCCCTCTACCCCTTTTCTTCCTGTTCCCTTGAGATGACAGGGTCTCTCACTGAAACTGGAGGTTGCTGTTTTTCAGTGAGGCTGGCTGGCCAGCAAGTCCCAGAAATCCTCCAGTCTCCAGTCTCCACTCACTGCTAGGGTTAAAAGTGCATTCTGCCATGACCATCTTTTAAATGTGATTTCTGCGGGCCTGATCTGACCTTCCTGGAACCCTGCATAGTAAGTGCTTACCCACTGGTCCATCTTCCCAGCACCTCACATGTAGGCTGGCCTTGAACTTAGGGTGTAGCCCTGAATGGCCTAACATATGTGGCAATCTTCCTGCTCCAGCATCCTAAATACTGGGATTGCGGGTTGTAGACCCACACCAGCCACATAACCAGCCAACAGCCCATTTTTAACTAGCTGGCATTTCTGAAACTAACTTAATAAAAGGAAATAGGTTTAATGACCTTGACCTCAGTCTCACTCTCAAGTAATTGAATAAGTAGCTCATTCAGAAAGCCTGTGGAAACACTCAAGTCATTTATATGACGCCAAGGTGTGTTCAGTGCCAGGAGTGTAGCAAGGAACACACGTTTATTTGATTCAGGTCCCAGGCAGAAAGATTCCGTAGTCCCCTAGAAGCCAGAGTGACAGTACAAAGTGCTAACACTGGCTTGACATCTGTCTTGTATGAAGCAGGAACACTAGGTCACGGTTTTGTTAAGTCATTGAGGGGAGAATGTGGACCCCAGGGAGACCAGCACCTCACAGGTGAGAGGAGTCTGAGGCAGGTAACAGCTGTGACTGTTAGCTAACCACACTCCTCACAACCAAGCTACAAGCATGGAGTGGGTGAGGTGCCTACGCCAAGGGCAGGGTGATTACAGCAGCTTGGAGCTCACACAGGTCCTGCTCCCTGACACACTGCCTCTGAGCAACAAGATAACTGGGATGAAGAATGGTTTGTTTTCTGGATTAATCTCCTCAGAAGACTTCTGTGGTCCATGCTGCTGCTGGAGGCCATGTTGGTGTCCATGATCAGTAATGCCGCAGCAGGCTTTGCTGATGTCTGCGGTCTGTGCTGGCCCGAGGGACCAGGTTGATGTCCGTGGCCTGTGCGGCCACTGGAGGCCATGTTGCCATCTGAAGTCTGTGCCGCTGCCGGCTACCATGGCAAGGAAGCTTTCTTTGCTGTCCACTGACTGCAGACTCTTCACTGAGAACGAGAGCGTTGACGGCTTCTGGGACAACAACCCCCTCAACAAAGAGAGCGAACAGTTCAGACAGGAAATAGTGACGAGAGCCCTCAAAACAGTAATAGAGATGCTGAGGTGCAGCTCTTCCCAGTCGATGGCTTGTGGCGTGGGTGTGGCGGGAAGGACTCACTTCTCTTTAAGGGGCTGGCCACTGTGGGTTTGACCATGCTCCAGGGAGAATATGGGCAACACAAGTGGAGGCTTTTGGGGGGTGGGGCATGAGGGTGGGAGGGTGGACCTGAGTGAAATGGAGAATGTAATGGGGTACCTTGTACAAAATTCCCCAAAATTAATAAAACGTATTACATTGAGGAGATACTTAACTGTCTCATTTCTGGAAGCTGTTACTCTGAGAACAAGGTGTTCAACTGAGTTTGTTTTTTCCTGTGGTCTTTCTCATTGGATTGTAGGCGTCTGCCTTCTTATGTCTTCAGGAAGTATTCCCTCTGGTGCAGCCTGTGTCCTAGTCATTTCTTGTAAGGACACTGGGCATATTATGTTAGAGTCTCCCTAAAGACCTCCTCTTACCATAATTACACAAAACCATACTCTCAGGCACTGTGGGTGAATCTTTCAATGCCTGTATTTTTGGTGGACACAGTTCATCCCATATAAGCTCATATGGGTCCATGAGGAACTTCACAGACAGGTGGCTTTCCTATAAATGAGAAGCAAGTAAAGAGTTTTTTTTTTTTTTTTTTTTGGTTTTTTGAGACAGGGATTCTCTGTGTAGCTTTGCGCCTTTCCTGGAGCTCACTTGGTAGCCCAGGCTGGCCTCGAACTCACAGAGATCCGCCTGGCTCTGCCTCCCGAGTGCTGGGATTAAAGGCGTGCGCCACCAACGCCCGGCGCAAGTAAAGAGTTTTAAGAGTTCAACAGGAGCATGGTCAGAGGTGTGCTTTTAAAAGCTCATCTGACTGTATCCAGATAAGAAAGAACAAAAGGAAGGCCCATGCTTTAAGGGCTAAAAAGGGTACTAACAGAAGTTCTCAGCCTGTGGGTAGTAACCCCACACAGGGGTGACATATGAGAAATCCTGCACATCAGATATTTACATTACAGTTCACCACAGTAGCAAAATGACAGTTATGAAGTAGCAACAACATGATTTGATGGTTGGGGGTCACCACGACATGAGGAATTGTACTAAAGGGTGGCAGCATTAGGAAGGTTGAGAACCACTGTGCTAGGAGATCATGAAGGAAACTACTGGAACATGCTGTCAAGAGATTAGGTTAGCTTCCTCCCACGATGGCTGGAATGAGAGACTTTTAGAGAGAAACTCCATGGTGGGCGTTTGGTGAGCGTGAAGGGTCAAGATCATTGTAATTTCATGTGTCTTTATGTAGATAAATTTAGAGTCATTGTGATAAACACCATGACCAAAGCAGCTTGGGGAGGAAACAGTTGTAGTCCATCATGAAGGGAAGTTGGGGGCAGCAAGTCAATTCAAGAACCTGGAGGCAGGAACTAAAGCAGAGGCCACAGAGGAAGGCTGCTTCCTGGTTTGTTCCTCTAGATTGTGAGCCTCCTTCTTCCTTAATCAGGACCCCTGCCCAGGGTGGTGTTCCATAGTGAGCTGGGCCTTCCTGAGTCAATCATTCATCAAGAAAACGCCCCGCAGGCTGGACAGTGGCCAGTTTTATAGAGGCATTTCTTGAGGTTCCCTCTTTCCAAATAACTGACTTGAGTCGAGGTGAAACAAAAACAAAAATGAAAAAGTAACCGGGGCAGTTATTAATGAAGGCAGAACAGACAGAAACCAAACCCAAAAACTCTACACGAGAAACAGAATAAAAATAAGCCCTTTGGCCAGTGTTCTGAGACCTGATGTCTGTGTCCCTTGTACAAGTGGGTGTGAGAGTGGTTTGTATACTGTTGACTGATATACGTAGATGCTGGTGAATGAGAGTTGGTGCGAGAATGCGCACATCGAAGGTCCTGGATTCGAACCTTTGTGATGTAGACAAGTCTTGCTTCTGTCTGCCTTTTTCTTTTCTATCTTAATACTCAGACTTTTCTATGTATCTGGCTGTGAATAGCCTCATGAATTATGCTCAGGACTTTCCCCTTCGAATGTATTGAGATGACTCATATATAACTGTCAGTCATTTTATAGATCAAAATGAATTGTGTTGGCACTTCATGCACTTCAACTGAAAATTAGTGATAGTACGTTAACATTGATTCCTTTTTTCCTGAGGCATAATTAGTGGTTTGAAATTACAGAATTTAAAAATATTTTAGCCATGAAAGTTAAAATCTTAAAACTAGATGCTTAAAGAAGTGCTTAAGGGACGTAAGTCAAGACCTCAGTGCTTAAGAGTGTCTCCAGAGATCCTTACAGACAACCAGATTAAACTCAAGTTCCTGAGGACCAGAGTGAACTGAAGTTCCTAGTCCCCATCTCATGCTGCTCACAACCACCTGTAACCCCAGCTCCACGAACTCGACCCTTTTCCCAGCCTCAGCGTGCACCTGCACATACTTGGGAAACACACACACACACACACACACACACACACACACACACACACACACACACACAAATAAATCTTAAAAATTAAAAACAGTATCAAAAGAAATGCTAAAAATCGGCTTATTGTATGTACCTATGTGGATGGTATTGCCATCCCTGACTTTATCCTTCCTAATTCATCTGATAAACATCATTGTGAGTTGGAGAACTGATTTTCTGAAGAGAATTGTCTTTCAGTTTTGATGTTACCACTTTGATTTTATTTAGGTGCAAAAGAAGTTTAAATAGTTTTTGAATGGCTACACAGAATGGATTTACCTGAAATGGATAATTTTTTTTAAAATCTCCAATTTTCAAATATACTATTTATAAATCGAATGTCACATATCTATTTATTGGTTTACAATAAATAAGTTTTTTTTGTGCAGAGAAGTCCCAATTTGTGTGACATTCAGTGTTAAATAACTGTGGTGCTCAGCTCAATTGCATGCAGTTTTTCCATCCAATAAGCAATAAAGTTTTGATAGACAGATACAAACGTGGAGGCGACTGGTCAAATTGCTGACAAACCAAGTTAGGGCTGAAGAAGGCCACTTGGTTTAGCACCTGGAGACTATAGGACAGACCCAGCCACCTGCGGTGATCTCTGCAATACAAATGGGTAGCTCTGCTAGGCTCATCCACACATGACAGAGGAAGAATCTTAACTAGACTTCCCAGCAGCCATCTGGACTCTGAGGACACGCAAGAAATTGGCAAAGGTTGATTTTATCTTAGGGGTTTGTTAGACTGGGAGGCAAGTGCAGCAAGGCGCAGGGTTTCCCTCTACTGGCCGACTCGAGTCTCTGCATGCGTTTGCCCTTTGTGTAAGCCTATTACACATATGTTGATATGTTTAGTTTGCAGCTAGTAGCTGGAGAGATAGAGGACAAAACTTGTACTCATTATAATCCTTCTTAAATATAGAAAAACTGAGGCTGGAGAGATGCTCAGAAGTTAAGAGCATTCGATATCCTCGCAAAGGATCTGAGTTGTGAGCTCACAACACTCTAACTACAGTTCCAGAAGATCTGACCCCCTCCTGTGACCTCCTCAGGCATCTGTCATGCACGAGGTGAACAGACATACATGCAGCCAAAACACTTATACACATAAAATAAATCTGAAAATTTTATACATAGACAAATTGGGGTTTGGACAGATGGGCCAGCAGTTAGAGCAACAGGCTGTTCTTCCAGAGGACCTGAGTTAATTCCCAACACCCACATGGTGGCTCACAACCATCTGCAACTCCAGTTCCAGAGGATCCAATTTTAATCCACTTTTAAATATTAATTTCATCTTTCATTACAAATGTTTTAAGCTTACAACCAAAAGCCTTGGTTACTATACTTTTAATCTTTGAGTTACATTCCTTTATTGTTGTTCTTTGAGTGCTGAGGGTTTAAACCAGGGTGTCATGATTGCTAACTCACCATTTACAAGTGAGCTATACTCCGATCCTTGAAGTTATACTCTTCTACTGAAGTTATTTTAGATAGTCTGAGTTCCTTCTCCATAGGGATGAAAGGTAATTCTTACCTGATAATCATTCTCATTTTTTAAATAGTTTTATTATGGTAGAATTAAAACCTTTCCCTTTTATTTTAACAAATAAATTTGAGAAATGTTGTGGAGTATTCCTTTACACTCTGTGAAGATGTATCACTGTTATTCGTTTAATAAAAAGCTAAAAGGCCAGTAGCTAGGTGGGAGCTATAGCAGAGACTTCTGGACAGAGAGAGCTCTGGGAAGAAGAAAGGCAGAGTCAGCAGCCAGACGGAGAGGATGCAGGATGGGCAGTACAGAGGAGAGGTAACCTAGCCACGTTAAAAAAAAAAAGTAGATTAAAAGATATTGGTGTTATGGAATAATCTCTCTCTCTCTCTTTTTTTTTTTTACACTGTGAAATGTCACTCTGATTGATTTGCTAAAAAGTTGAATGACCAATAGCTAGGCAGGATTTCCAGGCACAGAGAATGCTGGGAAGAAGGGCTGAGTCACCAGCTGGATGAAGAACAAACAACATGGGCATCACAAAGTAAAGTTAACTGAACCACGTAAAAGAACATTGATTTAAAAGTATGGTTTAATTTAAGTTAGAAGAGCTAAAAAAAAAAAAAAAATCCTAAGCTTTCGGCTGATCTTTCATAATTAATAAGAAGTCTCCATGTGGTTATTTGAGAGCTGCCAAGCCAGACAGAGAAAGACTCATTACATATGGATTAATTTAAGTTATAAGAGATGGTGGGAGAAGCCTATCCTATAAGTCAAGCTTTCATAATTAATAATGTCTCCTTGTCATTATTTGTGAGCTGGCGGTTCCAACAAGAAAGTTCATCTACAGGTCCCTCACCTATTCTGACCAGTGTGACCTGCACCAGAGCAGCCGAAGTCTGCTGGGAAATGGACACCTTCTATTAGCTTAAATCCATGTCCGAGCAGTCTTCTTGGTGAACACCCCACAAGAGGCCCAAGAACAAGAGGACGAAACCAGTGCTGACAGGCAGACAGTCCCCTTACTCCTTCAAGGCGAAGGTGCAAAACAGGGATTGATTGATTGATTTTAATTTGGGCTTTCGGATTTAGCTTAGTACAGAGCTCTTGTCTAGTAAGCAAGGCCCTAGCTTCTGCCTTCGGAAGGGAATGCCAGGAAAGATGGCAGCATCTTAAGTTCTTAGTCTTCTGAGAAGGCGCAGAGTGTAGAGACCATTGTGGTTGCTAATTTTGAAGAACTGAACGAGATCCCGATCTCGCTGAAACTGACTCTAGAGACTTGTCCTCTGACCTTCACAAAGCTCTCTCTTCTCTCCCTCTGCCCATACACAATAAATACATCAAGAACAAACTCTATTCTGTTTTGGCCTTTAGAGATAAGTGCTTTGCGGAACCCAGGCTAACCCCAAGTTCCCTCTATAGACCAGGCTAGTCTTGCAAAGACTGTGGACCTCGGCCTCCTAGGGACTGGGATTGCAGGCGGAGTCACCACACTCAACTCAAACAGGCCTGTTTGAGTTCAGTGAAGAGAAACGATGTGTTGGCAATAATCTCATCCCGTTTGCTCCACCGCAAATTTAAACTGGGGAATAAAGGCTGTGTACAATCTTGTTCTTTGCCCGGTACCAACAGAGCCAAGCACCTTGATCGAACATATTTACGGACTGAAACGCTATACAAAAACTGTTGAGTGGCCGCAATGAATATGTTAAGTGGTGCACTGAGAAGTCACTTTAACAGCTGTGCGAGTCTGGTGAAACGTCTCCACCAAAGCGGGGCTCTCTTCAGAAGTGATGAGTTCACTCACTGACGCCCCCGCGCCCCTCGACTTTCTCCATTGTTACAGTAATCCTAAGAACCTATCCTATGTCTCAGCTATAAATCAGTGTTACTAGTCCAGACTGGCTTTTCTTGTTTCTTTCACTGCGGGATCCGTCATCCTGCTTCCCGGTTTTCCCGGCAACTGCAGTTGGGAACCCCTTTGGAAAAGCAATTCCAAGTTCTGTAACAGAATTCCCGAGATGAAACCTCCCTGCGCCTCCGGGGTTCCAATTCTGGGGCTCGCGTCTCGCAGCAGCTTCCCCCCGCACTTCCTGCCTGGGACATCTCCCACCTGCGGGACCCTGAAATAACCAGTAGCCCGCCCTGCCTGGACAGTGACCCCAGAGGCGCCCGCGCCTCCGCTGTACGGCAGAGTCCATGCCAAGATGGCCGCGCCCACGAGAAATCTCCGCAGGGCGCCGCCATCGAAGCCGCGGGACCCTCAGAAGCGGCTCTCTGGGTGGCCGCCATGTCGGCCTCTGACTCCAGCCAGGTCCTGACAAAGCCAGAGGCGGTGGGCCGGAGGAGTGCAGGAACAGCCGACAAAGCCAGGCGTCCGAGGGACATGGCTGCCTCTGAGCCCGGGGACAGCGATGCGGTGAGGGCCGTAAGGGTTTGGGGGCGGCTTGGTGGTCAGTGATTGGAGGGTGACTGGAGTCTGAAAACAAGGTTTGAGAATTTGTGGCGTCGATGCTGAATAATCTTTTGGGAGGCCGGTGTTCGGAGGGATCTAAGTATTAGGGTATTATGGTCACACAGAGTATTAGGTATACGGGTATAATACCCGTGGTATTAGAGGCATTAGTCGGGGATTGCTATAATTTTAAGAAATCCGTGTTTTGACGGATCTGCCTAGGGATGCCTGGGGGCGGGGAGGCGTCTGTAACTGTCACTGACAGCGCTTGAGTCTGGGTCTGGAAAGCTGGCAAGATCAGAAATGGGGGCTTTGTGATGTATCTGAGATGGGGAAGCCCTATAAAAGGATTAGTATTTAGACTGTATGGGAACAGTCATTACAGGTAACTGAGGACCACAGGCTGTGGACTGTCAGAGGGGCAGTGTTGAGATTTGGAGAACTGGGCCTTTTGGAATATGTGGGGTTCAGAGGTTGGGGCCTTGGGGTCGGGGATGGTGGTATTTCTAGAAGTCCGATCAGCAGTGTCTTTCAATGTTTTGTGTGTTATGATGGGTATTTGGGAGCCTGGAAGCTAAGGGGAGGGTGATAGTTGGTGGAATATGAAGAGTGGCATATTGACGTGCCTATGGGGATGATGGTTTGTCATCTGGGGAGAAAAGGTACCAAGAGTCCTAACTGTCTCATTAGCGATGGGGTTCTTGGTAGGAATTATTAATAATTATTAAAAGTCCTTTATGATTCTGTGATTAGGATCCTGAGGTCAAGATTTTATGAGGTGGCTGGACTTAATGATAAGATTCTGTGAGGTCACTAACGAGTTCAATGGAGGTTATCGATAGTTCTGTGAAGAATGGTAATTGGGAACTTCTATGTAGAGGAGGTGTGTGACTGAGGAATATTTGGGTGTCAATGGATAGAAAACTGTAGAACAAACTGTAAGATGAGCATCTATTTTATGTCAGAGAATGTCTTAAGTAGCAACACACAGAGCCAGCCTGTCTTTTAATGTCTTAAATTCTAGAAACAGGAAAGAGACAACAATGTTTATGAGTGTAAGTAATATAGTTTCCAGGCAATAGTAACTGCTATGAAGAAAGTAAGAGAGGACAATGTGGTAGATCAGGAATGAGAGTTTTTTGAGTTAATCTTTTGAAGAAATGATAGTTGATTTGAACACAAATCATGACAGGCTGTGGCTAATGCACGGATCCAAAGAGTGTTCAAAAAAGAAAGAATGCCAATTGCTAAAGCCTGGAGATAGGAATTAAGTTCTTTGAGAGAGAGAAAGAGAGAGAGAGAGAGAGAGAGACAGAGACAGAGACAGAGACAGAGACAGAGACAGAGAGAAGATTAATGTGGTGGAACACACACAGACAGACACAGACATACATATATAGGAAAAGCAGAAAAACATGAAATCAGTGGTAGAAGGTATTAGATCATGTTAGATCATATTGGTTTGTGTGGATTTGGATTTTATTCTAATTTCAATGAGAAATCACTGGATTTGAGCAAGAAAGGAATTTGGTCCGATGGATACAGCAAAAAATCATCATGGCTTCTGTATGGAAGATGAGCTTAGAAGCTACAGTGGGTATCAGAAGGTCAGAAGTTTATTGCAGCAATCAAAGGCAAGAGATTATGGAGATAATTTGGACTTACACTGGAAAAATGAAATTGCATTCAGAGTACATTGGGATATAAGCTAATAGGATGTGTTGGTGAATTAATATGGGTGAATATTGGGATTGAGAGCTAGATTTTTGGCTTTAGGAACTGGAGTGTAGGATTTTTGTATATGCCATCAGATGCTCTCTATATAACCAAGTTCCTAGCAAACTCCTTGAACACTGAATCTCTTTGGACCTTTGCTGGAACTTTCCAACACATTTCACATGTGTTGCCAAAACTTGTTTCTGGAGGAAACAAGCATGTTCTATGTGACTTTACTTGGAAAGGACTCTTGGATGCTGTGTTCATTTTCATCCTGAACTCATCCCCTAATGATTCACTGATTTGCCCTGTGTCCTTTAGCCATAATGAACCATGACCATGACTAGAGTTACATGCTGAATCTTGTCACTCTTCCTATTGAATCACTGAGCCATATAAGGTTAATGTATTAAAAGCTGGCGAGTCTGTAAACAAATTTGAGCCAGTGAAAGTGGTTAATAAATGGACGAAGCAATCATTTCCGTGCATCATTAGATCCTAAGGTACATAAGCCATGGAAAAGGATCAAAGGTAGCCTCTGCTTGAGATCACTGCAGGGAAGCAGGATCCTTGGGAGATGGGTGGATTTTATTTAAAGTGGACAGATGAGGAGAGGTTAGGGCTGGAGTTTGATGACAGGGACTAGGGTGTCTGTGATGGCCACTGTCCAAGAGTTCTGTTGGTGCCAGGTGTTGGAGATTAATTGGATTAGAGATTTGGGGACTCCTGGGAGATAGAGATCAATGTGTCTTGTAGACCTCCATGATTGAGCAACCCATGAGGCAAGTGCCTGGGAGGATCTGCTAATGTCTGGTGATGGAGTTGTTGGCACTGGTCATTTTAGAATTACTCAAAAGATTAAGGAGGGCTATACTGATTTGGAGATTTGGAGGGCAGTGGCAATTAGTGTTGGGGTTATTGAGAGTGAAGACTGGAAGCCTGTGAGGTAGAGATTAGTGACATATCAGAGTCACATATTGCTGATCTGTGAGGGTGAGGAATTACCTTTAAATGTGGGGCAAGCATGTTTTTGGAAATGGTTGCGGGGACAGGAAAACCCCGCCTACAATGTTGAAATGTACATGGTGGTCAATAGTGGATAGTTGAGGTAAAAACAAATTCTCTTGTTTAGATCACTCCTGAATGTAGAGAATTAAGAAATACTAGACTGATAGGAGTATGATAAGAATCAGTAACACTCAAAGGTGTGTCTGTGGCTTTTACTCAGAAGGAATGGGAGCCCCTGGAACCTGTGCAAAGGAAGTTGTGCAATGAAATGATGCCAGAGAACTGTAGCAGTCCAGCCTCAATGGGTAAGGATGATCCTCACCACTCAGAACGTGCTCCCTGCAATCCCGTCTGCCTCAGGTCTCTGATGCGTTTTGTTGTTGTTGCTGCTGCTGCTGCTGCTGCTGCTGCTGGTGTTGGTGGTGGGGTGGTGGTGCTGCTGCTGCTGCTGGTGCTGGTGCTGGTGCTGGTGGTGCTGGTGGTGCTGGTGGTGCTGGTGGTGCTGGTGGTGCTGGTGGGGGTTGGGAGGTGGTACGTCAGGGAGTTTCAATCCCTTTTCGGTACTAGGAAGGACACCTGTCTATACCCAGTTGAGGTACATGGGTGTCCCTATGGTGGAACATTAGAAGCCATGTTTGTTTATTATCCTTGAAAGGCCCTTAAGTGCAGACATCAGGGCTTGATTTCTAAGACAGTTGGTCCAACACTCAGTTTCTACCATTTCTTACGAGTAGGAAATCAAGATCCCAAACAAGGCATGATCCCTAAGTTGGAAAAAGAGCGATCATTGGAAGACATGAAAACAACCAACCCAAGTAGTGTGAACAAAACAGCACAGCCCAAGAAAGCAGGAGCCAATGCAAGTAAGTTTTTAGTTTCTGGGAGCTGACTTTGGAATTCTTCAAAGAACAATTTGTGAATTTTTATTAGGGCTGGGGATACAGCTCATTAGAGAGAGTGCTTACTCACATGTGCAAGGATCTAGATTTAATCCTCAATATGAAAAAAACATTTTTTTCTTAAAAGTCCAAGATTCTCTTTTCTTAACCAGGAAATAGTAGAAAAGTACCAGAATCTCTCAGGAGAAAAAGAATTCAAACTACAGATATTTTCTTACTTTCGAGACTCTAATATCTTTTCTTTCTGTGAACTTGTGCACATGAGAGGCTTAGGACAAGCTCTTATTTTATGGAAAAGAAAAAAAAATGAGTGAGTGGAGCCACTTAATAACTCCTAAAATCACTGCTCGGATGTGGTCGCTCTCCATTTCAGCTCACTTTCGAATGGCTAGGACAAGACACCTGGTTCAGAGGGGTAGGCATGCATAACCTCTCCACAGGAGAGCTGCAGCAACCCAAATGGCCATGCTGCCGGAGAGTCGCAGGGGCATGATCTTCCATAAAGAGCGATGTACAATCTGGTGCTGTTCTGACGGTGATGGGGGAAGAGCTGAAAGCCAGGGCTCTGAGCCTGCAGTAAGTGACTCCTTTACTTAGTCTCTCCCTGCCCATGTGCCCATTGCTTGGCTTTCAGAAGACTCTTGAACTGTCCTCTCAGTCTCATTCCTGATTACCATATGTAAAAAGGAATTGTCTCTTTATAGCCTCAATTTTCTTCCTGCCCTCTACCCACACACCAGTTTCCTAATGTATTACATTTTCTCCTGATGAATTCAGACATTCTTAGATCAATTTTCTTTCTGCGTCTCTGGAAATGATGCCCCTGCTCCCGATGGTTTTGTGTCCTTCCTTTAACTACAGAACTCCCTGGACCTGTTCTATGAGACATCATCACATCTGCCCATTAGTCCTTAATCCCTGGGATGGTTTGAATGAGCTGTCCTCATAGTCTCCAGCATTTGGATGCTAGGTTCCCAGTTGGTGGTGCTGTTTGGGGAGACTTAGGAGGTGTGGCCTGTTTCCTGCTTGCAGTTCAAGATGTGAGCTCTCACCTTCTTGCTCCATGCCTGTCCCTTCCTGCTGTATCTCCCTCCATGACAGTCTCTTATCTCTCTAAAACTGACCTGTTGCCTTGGTCGTGGTGTTTTAATCCCAGCAATAGGAAAGTAACTAAAATGATTGATATAGTCAAACTGCACACCCTCTAGTGCATATGTTAACAGCTTTGATTAACCTGAAGTTCTTGTCTTGTCACAAGCTTCCTTTACTGGTGATGGTCCCTTAAGGTCATGTCTCTGTGTGTTCTGTTCCTCTGTTGCATTGCTTTTAAACAGACACACATGTGTAAATATGAGCTCATTTTCTACATTGGCATCTTCTCAATGGAGATCTCCAAGGTCTCTGTCGTACCCTCTTATTGGAGCTGCTTGTAGGGAAGTCTTTCCTTAGGAGTCAGACAGGGAGTTCTATCTTCGTTAGTTGAGCTCCCCCCCCTCTGTTTTTGTCCTCTGACTTTAGCCCTGGGTTCCACGATCCTCTTGTCAAGTCCCATTTGTCTTTTTTTAGCTGTCACTGCTATTACACAAGTCAGGTTCATCTTATCCCTGAGTCCAGTTCTCAGGAAGATTTAATGAGTTCACTTTTTAAAAACCCATCTTATATGCTGCTGATAAACAGTACGTATTTGCTGGGACTAGTGAGTTACATGCTTAAGTTTCTGAAGTTACATTTGATTTCTCTTAAAATTCAGGTTCTGTTGCTGTCTCAAATTAAGAAAATGATTTTTGCTGGGTGGTGCATGCCTTTAATCTCAGTACTTGGGAGGCAGAGGCAGGCAGATCTACATGAGAAAGAGACCAGCCTGGTCTACAGAGTGAGTTCCAGGTCAGCCAGGGCTACACACTGAAAAAGAAAGAAAGGAAGGAAGGAGGGAAGAAAGGAAGGAAGAAAGAAAGAAAGAAAGAAAGGAAATAAGGAAGGAGGAAAGAGAGAGGGAGAGAGAGAGAGAGAGAGAGAGAGAGAGAGAGAGAGAGAGAGGAAGGAAGAAAGAAAGAAAGAAAGAAAGAAAGAAAGAAAGAAAGAAAGGGAAGAAAGAGAAAATGATCTCAGCTTTAATGAATTACTCTATCACACCCAAATCTGCCCGAGTATGATCTTATTCCATACCAGGACTGTAATCTGCATTGTCTTCATGCTTTCTCTTTGGAGGAGTGGATGTTAGTGTGACAGCTCAGTCCATCACTGTAACAAGTATGTTATGGGCTAGGGAGACAGCTTCGTTTGTAAAGTGCTGTCCACACAAGCAGAAACACTTGAGTTCAGATCCTCAACCCTCATGTAAAAAGCTGTGCTTGGCAGCACACACCTGTAATCCTAGCGCCAAGGAGGTGGAGACAGAAGCCCTGGGACTCACTGGCCAGCATGTCTAACCAACTGGTGAGCTCCGGGTTCAGTGAGAGACCTTGCTGCAAAAATAGATAGATAAATAAATAAATAAATAAATAAATAAATAAATAAATAAATAAATAAATAAATAAATAAATAAGCAAACAAACAAAGAAATAAATAAGATGAAAAGAAAATAATCCAGGAATAGCTTGATGTCAAACTGGCTTCCACATGCACGGCACACATGTCTGTGTACACATACACAAATGAACATGCACACACACAGGTAGAATTTGTTTAATGTTACATGTCAAGTGGATAGGTGTAAGTCTTGATCACTTTCTTTCAAGAAGGAAATTTGTCTCTGTCTTCCCCATCATCACTGGGTATCAGAAGACTTGGCATGCTACCTGAAGGGTCCTGTTTATGTCTTTATCCCAGGGTGCTGACTCTCTTTAGCGTCCCTGGATGAAAAAGCAGCCATCAGTCAGCTTCTCTGGGCTCCCTACTGTGCCTAACCTCCACCAAACTTGTCTCTTGAGATGGGTCTCTATTATGTAGCCCTGGATGGCCTGGAACTCACAGAGATCTGCCTGCCTCTGTCTCATGAGTGCTTGGATTAAAGGTGTGTGCCACCACACTCCACCAGAAAGCAAGTCTCTTAAATGCCCTCCATAAGAGAGAATTTCAGCCATTGGTTCAGATACTCTTATTTTCTCCATATAAAACTCCTTTATCACTGAGATGACTATTCATTCCTCCATATGTTTTTCTCTTTAAATGTTTAAAATTCTTACTTCTGATGATTTCCCTGCTCCATTTCTATGCAGAGAGCCAGTGTGTGGGGATGATCTTAAAGTGTCTGTGTGTGTGTGTGGGGGGGGAGTCTTAGAGAGGAGGAGCACTGTTTAAGAAGATTTCTCTAAACATGATTGTGGAATATGCAGGAGAAAGAATGTAAGCAACTACTTAGACCTGGAAATAAATTTTAAATTGATAATTGGCTGTTAGAGTGAAGACAGGAACCAAAGGTATGTTCTCAAAAGCAAACCTGAAAAACGGTGGGTGTATGAATGAATACATATTACTGCAGCATGAAGCTTAAATGGTATTATTAATAAAAACAAACCCAAGCCAGGTATTGGGGTGAATACTGGAAGATCAGAGAAGCAGAACAAGCCACAGCTTCCTCACCTTGCCAGTTCCTCAGCTGATCCTGTTTCCTCAGACTGGAAGCCTCTGAGTCCTCATATCCGAATGAATCTCAGCTGAACTGCTGTTAGAAGCCTAAAAGCTTAACCAGCCAAATGCTGCTAGTTTCTGGTCCTCATGCCTTATATACGTTTCTGCTTTGTGCCATCACTCCCTGGGATTAAAGGCGTGAGTCACCATGCTTGGCTGTATCCTTGAACACACAGAGATCCAGGTAGATCTCTGCCTCTGGAATGCTAGGATTAAAGGCATGTGCTACCACTGCCTATCCTCTATGTTTAATATTGTGGCTGTTCTGTCTCTGACCCTAGATAAGTTTATTAGAGTGCACAATACCACCACATATTACTCTCATTAGTTATTAAAAAGCTGACAGGCCAGTAGCTGGGCAGGAAGTCAGGTAGGAAAGTCAAACTGAGAATGATGGGAAGAAGGAGAGTGAAGTCAGAGATGCCAGCCAGCCAGCTGCCAAGCAAGCAGGACATGTAAAAAATGCGGTAACAAGCCATGAGCCATGTGGCAAAGCATAAATAGAAATATGGGTTAATTTAAGTGTAGAGTTAGCTAGTAACAAGCCTGAGCTATTGGATGGGCATTTATAATTCATATTCAGCCTCTGAATTGGTTTTTTGGGACTAGGCAGTCAGAACAGGAAACATCCATTACAATGGATCTGTTGGCTATTTAGTAAGGATGTCCTTGTTACATGGCTTATGGATGAAAACAGTGGAACATCCTTTCGGGCATATTGTCTCAGTTGTCCTTGGCAGACATATTCTCTATTTTAGTTTATTTTAGTTAGCCTTAGTAAATGGAGGGATTTATTGAAGAGGCATGAGTGTATCTCTTATAACCTAAAGGCAGAGACTTTAGCCAGACTCCACTGGAAACAAGAATTAGCAACTTGGAGGTCACAGGAATTGAAATTATGCACACTGTGTTCTTGAAGACAAATGATCATACATTTCTACTTCTTTCTGTGTGTGAAAGCTTCATTCTTTGTATTTTTTGTTTTTGTTTTTTATTTATTTATTTATTTTTTAATATTTTATTTTACAATACTATTCACATTCTTTGTATTGAAGAGCTCTTTATTTCATAGGATAAGTGTGGCTTTCATAGTACTTGCATTATGTCATCTTAAATTTAATCACAAGGGGGAGACTAGTAATGCCTTGCTGTGTAGCCCAGGCTGTCCCCAACCTTATGAAAACCCTCCTGTTTCAGCCTTCTGAGTACTGGGATTAATAGGCATGTGCTACCCGACCTGGCGTTGGCATCTTTCAACTTAATGCATTCCTTGTTCAGAGCTCCCATGTCTATTTCACCTTCTATCCCAGGTTACAAGACCCTATTTCTTGCTGCTTTTTTTTTTTTCAAGACAGGGTTTCTCTGTGTAACAGCCCTGGCTATTCTGGAACTCACTCTGTAGACCAGGCTGGCCTCAAACTCACAGAGATCCACCTGCCTCTGCCTCCCAAGTGCTGGGATTAAAGGCGTGAGCCACCACCACCCAGCTAAGATCCTATTTCTAAGCAGACAAATTTTGTAGTTTTATCCCAGCGAGTTCCAGGAAAGGCACAAAACTACACAGAGAAACCCTGTCTCGAAAAACCAAAATAATAATAATAATAATAATAATAATAATAATAATAATGTGTCTTAATGACTACTATCAGTCTTCTTTTCCCTGGTTTTCCTACAGCTTTCTCTCCCTCAAGCAGATAGGGACATTCATTCTTGATGCTTGTTTCACATTGGCATGTTAGGGTTGAATACTTACTCAAACAGGGCATCTCTTTATGAAACGTACAAAGAATTTCAGTGGGAGTGCAAAAATTTACAAGAATGTCTCATTAAATTCTATTTTAGAAGTCCAGCAAGATGATGAGCAGATAGAGGAAAAGCAGAAATCTCAAGGCAAACTCATTAAGGAAGCTACATTCAAGAAGAAAAGTTCAACTGGTAAGAAAAGCAGTGAGTGTGCTTCATCGGAGACAAAAGGTGTCAGTAAAAAGCATGTTCCTTCCAAAAAAAGGCTTCTGAAACCCGCCTCACATGGGAAGAACTTGAAGCAGACTTTCGACTTCCCTGGTCAGATTGAAAACGCTACAAAAAAGAAACCCGATAAAGCTAAAGAGCACAGGAAATCATCCAGCTCTACCATATCTGAAACAAAGAAAGCTAAGATTGCAACTAGAAAGAAATGTGAGAAAACACCCAACAGTAAGTCCCCTGGTAAAGGTGACCGAAATCCAGCTGGCAAGAGGTATGAGAAAGTGTGCCGTCATAGCTCGCCCAACACGAAAGAAGACAAGATCCAGACTAGAGAGAAACAGAAATCACCCAGCCATAGCGGTTCATCTACTGTATCTGACAAAGCTCCAGCTTCTGGGAAACCTTATGAATGCAATCAATGTGGGAAGGTCCTCAGCCACAAACAAGGACTCCTTGACCATCAAAGAACTCACACTGGGGAGAAACCATATGAATGCAATGAGTGTGGGATAGCTTTTAGCCAAAAGTCCCACCTTGTTGTACATCAGAGAACTCACACTGGAGAAAAACCATATGAGTGTGTTCAGTGTGGCAAAGCTCATGGTCATAAACACGCCCTCACTGACCATCTAAGAATTCATACTGGAGAAAAGCCCTATGAATGTAATGAATGTGGGAAAACCTTTAGACACAGCTCAAACCTTATGCAACATGTAAGATCTCACACAGGTGAGAAGCCTTATGAGTGTAAGGAATGTGGCAAATCCTTTAGATATAATTCATCTCTTACTGAACATGTGAGAACGCACACAGGTGAAATACCATATGAATGTAGTGAATGTGGCAAAGCTTTTAAGTATAGTTCATCCCTGACTAAACACATGCGAATTCATACTGGTGAGAAACCATTTGAATGTAATGAATGTGGGAAAACTTTTAGCAAAAAGTCACACCTGGTTATACATCAAAGAACTCATACAAAAGAGAAACCTTATAAATGTAACGAGTGTGGAAAAGCCTTTGGACATAGTTCATCTCTTACTTACCATATGAGGACTCATACAGGTGATTGTCCCTTTGAATGTAATCAATGTGGTAAAGCCTTTAAGCAAATCGAAGGCCTTACTCAACATCAGAGAGTTCATACCGGGGAGAAACCCTATGAATGTGCTGAATGTGGGAAAGCCTTTAGTCAAAAGTCCCACCTCATCGTACATCAGAGGACTCATACAGGGGAGAAACCCTTTGAATGTAATGAATGTGGAAAAGCCTTCAGTGCAAAATCCCAACTTGTTATTCATCAGAGATCCCACACTGGAGAGAAACCCTATGAATGTGATGAATGTGGGAAAGCCTTCAAACAAAATGCTTCTCTTACCAAACATATGAAAGTTCACTCAGAAGAGCACTCTCATGAGGAAAATTAATTCCTCTCATGTAGGAAATCTGACAACTGACTGGTTTGGTTTTGTTTAACCCTAAAAGATGTTCTCAACTTGATGAATATTTGAAAATCTTTTTTAGGAAATCACTACTTGTTATACACGAGAGCATTTGAATACGATCTTTACGTAAGAGCAATGGATGGTAATAAAATTTCAACTTCATCCTGAACCTTTACAGAAAATACTGTATTTTTACACTTGTTATAAATTATCTCCATGTTTAGGATAAAATATGGAACTTTTAAAATTGTGAATAAGGATCTGGGGAGATAGTTTAATCAGTAAAATGTGTCCTAAACAAGTTTGAGGACCTGAATTTCATCCCTAGGATCCATGTAAAAAGCTAGATGTGGTGGCATGTACTTTCAGTTTTAGAATTGGGAAAGTTGAGACAGGAGAGTCCCTGGGACTAGCTTGACCAGCTAGACTAGCCTAATTTGAAAGCCCTAGATCACAAGGAGAGAGACTCTTTTAAAAACAAGGTCCAGTGCTCCTGAGGAACAGTACTCAAGGTTGACATTTGGCCTGCACATGTTCACCCACACACATGACCACACACACACACACACACACACACACACACACACACACACACACAAACGAAAATGTTATTATAGCAACAAATGAACAGTAAAATATGCCAACAATTCATGAACTGTTTGGGCATTGTATACTTAAGAACCACAATTAGTATTTAATTTGAATTTATGCTTATTGCATACTTACTGCCTTTTGTAAAAAAGTGTAGTCATCCAATCTGGTATCAACTAGCTTCCTTTGTTAAAGTTTATGTTAGCTCTGAATCAGTAGAAAACTTTCTGGTTCTTTGTTTTGTTTTGTTTTTTTTTGAGACAGCATCTTACCAGGTATCCCTGGCTAGCCTGGAACTTGCAATGTAGACCAGGCTGGCCTTGAACTAACAGAGAGAGATGTGCCTGTCTCTGCCTCTCAAGTGCTGGGATTAAAGGTTTAAATAGAAAGCTTTAAGGAGTTTTGTCTAGATGTTGTTAAGAGGTTAAGAAGAAGTGGGGGAAAAAGCTGAAAACTGTGCTGGTAGAGAATGATACTCAAGCTGTGTTGTTAAGTACAGAAAAGTAGATTGTTGAACAGTGTATACAGTATGTCCTCATTGTGGACAAAAAGTGTGTGTGTTTGCCTGTCTTTTTCTGCTTCTCTGTGTACATATGTATGTATTTATACTCATATATTTGTATATGAATAGACTTGTTTTTTTTTTTAAATCTAGAAGAAACTTTAATGGTTACCACTGAACACAGAAGTGCAGGATTGAGGTCTGACATTTTTATCATGTACATGTGTTTTATTCAAATATATATTAAAATACTTTTATATGCACAAATTAACAGTTTAAAAATACACCTGAGTCTATTCCACAGTGTTGTTTGACAAAGTAACATAAGGTTTCTATGCTCACTTATGAAAAATTAATTTGAGGTATATAACATTAAACCTTGATATTGAATTCACAAAGATTTTCCTACTGAACTCAGATTTTGTTAACATGATACACAACTATAACGGCACTTTATTTCTCTTGTTTGCTATTAAACTGAAGATGAATTTTGATTGCAGATGAATGAAGGTGGTATTTCAAACCATCATTCCATTTTATTTCCTATTCAGAGTGCTAATTCACAAATGCCTTAATCAGGGATTTCAACTATATTGCAACAAATGCCTCCATACTCTGTTCTTGCCCAGTGAACAGATATTGTTGCTGGATCACTCACTCTGCTGCTTTGAGAGTCTATTTCAGAATGCTTGTCAAGCATGCATCCCAGAAGGTGCTGTGCTTTGTTCAAGAGACCTATCTGCCATTGCATGTTCTACTAGCTAGGGTCTGTTCCTGTGATTAGCCACCATGACTACAAGCAACTTGGGGAGAAAAGGGTTTATTCCATCTTACATCTTTATAGTCCGTCATCCAGGGAATTCAGGGCAGGAACTGAAGGCAGGAATCTAGAGGTAAGAAGTGAAGCAGAGGCCATGGAGGAGTACTGCTTACTGACTTGCTTCTCATAGCTTGCTCAGCCAGCTTTATTGTGCATAGGACCACCAGCCCAGGGGTGGCACCTCCCACAGTGAGCTGGGAACTGTCACATCCATCATCAACCAAGACAAAGCAGCTAGGCTTTCCCATGGGCAGTTGGGAAAACTAGTTGGGGCATTTTGTCAACTGATGTTTCCTCATGCACTCATAATCCCAGCACTTAGGAAGCTGAATCAAGAAGATCACAACTTGGAAGCAAGCTTTTAAAGAGCCCCATCTCACTCCTTTCTCCCCAAAGAAAATATTTGGTTGTATGCTACCTTTTATATTCTCATAGCATATTCGCTATCTCAAAAGAGTCATGGCCCAGTCACTAGAACTTGGCTAGTACTATTCGGTTCATGGTAAATATTTGATCTACACGGTAGTCTAGCAGAGTGATAGGCTCTAAACAAACAGGTGATTAAATGCTATCTGCACATACTTCATTCCTGTTCTTGCCTTCCTAACTTTCTCTTTTCAGAGAACCAATAAAGTATAAATATAAAACAAAGTGTATGTGTAGACATGTACATGTTTGTGTTGGAAGATTGCTTTATGGATATTGTACCCCCATTTCCAAAAAACTGATTTGCTCTTGGGTAAAGAAAGTGCTATGTAAAATCTATTTTTGTCAGTTAATTTCTCACCAAATGGAAGTCTGTGCTATGCACAGTGCTGGAGGAAGCCTGCATCTTTTAGAAGGTTGTAGGTTAAAGCAGTTGTAGGTTATGGCTCTGTTTACCATTCACACCTGTTGTATGAAATTTGTTTGTGCTCTGACAAATAAAGCTTGCCTGGAGATCAGAGGGCAGATCTAGCCATGAGTTAACCATAGAGGCCAGGCAGTGGTGGCCTTTAATCTCAGCACTTGGGAGGAGGAAGCAGTCTAAAAGAAAAACAGAGCTGGGTGGTGGTGGCTCACACCTTTGATCCCAACATTGGAGGCTCACACCTTTAATCCCAGCACTAGGGAGGTGGAGACAGGAATATAAGGTAGGTGGAGACAGGATCTGCCCCATTCAGTCTGAGGATTCGTAGAGACAGGATCACTCCTTATTTGATCTGAGATTTCATAGAGGTAAGATATCTCTGGTGGCTGGCTGCTCTACTTCTCTGGTCTTTCAGCTTTCACCCTAATATCTGACTCGGTTTTTATTAATAAGAATTAGGATCGCACTTCACATACCTTTTGAAGAACCCACAAGAGTGCCATAATAAGAAATTTAGGGATTCCTGAATAGTAGATGTAAGTACTTAAATTTTCATGTATTAAAAATTATCATTCATGATTGAAAAATATATGTCTAAAAGAACTCGGTGTCATGGCTGAGGGGTGATTCAGCAGGCAATGGGGTAGAAGAAAGAGGATGTGAGTCTGGATCCCCAGCACTACGTAGAAGCCAGACAGGCTGGCGTGTGTCTGCAAACGAGTGCTGAGTGCTGGTGAATCCGGGATGTGCTGTCCAGCCATCTCCAGGTTCAGTGAGAGACCCTGTCTCAAAACCATAAAGTTTTTTGGAGCAAGAGGAAGACACCTGACATCACCCTCTGGCCTGCACTAACCTATGTGTGGGCCAGTGCACCTGGGTTTGATTCCAAGAACTCACATGGCAGTTTACAGCTGCAACTCCTGTTCCAGGAAATCCAATGGCCTCTAGCCTCCATGGGAACCAGGCACACCCATGGTGCACAGACATATATGCAGACAAAACACCCACTGTTGGGGGATATTGATCACACTATGAACCCTGAGTTAGCGTTTGCATTAATTAAATAAAATTAACCTTGCATCAGGAGGCTGAGTTAGCAACTAGTTGACAGAGAGTAATCACAGAGCATCAGAGGGCATCTGGAAGAGACAGAGAGATGCATAAGAAATAGAAGGGAGGGATTCTGATGTTTTGTTGTTTGTTTTGGTGGAGCAGAGAATGGGCTTTTGGGGAGACCAGCAAGGAAAGAAGATTAGTTGCTACTCAACCTCTCTAAACTGACAGATTTTCACCCCAGCCTTTGAATCTTGAGTCTTATTTATAAATAGAACAATTGAGATTTAGTTAAAGTCTTATTTATAAATAGAACAGTAAAGGTTTAGTTAAAGCTGCCTTTAGTGGCAGTGACAGAGGTGGGCCCTTCGGGAACAGAGAAGCAGGCTGGTAACTTTGGAGTTGCGGCGAGCTCCTCGACCAGCGAGGAAGAACGACCACCACGCGAGGATTCTTCTCTGATCACACTTTATTGGAGCGCCTCTTGATTAAGGGAGAGAGGGAGGTGAGGGGGCCCGAGGACTAAAATGCAGCTGCTTATATAGGGAATCAGGCAAACGTGCAGTACTGTGATTGGGTCCTGCCAGAATGCAAGCACGGGGAGCCACGGGATAGGCTGAGGACATAAGTTCGATTACCATACCCGTGCATGCACAGGTCACAGGACATGTAGTCCCGAGAGCATAGCCAAATATGGAGTTATTTACAGCTAGGCTACCAGGAGGCCAGCGCCATCTTTGAATGGCGGCTCCCTACGTGGAGTCACAATTGCTGCCTGAAGATTAAGGCACAGCCAATATGCAGAAGATAAAACAACAACCCACACGTATCAAAACAGTTTCAAAAAAGATTTAGGATGTAAACAACTCTCAAGTCTCAGGAAGTCTCTGAAGCCAGATTACAAAAGGTTATAAAGGCAATCATGACTGCAGAGGCAACAAAACTGGGACCTGCTGGTGCTTGCAAGTCGAGCCCCAGGGCTTTGTGAGCCCATCCTGTGCTGGGCTTTCTATACAGCTGCTGCCTATGAGTCATCATCCATGCTCTTGTAAGTGACCTCTTACCCATACACCTGCGAGGACCCCTTAGAAGCCCACTGGTTACCAACTGGGCTTCGGTGGCATCATTACCCCTGTGTGTCACAGGTTCTTTAAGTGGGGTGAGTAGATAGTTGTTCATGCCTCCCCAGGAAACGGTCACACAGCCATCTTTATTCATCCCTCAAAGGGATTCATCAGCACAAAAGGACAGTTAAATTTCAACATGGGTCTTGGAGGAGACATTCATATCATGGCACACAGAATTTTCCACTAACCTCGATTCCGAATCCTAGGGGCCTATTTTGCAATTATTTTATTTTGTAATAATGTTATTCCTGTGCCCCAGGAAATCATGAGTTTGAGGCTAGCCTGTGCTGCATAACGAGATCTCCTATCAAAAGGACATGAAAATCAGCAAGAACATAGTCAGCAGCACTGTCCTAGTGGGGTGTGGTAACACACACCAGTAACCTCAGCACTTGGGAATGGAGGCAGAGGATCATGAGTCAGGCACCATCCTCAACTACAAAGTAAGCTCCAGGCCAACCTGGACTATGGGATGACCTATTTCAACAACAAACAAAAAGGATCATGGGAAGAAGTACCTTAAGAGGGTGATCTAGACCACCATGATTTGGGGGAGAAAAGTGAAGGCGGGAAACTTGGGCCCATCTGGAGAGGGCTGACCCCTTTAAGAAGGGCTGTTCCTTACTCCCAGGGATACCCCCTCTGTGGGATTCCACCCCACCTAGATTCCCTTCCCTATGGACTCCCCCTCCCCTCCCCCATCCCCAGGAGATTGTAACTGTTACTAAAGGGTAAAAGAGCCTATCAGGAGGAGAGAGTCCTGGCAGAACCAATCAGGGAGAAGAGGGAGTTTGGATGGGACCAAGAGGACCCCCAATAGCCTATAAAATGTCTGACCTAGAGCCCCTGTGGTGACTCTCATCTCTAGGACAATTCCCATCCCCTTTCTGGGTTCTGTTCATCGGTTCTAATAAATTTTGTCCTTTATATTCTTTTCTCTCTGTGTGATTGGTGTTTCTCCGTTCCCAAGTCAATCAGTGACCGCACTCCGTCCGCTGTTCTCAGGACCTGTCACAGATTCTGCTGGGGACCCTTGGTCTCTCTTCTAGTTTCACTCTCAAGTTGCTGCCTGCTTTCATGCCCCTCACTCAGATCTCCAGCTGTCACAGGCCAGCGACTCCTCTCTCCAATCTTCATCTCACATTTCTGTCTGAGGGGTCTTCTTTCCAGGATGTGGGGTCCTTTGTCCCTCCCACAGATGAACTTAGCAGTACGTCTAGATGACCACTCTTACCCAAGAACCTGTAACAAAAGGATATGGCACTCACCTCGTAAATATTTGCAACCCCTCCTTAAAGCACAGAATTTACTGTATTGCTCCTCTCCAGTGCTCTCTTTGGGATCACAGACTTAATCTCTCGCTGCTAAAATGTTCTCCTTGAGCTATCTTCTCACCAACTGAATTCTTTGAGAAGACAAAAACCAAGGGAAAACCTTCACGTGGCATTGTGGGGGTATTCACCAGAGAAGACTGTTTAGGCATGGGTTTATGCAAGTAGAAAGTCTTTATTAGCCAGCCAGCAACTACACTGGGTACTCGGGATCTCAGTGTAGCCCTGAGCCTGTCTCGGGGTGAGCTTTTAAGTACAAAAAAACACATTCTGGATTGACATACTTCAGTCAACAAGAACAGTTGGCCAGAAGCAGAATTACAGAAGCCAAAAAGCAAGGTTAGTGCATTTTGAGATTTTCCAAAACTATGGATTTTGATGAAGTAAGCCTTTGTTTCCATTTTGGCTGGTGGTGCTGTCTGTGTGCTGAGTTTTACATCCTGAATGGCACTTCCATCATGGAGTCAGTTGTGCTAAGGTCTCAGGGCCCGTTACACTGGGAGCATATTATGGGATGTGACGTTATGTGGTGTTTGTGACCAGTAAACTGGACTCTAAGGTGATTTTCACTGGAAGGGAGGCACTCTAGTTTATATCAGCCAATATTGGCCCAAAGGACTTTTCCACAACCTCCCTCTGCTACAGAAATGGAAAGGGGGTGTCAATGAAGGAACATGGCTGATACAAGCCCACAGAGCAAGTTTGAGATATGTCTGAGAAAGAACCTAGAGGTCTGAATTACACTTCATTTTATCTCCAAACACTTCCCCTCAGCTGTTACCTATGCCTTTAGTGGAGTACATCCAATCCCAGACAGGAAAAGTTCCCAGGACAGGACAAAAGCAGTCTGCACTAGATAGAGCTCACTAGGTAAAAAGGATTCTTGTTTCCCTCTTCCAGGGCCATGCCCCAGGGAAATCCTCACCTCACCTCCACTTCTCACTCTAGTAAAAGCCTAAGGAAGCATTCTCTGTGAACACACAGGGAATGCTCAGTGAACACTGACTACTGGTACCTCTGTCCCAGATTAGGGAGTGCTCAGTGAACTCTGACTACTGGTACCTCTGTTCCCAGATTAGGGAGTGCTCAGTGAACACTGACTACTGTTACCTCTGTTCCCAGATTAGGGAGTGCTCAGTGAACACTGACTTCTGTTACCTCTGTTCCCAGATTAGGGAGTGCTCAGTGAACTCTGACTTCCGTTACCTCTGTTCCCAGATTAGGGAGTGCTCAGTGAACACTGACTACTGGTACCTCTGTTCCCCAGATTAGGGAGTGCTCAGTGAACACTGACTACTGTTACCTCTGTTCCCCAGATTAGGGAGTGCTCAGTGAACACTGACTACTCTACTATTACCATTGTTCCCCAGATGCAAATAAACTAAATAGCCAAAACATCAAACAAAGAACAAACCCAGGACCTAATAGTTTCACTGGTGAGTTCTACCAAACAAAGAAGCATTTATAAAAATTATTCTTAAACTCTTCAACAAATTAGAAGAACAAGTATTTCCAAATTCGTTGCATAAGCAAACATCACCGATACCAAGTGGAGACAAGGGCTCCAAGCTATAAAAACAAACGAAAGCATTGGGGGCTGGCAGAGTGTCTCAGCAGGTGAAGAGCTCCCACAAAGTGGAAGGAGGGAATCCACTTCCCTGGTCCTCTAACCTCCATAGGTGTGTCTCAGCATATGCGCCACCGCACATACCATTCACAAGCACACTACAATACCTGTGGCTGGATCCCGGTGATACTAGTACAAAAGAAAAAACACCACACAAATGATAGCACATGAATAATAAAGACACAATGGTTTCTAGCTACAGAGATGGGAAGAATATTGGTAATGAGCTGAGAATGTTGACAGAAAGGTAGGCCACCTATTAGAGGCTGGAAATTTTATTTTTCTCCATAATGAGTTTAAAGTAATTGAAGTTGAAATAGAAGAGTCTAGTGGAGAAAGAATTTAACTAGAGGGATACACTGTGATAGAATGCAAATGAGATCTGTGGGCTGGAAAACAGGGGATTAATGATGTGGGAAAATATATAAAGATATCACAGTGCATGAATTCTTTGAAAGAGAGAGAGAGCAAACACGTAGAAAATACACCTGTGCTGGCTAGTCTTGCTTGTTAACTTGACCACATCTGGAAATAACTATTTTTCTCAATTATATAATTTGAAACGGGAAGACTCACTTTTAATCCAGATCTTTTGAAGGGGGAAGATACATCTTTAACCTGGGCCACACCTTCTGGTGCCAGGGGCTAGCTCTCTGTTTGCCAGCTTGCTCTCCCAGGCACTGACTGGCATTAGAGCCTACATCTTCTGGATTCCAGCATCTACTGAAGACCAGCTGAGACATCCAGCCTTGTAGACTGAACAACTACTGGATTCTAGGACCTTCCACTGGTAAACAGCTGTTGTTGGACTAGTTGAATACACACATATATATAATGTGCATATATCTCCTTAAGTTTGAATATATATTCATTATGTAAGTTCTGTTCCTCTAGAGAACACTGACGAATACATATTTTGGTACTATAAGCAGTTCTAGAATAACAGATGTATAAGGCTAAATTTTTTAAGTATCTGGAATAGGGTTTTCAATTTGCCAACACCTATAGTTTCAAAAGCCTCCCCAGTTACTGAAACCTTTCCTAGAAGCTCGGAGAGTATTGAATGCCCATGGTGTGGGCTATTTTACGAACTTAAGGAGAGAGATGCATTTGATTATCCTGACTCAGCATTTGTGAGAGGCGATGGATTTCATGACTCTCTATAGAAAACTTTTGACAATTTGTGGGGGAAAAAAAGGAAAATTGTGCTGGTTGATTGCTCCTAACATCTCTGGATAAACTGACAATGGAAAAGAATGTGCTCCACGATAAAATTAACCAAGTTCTAGTATCTCAGTGAAGGATAACAATGAGTTTGGTGATAAAATTGATTGGCTCCAGATGTACATAAACAGTCTAAAGGTTTCTAAGTGTACTCAGAAAGATAATCTTCTCTCCAGCAGCCAGTGAGCACAAATTGAAGAAAACCAAACTGAAGCCCTCAGACTGGCCAAATTACAACAAAAATTCAAGTCCCAGCATCAGAGGGTGGAGGGTGTCTCAGTGGTCACAGTACGGGCATTGATTAGTAAAGACTAGTATGCTGTAACTTGGGGTGGAGATGTGTAGGAGACCCTACTGAGGCTGAAAACTTTGAACCCTCAAATTCTCAAAGGTTTTTCTCACCCGAGGAAGAAGCTTCTCCACCCTCAGCAGATGGACTCCTACCCCCACCGCCTGAAATATTGCCCTTTCTACCTTTGACTGAGGAAATTAATCCTTCATTGTCTGCTAGACCAGCAGTGACTTCCCCTGAAGGAGAGGGCAGGCAAGACAGTACCGATGTCCCCCGGGACCACCAATAGTTGCCTCTAGATCAAAGGCAAAGCAAACACTAGAAGGGAGGGAGAAAGTGTAGTCCGTGAGGAGGGGCACTGCACGACAAAGGAGTTTAATGAGTTTGATAATTTATTCAAGCAGAAGTTTTGGAAATATGTGTGGGAATGGATTTTAAGGGTGTGGAATAGTTGTAGAAGGAACACAAGATTGGATCAGGCTGAGTTTATTGATATGGATGCACTGAGTGGAGATTCTAGGTTTAATGTGGAGGCTTGTACAGTTAAAAAAAAGATATCAGAAGTTAGAATGGTTGGCTGAAGCATTTGTCAAAAGCTGGCCTACTGAAAAGGAAGTGGAGATGCCTGATATCCCTTGGCTTAGTGATGATGAAGGGATTTGAAAGCTCAGTGCAAATCTGACTTTACACTGTGTAAACCCTAATCCCCCACAATGGGAAGGCCCAGAAGACACGCCCTTCACAAATCCTGTAAGACACAAAATGGTGAGGGGTCACCAGCACCTGTGAAGAGCTTTGTCTTCACCCTTTTTCTTGCACCAGACCTTAAGGTTGGAGATGCTGCTGCTCAGTTGGATGGATTAAAGGCAGTGCATTTAATAGCAGGGGCCTGGCAGTAACCCTGAATCACCAAGGCAAGGTTATCAGAATGGGCAGCACAGATGTGTTAGTTAGCGTTTACTATTGCTGTGAGGAGACACCACGACCACGGCAACTCTTAGAAAGAAAACATTAAATTGGGGTGTCTCAGAGTTTCAGAGGTCCAGTCATTAACATGAAGGGGAGCATGGCAGCATGCAGGCAGACGAGGTGCTGGAGCTGAGACTGCTGCATCTTGCAGGCAACAGGAAGTTGACTGTCACACTGAGGGAAGCTTGAGAAAAAGACCTCAAAGCCCGCCTCCACAGTGACACACACTTCCTCCAACAAGACCACGCCCACTCCAACAAGGCCACACCTCCTGATAGTGCCACTCCCTTTGGGGACCATTCTCCTTCAAACCACAACAGACAAAGCAATGTTCATAATGGCCTAACTTGTAATGGTCAGCACAGGGAAGGTGAATTTTATAGTGGCATGACTCATATGGACTTTTAGTACTGGCGAGTCAATCACTGCATTTCCAGGCATAAAATAGATAAGACGCCTGTTGCATTTCTGTTTGATGTGTATAAGCAGAAAAAGACTCAAACATACGAAAGAAAGGCTGAATTGGATCATGGCAAAAGATAATCTCATTCAGTTAATTCATTTCCAGACTTGAGCCAGTTTGCAGACCCAGAACCCTTTGAATGAAGGGGTGGGCAGGTTCCCCTGAGGAAAGATCCTGATAAGATACCTAAAAGTTTTAGAGTTAGCCTTTCTCCAGTTCTTCCCCAGAGGGACCTATGACCATTTACAAGGGTAACTGTACCCTGGGGGAAGGGAAACAACCAGACTTTCTAGGGTCTGTTGGATATTGGTTCTGATTTGACACCAATTCCAGGAGACCCCCAAGAAACATTGTGGCCCTCCAGTTAAAGTGGGGGCTTACAGAGGCCAGCTGATGCCTGACTCACAGTAGGCCCAGTGGGTCCCCAAACTCCTCCTGTGGTTATTCCCCCAGTTCCAGAATGTGTAATTGGGATAGATATACTTAGAAGTTGTCAGGTTGGTTTCCTGATCTGTGGAGTGTATAGTTGGCTTTCTCTTTCTTTGGGGGGCGGGGGAGGGGGCCTCCACCCAGCTCCCAAATAAAGGCACAGAGACTTATTCTTAGTTATAAATACCTGGCCTATATTTAGCTTGTTTCTAGCCAGTTTTTCTAACTGAAATTATCCTGTTTCTCTTCTTCTATGTTTTGCCCCTGGGCTTTTTATTTTTCTTTATTCTGTATGTCTTTCTTTTTCACTCTGTAGCAGGCAGGGTGGCTGGGTGGCTAGCCCCTGGTTTCTCCCGCTCTCTCATTCTTCTTTTGTCCTCTTTTTGAGCCTAGATTTGTCTTCCTATGTATTCTCTCTGACTAACAGCCCTGCCAGTCTTTCTCTGCCTAGCTATTGGCCATTCAGCTCTTTATTAGACCAATCAGGTACCTAAAACATACATCCTTACACCATTAAACAAATGCAGCATAAACAAATGTAACACATCTTGGCCTGGTTAAACGAATATTCCACAACAAAGTGAGGGTTATTATGGTTGCAAGTGATAAATAGAAGCATTTAGAGTTGCCTCTGCCAAAGAAAATAGTGAATCAAGAACAGTATTGCATTCCTGGAGTAACTGCATAATTTAGTACAACCATCAAGTACTTGAAAGATACAGGGGTGGTGGTTTCCACATCTCCCTTTAACTCTCCTGTCTGGCCAGTTTAGAAGACAGATGGATCATGGAGAATGATAGCTGACTATCGAAAACTTAATCAGGTGGTAACTTCAATTGCAGCTGCTGTGCCAGATGTGATGTCCTTACTTGAGCAAATTAGCACATATACTGGTACATGGTATGCAGCCATTGATCCAGAAGATGCCCTTTTCTTATGGTACCTGTCGATAAGGACCACCAGAAGCAATTTGCTTTCAGCTGGCAAAGCCAGCAGTATACCTTTACAGTTTTACCTCAAGGATATATTCACTCTCCTGCCCTGTGTCATAGCTTAGTTAGAACAGATCTTGGTCATCTTTCCCTTCCACAAAATATCACATTGGTGCAATATATTTGTGACATTGTGCTGATTGGACCAAGTAAGCAGGAAGTAGTAACTACTTTGAACTCATTGATAACACATATGTGTATCAAGAAAATAGAAAATAAATTCAACTAAAATTCAAGGACCTTCTACCTCAGTGAAATTCTTAGGAATCCTGCTGTGGGATAATGCTTCTGTACACTGGTTTAATAAACTGTTGGTTGGCCACTAGACAGACAGAAAGTATAGGCAGGATAAGCAAACAAGGGGAATTCTGGGAAGAGGAAGGCTGAGTCAGGAGACGTCCAGGGAGCAACATGTAATGGCACACAGGTAAAGTCACAGAACATGTGGCAACATATAGATTAACAAAATGGGCTGAGTTTAAGTGTAAGAGCTAGTCAGTGGTAGGCCTGAGCTAATGGCCAAGCAGTTATAATTAATGTAAGCCTCTGTGTGTTTGCTTGGGTCTGAGTGGCTATGGACTGGGCAGTACACAGAAAACTTTCAGCTACATATGGCACCCAACATGGGGGCACAAACCCATGACCCTGAGATTAAAAGTCTCATGCTCTACTGACTGAGCTAGCAAGTGAAGACACCATGGCCCAGATGATCCAACATCCAAAACAGCTTCAAGGCAATTGACTCAGACAATGCAGCCTCACAGACTATTCCAGTCAGGACTTAACTATAATTCTTAATTTTCTCAGGATCCCCATAAGAATACATCACTCTCTATCAGCAGGAAGTAGCCTAGAAAACTACACCCACATTCCCCCAAAATGGATTATGGATGTTTGTCTTTGTTTAGGTTATTGGTTACAAATTGTTATTGGTCATAGTCAATATTTTTCTAGAAAAAAAGTGTGTGGGGGGAATAGAATATTGATATGATAGGATGAAGGAGTAGATTATTGAATCTACTTTTAAAGAGCAACTTGTTTAAAATGTTTTACATTGCTATGGATTTTAGTTTATTGATACAAATTTAAAGTTAATTTTGTTATACTATATGTATATTTCTACTCTTGTTTAAGGTATTATGTTTATTTAGCTCATTTAAATTGTAATGGATAATTAAGAAATACAGATTAATAATTAGTCATCTATGATAATCACACTTATAGTCAGGTTAGTTCATTTTTCTAGGTATACATAGATATATTTCAATTAGGTAGGTGATCATCAAACACTTCAAAGACCTACAGAATATGACATTTAAAATGTTTTAAAAACTTAGACTTTCTGGACAATGAGACACATCTGCTCCTGGCAGCACTCAGAGAGAAAGATGGGCATTGAGGACACTCCATATGGAGTTTATCTTCTGCTTGGAAAAATAGCCATTTGGGCAAGAAACTGTTCTTGCCTGGACTGCTTCACAAAATGTTGTATCAACTGGACATGCAGGACCCATGGGAAGGTAACCACTAAACTTTGCAAGGTGAGATGGCCCTTCAGGTTCCTGCTTTACAAAGGAGACTGCCAGATATTCTACAGGACACACGGAGAAGTGACTAAAAGACTCTAGGCCTGTGGGCTGAAGAAGGATGCTCCAAAGTTACAGAGGAACTTTGGATGACTATTTAGACAGCCAGCTGTCTCTGTCATTCTAGATATTTGAAAGTTGCTTACAATGCATTTCCTGTTTACTTAGGTAATATTATATCCTTCTGAGGTCTTTGATGTAGTTGAAGACTAGATAGTTATAATTTTCTTTGGTTATGATAGAAGATAAATTAGACATAAAACTTTAGAATCACAAATATAGAATAAATAGAATATTTTCTTTAAATTTGTCAAATACAGACTAGATATTGTAACTATAATTCTTGTTTGATAACTGTTTTGTTATATATAACTTTTCTACATTAAAGTTAATACTTTCCTTTTTAATTAAACAGAAAAGGGAAAATGCTGTGGGATAATGCTTTTGTACATTGGTTTAATAAAACGCTGATTGGCCAGTAGCCAGGCAGGAAGTATAGGTGGGATAAGTGGACAAGGAGAATTCTGGGAAGGCTGAGTCAGAAGACGGCAGCCTGCTGTCCAGGGAGCAACATGTAATGGCACACAGGTAAAGCCACAGAACATGTGAAAACATAGAGATTAACAAAATGGGCTGAGCTAAGTGTAAGAGCGAGTCAGTGGTAAGCCTGAGTTAATGGCCAAGTAGTTACAATTAATGTAAGTCTCTGTGTGTTTACTTGGGTCTGAGTGTCTATGGACTGGGTGGGACACAGAAAAACTTTCAACTACAGAGTCCAGTGGTATGGGGCATGCAGGGATATCTGAGATAAAGGATAATTTATTTCACCTGAATTCTCCCAGCACCAAGAAAGAAGCGTAAACTTTAGTGGGCCTGTTTGGATTATGGAGACAGCACATTCCCCACTTGGGTGTGTTACTCCATTCCAGATACCAAGTGACTCAGAAAGCTTCTACCTTTGTGTGGGGCCTGGAGCAGGAGCAGGCTCTTCAACAGGTCCAGGCTGCTGTGCAGGCTGCTCTACCACTTGGGCCATTTGATCCAGCAGACCATGTGGTACTTGTGGTGTCAGTGGCAGATAGGGCTGTTGTTTGGAGCTTTTGGTAAATCCCCCTAGAAGAATCACAGAAGATACCTTTGAGATTTTGGAGCAAGGCTCTTCCATCATCTGCAGACAACTGTCCTCCCTTTGAAAGTCAGCTCTTGGCCTGCTATTGGGCCTTAGTGGAAACTGAATGTTTGACAATGTGTCACCAAGTTACCATGAGACCTGAACTGTCCATCATGAACTAGGTGTTATCAGACCCACCAAGTCACAAAATAGGATGTGCACAGCAGTAATCTATTATCAAATGGAAGTGGTTTATTGGAGATTGGGACCAAGCAGGTCCTAAAGGCACAAGCAAGTTACATGAAGAAGTTGTCCAAATGCCCATGGTTTCTACTCCTGTTACAATGCTATCTGCTGCATTGTGTATGTATAGCCTCATGGGGTGTTCCTTATGATCAGTTGACTGAGGAAGAGAAGACTAGGGCCTAGTTTACTACTGTCTCTGCTGCACATTATGCTGGCACCACCCAGATGTGGACAACTGCAGCATTACAACCCCTGGAAGGAACTGGTGAAGGGAAATCTTGACAATGGGAAGAACTTCCAATAGTACACATGGTGATACAGTTCCTTTGGAAGAAGAAATTGCCAGATGTGCAAATGTTCACTGATTCCTGGGCTGTAGCCAATGGATTGGCTGGATGGTCAGGGACTTGGAAAGAGCATGATTGGAAAATTGGTGAGAAAGAGATCTGGGGAAGAAGTATGTGGACAGATCTCTCCAAATGGGCAAAGGGTTTGAGATATTTATGTCTCATTTAACTGCTCATCCAAAGGTGACTTCAGTGAGGAGGAGTTGAATAATCAAGTAGATAGGATGACCCATTCTGTGTACAGTCAGCCTCTCCCCAAGACATTCCTGTCATTGCCCAATGGGCCCATGAACAAAGTGGCCTTGGTGGCAGAGTTGGGGGTTATGCATGGGCTCAACAACATGGACTTCCTCTCACCATGGCTGACCTGGCTACAGCTGCTGCTGAGTGCCAGATCTTCCAACAGCAGAGACCAGCACTGAGCCTCACGTATGGCAATAATACCTTGGGTGACCAGCCAGCTATCTAGTGGCAGGTTGGCTACATTGGATCACTTCCTCTGTGGAAAGGACAATGTTTTATCCTTACTGGAGTAGATACTTATTTTGGTTATGGATTTTGGTCAAGGAATGTAACTCAAAGATTAAAAGTATAGTAACCAAGGCTTTTGGTTGTAAGCTTGAAAATTTTGTAATGAAAGATGAGATTAATATTTAAAAGTGGATTAAAAACTCTGGAACTAGAGTTGCAGAGAGTTGCAGATGGTTGTGAGCCACCATGTGGGTGCTGGGAATTAACTCAGGTCCTCTGGAAGAACCTCTGTTGCTCTAACTGCTAACCCATCTCTCCAAACCCCAATTTGTCTATGTAGAAAATTTTCAGATTTATTTTATGTGTATAAGTGTTTTGGCTGCATGTATGTCTGTGCACCTCATCCATGACAGGAGGGTGTCAGATATTCTGGAACTGGATTCAGAGGTGTTGTGAGCTTTCACGTGTGTGCTGGAAACTGAACTCAGATCCTTTGCAAGTGCTCTTAACCTCTGAGCCATCTCTTCAGCCTCAGTTTTTCTATATTTAAGAAGGATTATAATGAGTACAAGTTTTGTGCTCTATCTCTCCAGCTACTAGCTGCAAACTAAACATCAACGCGTGTGTAATATGCTTACACAAAGGGCAAACACATGCAGAGACTCGAGTCCACCAGTAGAGGGAAACCCTGCACCTTGCTGCACTTGCCTCCCAGTCTAACAAACCCCTAAGATAAAATCAACCTTTGCCAATTTCTTGTGTGTCCTCAGAGTCCAGATGGCTGCTGGGAAGTCTAGTTAAGATTCTTCCTCTGTCATGTGTGGATGAGCCTAGCAGAGCTACCCATTTGTATTGCAGAGGTCACGGCAGGTGGCTGGGTCTGTCCTATAGTCTCCAGGTGCTAAATCAAGTGGCCTTCTTCAGTCCTAACTTGGTTTGTCAGCAATTTGACCAGTCGCCTCCACGTTTGTATCTGTCTATCAAAATTTTATTGCTTATTGGATGGAAAAACTGCATGCAATTGAGCTGAGCACCACAGTTATTTAACACTGAATGTCACACAAATTGGGACTTCATGCACAATAAAACTTATTTAGTTGTTTTATGATAAATAAATGCATGTCACTAGATTTGAAGATTGGAGATAAAAAATTCCATTTCAAGTAAGTCCATTCTCTGTCGCCATTCAAAAATTATTTAAATTTCTTCTGAACCTAAATAAAATCAAAGTGGCAACATCAAAACTGAAAACCAGTTCCCTTCAGAAAACCAATTCTCAAACTCACCATGATGTTTATAAGATGAATTATGAAGGACAAAGCCAGGGATCGCCATATCATCTGCATATGCACATATAATAACCTGATTTTTAGCATTTCTTTTGATACTGTTTTTAATTTTTAAGATTTATTTGAGTGTGTGTGTGTGTGTGTGTGTGTGTGTGTGTGTGTGTGTGCCCCAAGTGTGTTCAAGTGAACGCAGGGGCCAGGCAAAGGGTTAGATTTCCTGGAGCTGGGGTTACAGGTGGTTGTGAGCGTCCTGATGTGGGGGCTAGGAACTTGAGTTCACTCTGGTGCTCTGGAACTTGAGTTCACTCTGGTCCTCTGGAACTTGAGTTCACTCTGGTCCTCTGGAACTTGAGTTCACTCTGGTCCTCTGGAACTTGAGTTCACTCTGGTCCTCTGGAACTTGAGTTCACTCTGGTCCTCTGGAACTTTAGTTCACTCTGGTCCCTAGGAACTTGAGTTCACTCTGGTTTTCTGGAAGCATCTCTGGAGACACTCTTAAGCACTGAGGTCTTGACTTATGTCCCTTAAGCACATCTTTAAGCATTTAGTTGTTTTTTTTTGTTTTGTTTTGATTTTTTGAGACAGGGTTTCTCTGTGTAGCTTTGTGCCTTTCCTGGGACTCAATTGGTAGCCCAGGCTGGCCTTGAACTCACAGAGATCCGCCTGCCTCTGCCTGCCGAGTGCTGGGGTTAAAGGTGTGCGCCACCACCGCCCAGCAAGCATCTAGTTTTAAGTTTTTCACATTCATGACTAAAATATTTTTAAATTCTGTAATTTTAAACCACTAATTATTCTTCAGGTAAAAAAGAATCAATGCCAACTGTAATATCACTAACATTCAGTTGAACTACATGAAGTGCCAACACAATTCATTTGATCCATAAAATGACTGACAGTTATATATGAGTCATCTCAATACATTCAAAGGGAAAAGTCCTGAGCATAATTCATGAGGCTATTCACGGCCAGATACATAGAAAAGGATGAGGAATAAGAAAGGAAAGGAAAAGGCAGACAGAAGGAAGACTTGTCTACATCACAAAGGTTCGAACCCAGGACCTTCTATGTGTGCATTCTCATACCAACTCTCATTCACCAGCATCTACTTATATCAGTGAACAGTATACAAACCACCCTCACACCCACTTGTACACAGGGACACAGACATCAGGTCTCAGAACACTGGCCAAAGAGGTAATTTTTATTCTGTTTCTTGTGTAGAGTTTTTGGGTTTGGTTTCTGTCTGTTCTGCCTTCATTAATAACTGCCCTGGTTACTTTTTCATTTTTGTTTTTGTTTCAACTTGACTCAAGTCAGAGTTGTTTGGAAAGAGGGAACCTCAAGAAATGCCTCTATAAAACTGGCCACTGTCCAGCCTGCGGGGCGTTTTCTTGATGAATGATTGACTCAGGAAGGCCCAGCTCACTATGGAACACCACCCTGGCAGGGGTCCTGATTAAGGAAGAAGAAGGCTCACAATCTAGAGGAAAAAACTGGGAAGCAGCCTTCCTCTGTGGCCTCTGCTTTAGTTCCTGCCTCCAGGTTCTTGAATTGACTTCCTGCCCCCGACTTCCCTTCATGATGGACTACAACCGTTTCCTCCCCAAGCTGCTTTGGTCATGGTGTTTATCACAATAACTCTAAATTTATCTACTTAAAGACACAGGAAATTACAATGATCTTGATCCTTCACGCTCACCAAATGCCCACCATGGAGTTTCTCTCTAAAAGTCTCTCATTCCAACCATCATGGGAGGAAGCTAACCTAATCTCTTGCCAGCATGTCCCAGTAGTTTCCTTCATGATCTCCTAGCACAGTGGTTCTCAACCTTCCTAATGCTGCCACCCTTTAGTACAATTCCTCATGTCGTGGTGACCCCCAACCATCAAATTATGTTGTTGCTACTTCATAACTGTCATTTGCTACTGTGGTGAACTGTAATGTAAATATCTGATGTGCAGGATTTCTCATATGCCACCCCTGTGTGGGGTCACTACCCACAGGCTGAGAACTTCTGTTAGCACCTTCTTTAGCTCTTGAAGCATGGGCCTTCCTTTTGTTCTTTCTTATCTGGATACAGTCAGATGAGCTTTTAAAAGCACACCTCTGACCATGCTCCTGCTGAACTCTTAAAACTCTGTACTTGCTTCTCATTTATAGGAAAGCCACCTGTCTGTGAAGTTCCTCATGGACCCACATGAGTTGCTATGGGATGATCTGTGCCCACCAAAAATACAGGCATTGAAAATTTTACCCACAGTGCCCAAGAGTGTGATTTCGTGTAATTATGGTAAGAGGAGGTCTTTAGGGAGACTCTAACATAATATGCCCAGTGTCCTTACAAGAAATGACTAGGACACAGGTTGGACCAGAGGGAATCCTTCCTGAAGACATAAGAAGGCAGACGCCTACAAACCAACCAATGAGAAAGACCACAGGAAAACACAAACTCAGTTGAACACCTTGTTCTCAGAGTAACAGCTTCCAGAAATGAAAAAGTTTAAATGTTCCCCAACATCATATTTTTATTAATTTTTTTGGGAATTTGTGCTAGACATCCTTTCAGACTCATTCTCCATTTCTCTCACGTCCACCCTTCCACCCTCATGCCCCACCCCCCAAAACCCTCCAATTGTGTTGCCCATATACTCCCTGGAGCATGGTCAAACCCACAGAGGCCAGCCCCTTAAAGAGAAGTGAGTCCTTCCCGCCACACCCACGCCACAAGCCATCCACTGGGAAGAGCTGCACCTCAGCATCTCTATTACTGTTTTGAGGGCTCTCGTCAATATTTCCTGTCTGAACTGTTCGCTCTCTTTCTTGAGGGGGTTGTTGTCCCAGAAGCCATCAACACTCTCGTTCTCAGTGAAGAGTCTGCAGTCAGTGGACAGCAAAGGACGCTTCCTTGCCATGGTAGCCGGCAGCGGCACAGACTACAGATGGCAACATGGCCTCCAGTGGTCGCACAGGCCACGGACATCAACCTGGTCCCTCGGGCCAGCACAGACCGCAGACATCAACCTGGTCCCTCGGGGCAGCACAGACCGCAGACATCAACAAAGCCTGCTGCGGCATTACTGATCATGGACACCAACATGGCCTCCAGCAGCACCATGGACCACAGAAGTCTTCTGAGGAGATTAATCCAGAAAACAAACCATTCTTCATCCCAGTTATCTTGTTGCTCAGAGGCAGTGTGTCGGGGAGCAGGACCTGTGTGAGCTCCAAGCTGCTGTAATCACCCTGCCCTTGGCATAGGCACCTCACCCACTCCATGCTTGTAGCTTGGTTGTGAGGAGTGTGGTTAGCTAACAGTCACAGCTGTTACCTGCCTCAGACTCCTCTCACCTGTGAGGTGCTGGTCTCTCTGGGGTTCGCATTCTCCCCCCTCAATGACTTAACAAAACCGTGACCTAGTGTTCCTGCTTCATACAAGACAGATGTCAAGCCAGTGTTAGCACTTTGTACTGTCACTCTGGCTTCTAGGGGACTACGGAATCTTTCTGCCTGGGACCTGAATCAAATAAACGTGTGTTCCTTGCTACACTTCTTGGCACTGAACACACCTTGGCGTCATATAAATGACTTGAGTGTTTCCACAGGCTTTCTGAATGAGCTACTTGTTCAATTAGTTGAGAGTGAGACTGGGGTCAAGGTCATTAAACCTATTTCCTTTTATTAAGTTAGTTTCAGAAATGCCAGCTAGTTAAAAACGGGCTGTTGGCTGGTTATGTAGCTGGTGTGGGTCTACAACCCACAATCCCAGTATTTAGGAGGCTGGAGCAGGAAGATTGCCACAAATGTAAGGCCATTCAGGGCTACACCCTAAGTTCAAGGCCAGCCTACATGTGAGGTGCTGGGAAGATGGACCAATAGGTAAGCACTTACTATGCAGGGTTTCAGGAAGGTCAGATCAGGCCTGCAGGACTCACATTTAAAAGATGGTCATGGCAGAATGCACTTTTAACCCTAGCAGTGAGTGGAGACTGGAGACTGGAGGATTGCTGGGAATTGCTGGCCAGCCAGCCTCGCTGAAAAACAGCAACCTCCAGTTTCAGTGAGAGATACTCCTCTCTCAAGGAAACAAAGGAAAAAAAAGGGTAGAGGGAGATGCCTGCTGTTCTCTTCCGACTTCTGCATATACTAGCATACATGTGCACACACACCCATGTGTACACACATCCATGTGCACACACATCCATGTGCACACATGCCCATGTGCACAAACACTCATGTGCACACACACATGTGCACAGACACTCATGTGCACACACACCCATGTGCATACACACCCACGTGCACACATACCCATGTGTACACACATCCATGTGCACACACATCCATGTGCACACACACCATAAACAACAAAAAAGGAAGAGGAGAAAGAGAAAACACTCACCCCAAGTCAACCATTCACCCGTTCACCCATCAAATACTTGTAGACCAGGAGAGAGCTGTAGTAACCCTTCATTTACTCCATCTTGACCCACACCCACAGTTCTGTATTGGAAAGAATTCCATGTGCAGTTATCCAGTCCTGCCTACCGGGCATACACGTTGAAGGTCTACAGCACTGTTTCCTAGTCTTCCTCTTTTTAATCATCCTCCCTTCATGTTAAAAACACCCTGACCTGGGTAGTGGAGTTAATAAGGACAGAGGCCTCCTGGGTCAGACAGTCTTGGGTTTAAACCTAAGTTCTCCCATTGACTGGCTGGATGACCTTGTACAATTACTTAATCTTTCTGAGTCTTAATTCACACTATGGTCAAATGAATAAAATAGTACATACCATAAAGAGCTGGTGCAAGGTTGAAATAAAATAAAACTTAAGTACCTGCCTCTTTCTTGAGTTCTATATGTCCCCCATCAAACACTGTTTTATATTTCTGGTTCCAGGGTAAGTGATATTTGTACTGCTACAAAGTATGTTGCCATTGTAACTCTGTGCCTTTGTAAGCAGACTCTTGGCATAATTCCTGCTTGGAACTTATGACTTTGAAAAATATTGTTTTCCTTTATTGATGAGATTATATCCAGTCTGTTGAAGTCCAAAGGTCTCTCAGGTAAAAAAATAGCTGATGCAACTTGGCTATTGACTTAGCAGTTTGCATTCTGGTATTATTGCTCTCTGAAGAAAGCTTGGAAGGACTTTGGGGATGGAGTCTGTCAGCTTACCTTGGGAGGACCTTTCTTGATAATTGTTAAATTTTTTTTAAATGTTTATTATTTTATGTGTGTGTGCTTGCATGAGTTTAAATGCACCACATGTGTGCAGGAGGGCACAGGGGCAAAAAGAGAGTGTGATCCCTGTAAGAGAAGTTACAGTCAGTTGTGAGCTGCCGTTTGGGTGCTGGAAACTGAACTCTGTCCTCTACAAGAACCAGTTTCAAGGGACTGACTCATCTTCTGACCTCGACGGCACCAGGCAGGCAGTAGCACACAGACACACATGCAAAACAAACACTCATGAACATAGGATAAAAATAAATATTTTCAGAAAATGATAAATCCATCTACTTCCACACTCCACTCAGAACAGAAATTCACTACACACTTGAACTCCCAGTTCAGTTCCATCCCCTACACAGAACCAAAGTAACATCAGTCAGGTTCCATTGGCAGCTCTCTAGAGCATCCACTATTTTTCTTGTGTGTTTTGAGAAACATAAGGTTACTAAATCAATCCTTAGGAGATCAGACTGGCAAGTTGGAAAAGGGCAGGAACAGTCCATGACCTCACATCAGTAATTGAGAAAACACTCTGCAGAGGCTGAGGGAAGGTGGAGAAGATCCAAAAAAAGAAACAAAAACAAAAATCCATTGAACTCAGAAAGTATATAATGGGTTGGGGAGCGGAGGGCAGTCCCACCGGGAAAGACTCAGTCCTGACGAAGAGACCATTCTGTTCCCTACCGAAATGAAGCTGCTGTTGATGCTGCTGCTGCTGGCTTTGGAGCTGACTCTAGTCTGTGTCCACGCAGAAGGAGAAACTAGTGCCAGGGGAAAGAACTTTAATCCAAAAAAGGTAGACTCGTGGGGAACAGTAACTTCTGACTCCGGGGGTGCTTCGGGGAACTCTGAAGTCAAGTGGGTCCTTTGAGGAGAGTGGTGCAGCTCCTCAATCTATTAGACAAATGACTGGCTTCATACCCTGAAGTGAGACCACTTGTATGCTATCCATATCTAACAATGCCTGGGGTCCTTCATGCCCACAGAGAGACAGAGACAGGAGGTTAAGTATTATGTCGACTGATGTGACATCTAATCCTGTGGCTGCTCATGCCCTGGCCATAGGCCACGGTTAGAGTAGAAACATGTCCATGTGCTGTCCCTGCCCTTCCTGCCTTAACGACCTGCTTATCTATTACAGATTGAGGGGAAATGGTATTCCGTTGGCCTGGCCTCTGACAAGAGAGAAATGATAGAAGAAGGGGGCAGCATGAGAGTTTTTGTGGAGGACATCGATGTCTTCGAGAACTCTTCCTTGGCTTTTAAATTCCATACTAAGTAAGTGTGGTGTTCCTAGCTGAGAAAGATGAAATGGACGCCTGGAATGGTTTCTCTCTCTCTCTCTCTCTCTCTCTCTCTCTCTCTCTCTCTCTCTCTCTCTCTCTCTCTCTCTCTCTCCACACACACACACACACAGAAAAATGTATATATACACAGAGAAGCATATGCACCTCAACAGCATGTACATGTATACACACACATTTGTGTATATATGTATGAGTTTAAATGCACACATATATATACACCTATATATATGCTCCTCAGAGCATGTACTTGTGTACTCACACACACAACTATATACACAGAGTAACACACACCCCTCACAGCATGTATATGTATATATATGTGTACACACACACACACACACACACACACTGAGCCTGTATCCAAAACTAGAGTTCGCCCATCTGACACTAAACCAAAATTTCATAACCAGGGCTTTTTCAAAAGTCAGAGACAAAAGTTGGTGACAGCAATAAATGCCCTGGGATGGGATAAGTAAAGGTCAGAGACATTTCTGAAACCATAATTAATGAGACGGTATAGCACAGCTTAAGAATATATGATCATGAATTAAATTTTTCTTACTAGTTGCTAGCCAAAAATATCTGCCCCTTCAACTCACATTTTCCTGCAGTAAAGGTGGGTAATAATAATTCTCCTCCATGGATTTGGGGGGTGCATCGGGAAACATTTGCAAAGCACTAATTTGATGCATGGTGGACATCTGGCTGATAATCTACACAAGGGGCAGTGACGCTGGGAAGAAGTCACAGTGACGTGAAGTGATTGTCATTCTTTCTTTAAATGATAGGCCGGTGTGATTGCTGAAGTATCAGATATAAGTGAAACAACACACATAAAAGTCTTTTGTTAATATTACAAAAATATTCGAAAGTTAAATGGAATCAGAACCTGGAGATAAGGGTGGAGCAGGCTGAGAAAGCCAGCCTATCAATGTCCTTCAGCACCAGCTCACCTTGTTTTACAGAATAAATGGAGTGTGCACCGGGCTGTATTTAGTTTGTGATGAAACAGAAAAGGATGGTGAATATTTTGTTGAATGTAAGTACAGAAAGAGTCTATATATCTATCCATAAGGAATTTAGTAAACCCTAATATCTTCATCGTGTGTGTGTGTGTGTGTGTGTGTGTGTGTGTGTGTGTTCTCAAGTGCTCACGCATTGTACATACTCAGGCCTTGTACATACTAGTCAGCTTCTCTACTGCTGAACCACATCCAAACCCTCCTCAGAATCTCAGCTGCTTCCTGATCATTGTTTACTTAGCTAACGCAACCGGGGCATCTAAAAGCTAGCATCCCACAACAGGCAGGTGGAACCAGATGGCTTCTCATCCCCTGCCATCTGTCTGATTCTGCCCCAGTGACCGCCACCCGTGCACATTGCATAGGACACAGTAGCAGGTATTTGACACAGCGAGCTTATGAAAGACAGAGACATGTCACTGGAAGCTGCTGAGGGAGGGAGGGAGGCCACAGAGGGAATAGCAGAGGGTGAGCAGCTGCTGTGGCTAACTGTTCACTAGGGGTTGATCTATCAGTGTCCTTCTCCTAGAAGTTACTTCATGAAGTCCAAAGAGTGACAGATGGAAAGCATCTGACCTTTTCACCCATCTCTTCCAGAACATGCACTTTGATTTTTTTAGATATGGGGAAGAATAGGTAAATGGATGCTATTGTTTCCTGAGGACCAAAGATTTTCTGAGCTGTGTTTCATTTCTTCCACAGATGATGGGCGCAATAAGTTTACTGTGCTTGATACAGACTATGATGGTTATGTTATATTTCATCTCAGAAATGTCAACAAAGGGGAGACATTCCAGCTGATGGAGCTCTATGGTAGAGTATTTTCACACAGACACTGATCTTGGGCTGGGAAAAGGAAAAGAAAGAAACCGTAGCTCTGACATGGTCTTTCCAGCCGGGCCCTGAACTGCCTCTTTCTTACCTCCTCGAGACAGATGCTCACCTCTGTTATCCCTCAGGCTCAGTGGTAGAGGACTCTGAAGTCTCTCAGTGCTCCAGGAAAGATATTCTATGGATGCCAAATTCAGGACAGGTCATATCCATGCCTGTCAATCATGCTGTCAATCATTTTCTCATCCTTCTGGAGGAGCCCGGTCCCATCATTCAGCTCAGTGAATGTGGTCAATACACAAGATGCAGTCATACTGTCACCATTATTTTCCACAGGCCGGAAACAAGACTTGAGTTCCAAAATCAAGGAAAAGTTTGCGGAGCTCTGCAAGAAGCATGGCATTGTTGAGGAAAACATATTGGACCTAACTGAGGCTGGTAAGTCAGAACTCATCTATTTTTCTCCTCCTGAATGTTATATCCTTGAAAGGCAAAACCTAAGGGATTGGCAACCAGACATGTGTTGCAGCTGGAGACATCTGGTTTCTCTTGGGGATATAAAGTGGACCTGGTACCTGAACGTGTTCTTGTTTCCACCCTGCAGATCGCTGTCTCCAGGCCCGAGATGGAGGAAAGGCCTGAGCTTCTGGGTAGGTAATCTCCAGTGAGAGCGAAGAGTGTGTTGGCAGGGACAAGACCCTTGCAAAAGCATTAGTATTGTGCCTCAAAATTACAATAAAAATAATTTGATAAGGAACCTTTGAGGAGAGCTTGAAATTTGGCTTCAAATGATCTGGGTTTGTGATTTAGTCCTACCATGAGCTTCTAAGTAAGTGACCCAAGCAACTAAGCAAGAAAACAAGGACATGCGCTTTACGTAGTTGCCGCACGGTGGTGGAAAAAGGGCTCAGCAATGCATTCAGTGTCACTAAGGATGTGAACAAAGATGCTCGTCAGCGTCTGTGGTCTGCCTCCCTCCCATTCCTGGGAAAACGTCTTCCTTTGAATCTGTACAGCCTTGGCTTCCTGCCTGGGAATGGAACTGCCTGGTCCGTACTTCTCCAGTCTGGAGAGCACACTGGGTTCCCTCACCTGTCCTCTTTCCCACTCATTCCAAGACTTCTCTCCAATAACGTGTGAAAGTCCTTAAATGTAGCCAAGGCTTTTATTATTATTCCTCGATTTACTGAAAGTTCTTCAGAGGTTTGTAGCAAATGTTTCTCTGTTCCACCAGCCAGCTCCCAAATAATGACATTGAGACTTATTATTAATTATGAAATCTTGGCCTATAGCTTAGGCTTGTTCCTAACTAGCTCTTATAACTTAATTTAACTCATTAATATTAAATCTACATTCACATAGCATTACCTCTTCTCCATCTTGCACCTCCTGTTTCCTCTCCATGTCCTCTGGCTGGAGACTCTGCCCCTTCTTCTTCCCAGGATTCTCTCTCTCTCTGCCTGGTAGTCTCACCTAAATCTCCTGCCTTGTTACTGACCATTCATCTCTTTATTAAACCAATCACAGCGACATATCTTCACACAGTGTACAAATATCCCACAACAGAGCTTCTTATGTAAAAGACAGTGGGAACAAACCTCAGATCTTTCATTACTTCCTTTTATTTTTCATATGTCGTCAATGAGGAAAAAGTCATTTATTCTATGCCTTTCATTCCTGTATTCTGGTAAGTACCATCAGTTAGAAGACATGGGAAGGTCTGTTTCTTCACCTTTTTCTCTATATGATAGAATGGCTCTATAACCTGAAGTCAACCCAAGCAGTGCTTAATGAGTTTCTGTGTTCTTTCTTCTTGGCTTCCTCAGTGTCGAGCGGGGACCCCTCACCTGGACCTCAGCATCATCCCTCCCTGTCCACACACCGTCCTGTGACAAGTTCTGTGATCCGATTCCCATCGCTGACACCCAGGAAAGCTTACTCCCTGCATCCCCAGAATCTTCCCTGATTACCTGGGAGGACTCATGGAGAATCAAAGGCTTTCTTTTAAATTTCTCTTTGCCACACCCACAACTCTCCATGAATGTCCTCCTCTCCCTGTTCAATAAAAGATTACCCTTGCAGTTACATATATGTCTCTGTGTCCAAGAAAATGTAGGACTGACAGTGAATGAATGAGGGACCTCCTGGATCCTGTACCCAAGGTCCTTCCTCATGTTGCAGAATCTAACCTGACTTTCAGGATTTTACCTCCTCTGCAAGAATCTCAAGCCCCAGTGAGTGCCACCTGCTCTTCGGGTCTCCTGTTTCAGTGGCCTCATAAGGACCATAGGAACACAGACATCTGCACAATTTCCATCCATAGAGTCTCATAAATTCCATAGGAACGCAGTCTCGCTGCACACTTCCTCCATCCACAGAGTCTCTTTTTCAACAGAGCATGGAGAGACACATCCTTCTGAGGCTATGCCTGCTCAACATGGTTCCAGACATGACCCATGGAAAAAAGAATGGTTTGGTCACCAGAGGCACAAAAGCTAAAGAGAAAAGGCCCCCTACCTCCCCTAGCATGCTCTGACCCCTAGATCAAGAGATTAAATGAGGTTCAAGCTCATGACTCCTGAATCAAGTTCTTGGTGTGCTTTGATAAAATATGGTAAAACACTATTGAGAAAGCCAAACAATTTCGCTGGAACCCCCTCGCTCCTCCCATACACACCCCCCATGGACTCTTACTATGTGTCTAGATTGGCCTGAAATTCCTGAGTCCAAGCCATTCTCCAGCCACAGGCTCCTAAGTGGCTGAAACTACATTCATTTATAGCCGTGCCCAGCTTTTCATTTTTAATCTTGACATATAAGAGACAAAAATATCTGTCACAACCTAAGCCATCCTTGAGAATACTTAGAAAATAAATAACAGTTCTACTCCTGACTTTCTTGATGATAGGAAATGGTTTGACCATGGCACCATGAGACAAGATGCAACAATCCACAGAAAGGCCTCTGGCTGTTCCCAGGTCAAGACGGCAGCCTGAGTTCACCCCAAAGCTGCCCCTTCAACACGAAACACTTTGTGGAAATGAGTCATGAAACAGTAAACACAGTCAATGTCAAGGAGGAAATTGCAAACCTCAGACACAGCAATCCCTTCTAAGGGAAGAAGACGGGGAAGTGATGAGGGTTGGCAGGGTAGTCTATTCTCCATGGTCTGGGCCGACTGCCGCTAACCAAGCATACAGGATTGAGGGCAACTGTCTCAAGGGCCCAAAGGGATGTCAGATGAGGATGCACCCCTCAGAGGAACAAAGGCCGAGGCAGAGTGATTGAGGACAGCTCCCCACTCTTACCTGGACATACAACAAGAAGACAACTGCCTCTGACTACAGAAGTGGGGTGAGCACCACCCATGTGAAAGATCAAAGCAGCTGTTGACATCTTGGGGCTGGCCTGGCTCTTAGATTTCAACAAGCTGGCCCGATGCTCATGGCTGGCCTGCAATGTCTTATGGGACATAAATAACCTCATAAAACAGCAACATTAGGTAAGACTCTTCTGAGATCGCAAAGACAAGATCATTTGCCATCTATAAACATGTCTGTTTTCTGGCTAAAATGAATGACAGCTCTTCTCTACCAATTACAGAGTAAGCTCGACACTGTCTCCACTTGCTATAAATGGGATTCATTGGGCTCTCTAATCACTGAGTTGTCGCTGTTCCCCAATTGAACCTAACCTAGATCTTCCTAAGACATCCCCAAATCCTATAGCGGGTTCCTTGTTTTATTCCTCTTTGACTTGTGTGTGTGTGTGTGTGTGTGTGTGTGTGTGTGTGTGTGTGTGTGTGTATGTATATATGTGCATGTGTGTGTAAGCCGGACGTTGGTGTCAAGTGTCTTCCTCTATCACTTCCCCACCTTGTATCTGAGATAGACTCTATCACTGAACAAATCCTTATGAATGTGACTAGACTGACTGGCCCACAAACTCCCAGGAACTCCTGCCTCTACTTCCCTAGTGTGGGATTACAGGTGCAAACCACTACACTTGGATTCTTCCATGTTTGCTGGGAATCCAAACTTAGGTCCTCAGACTTTCAGGGAAAGCCCCTTACAGACTAAGGCAGCTCCCCAGCCCGGGTTCTTTCTGAGATGCCCCTGACTCCGCCTAGAGCATCCTTCCCAATTTCAGTGTAGACTAGTAAACCAGACCTTAATTTACTTACAAGTGTGCTCCTAGCAGTCTTTAGCCAGGTGATATTAAAATGTTGAGACAAAACACAGGTCACCCCAGCCCAAATCATGAATGCAATGCTGGGTTTGGTGCTGTGCATTTAACATGGGACAGAACCAAGAAGTCTTCAGACTCTAGTCCGAGCCATCAGAATAAGATGTCATTGCTCCAAGTCTCTTGGGAGAACAGATTTAGTGGAGAAGGGAAGGCCCCAGTTTCAAACCTTTCATTATCCAGATAGGCCACTAGAAAGGGCCCAGGGCTGGGAAGGTGGCTGAGCTGGTAAAGAGTTTGCTGTGCAAATGTGAGGACCTCAGTTTGACTCCCAGGACCCACGTAAAAGAGTGGAGCTCGGTGGAGCACAGTGGCACATGCTTGTGCTGGGGACGTGGAGACACGCGGATCCGGCAGGCCCAGCCTCCAGCTCAGCCTGCTGGGCTCCAGGCAAACAACCGAACTGCTCTCCAAATACAGTGAGTGGACAGCCTATGGCAGAGAGCACTCAAGGTTGACCTCTGGCCTCCACACACACGTGCACACATGCAAACCTGCACCAGTGCACACACACATACATGAACACCCACCATCATGTACACACACACACACACACACACACACACACACACACAGGCCCCAAAAATAATCCAATATGGCTCAGTGAAGATTTTATTTCTCTCTCCACGTATTCATTTAGGAACCTGTATTATATCTGTGTTATATCTCTATATTATCCCCATGGGACATGTCCTCGTCCATATGGTACAAGATAAGAGGAGACAGTGGGTGACCCCTGTCTTCTGTTCACGCTACTCTGACTCTGAAACCAGGAGGTTCTGCCTTATGTGTTATCCTCCATGGCCAATTCCCACTTCCTGTTTGCTCAGATTCAGAGTGATTATCTTGAGGATTAAAGAGTCACATGTTTCGTCAAAGGCCAGGCAAGAATTTCTTTTGGCAGCACAAAATCTTTGAAAATGTAGAGGGTGTTTATTGTGTTTGCCTCTCAACCTCTTCATGTTTAGACACCCTATCTAGACAGAGATTTAAGACTGGAACTTTGGAATTTTCTAGATTAGCTTCTAGGACCTGCCTACCACCTTCCTGTCCCTTAATGTGACGGTGGTCATTTGGAAGTCATCTAAAACAACAGACCTAAGTGGAATGGCTCTTTCCCTCCTCCCCTGCAGTCCTCCAAGCTCTCAGCAGCTGTCTTACCTGCCACTGAGACTAGACTCTCGCTTCACAGACATCGTCTACACTGCTTCCATTCAGGATGCAGGAGCGTGGAGCGTGGAGCAGTCAAGGGAGGCCTGACTTAGTGACGCACACTTCCTGTGAGCTGAAGCAGGAAAAGAAGCTGTACTGTGCTGACATTCTACAAGGCTGATTAACTGATTAAGACGGCAACCATTGTCAAGAGTTGAAATGTTGTAGGTTCAGAGCTAAATTGTCTTGGCTATCATTAGTCCCCTAAATCCTTCATGTCCTGCCTCTATGTGTGACCCTAATATCCTTGTGACTTTTAGGTAAATTGGGCTAATAATATTTTCAGCATCTGAGGCCCATAACAGAGATTTCCCCCAATCTGATGTGACCCCACCTACCTGATGTTCCCACCAATGCATTTTTTAAAGTATCTTGCTTTATGCTTTTCTTTGCTATGTTACTATGAAGACACATGAAACTGTTGCCACATTGGAATATGTTATTTTGTGTAGCCTAAATCCTGGGCCATGGTCACTCATACTTGGCACTAGAATTCTCTCTCTCTCTCTCTCTCTCTCTCTCTCTCTCTCTCTCTCTCTCTCTCTCTCTCTCACACACACACACACACACACACACACACACACACACACACACACATTTATTTAATTATTTATTGCTGGGGGAGGGGTACATCCCTTGGGGGGTGTAAAGGCCAGAGGACACCTTTTGGGAGTTCATCCTCTCCTTCCACTGTGTCGGATCCAGGGATTGGATTCAGGTTATCAGTTGTTGTGAGATAATCTTTTTGTACACTGTGAAGATGTGTCTCCACCTAAGGCACCTTCTGATTGGTTTAATAAAGAACTGAATGGCCAATAGCTAGACAGGAGAGAATTGGTGGGACTTCTGGGGAGAGAGGAACTTGGGAAGAGTCTGAGGCATGTAGGATTAAGCCAGGGAGACATGGAGGGAGTGGGATGTACAGTATGCAGGAGAAGAATATCACTTTAACTAGGCAAAGATGTGTTACATTTGTTTGTGTTGTGGAATATTGCTTTAACTATGTAAAGGTGTGTTACGTTTGTTTATGCTGCATTTGTTAAATGATGTAAAGATATGTTACATTTGTTTATACTGCATTTGTTTAATTATGTAAAGATGTGTTGCATTTGTTTATGTTGCATTTGTTTAGTTATGTAAAGATGTGTTGCATTTCTTTCACCTTGCCTGCCTAAGGCACCTGATTGGTCTACTAAAAATCTGAACGACCAATAGCTAGTGGAGGGAAAGGCAGAGCTAGGGTCAGAGAGGATAAATAAGAGGAGAGAAAAGAGAAAAAAATGAGGGAGAAAGAGAGGGAGGAGCCTGGGGCCAGCCAGACATGGAGTAGGACACACAGAATGAAAGAAAGGTAAAAAGCTCTGAGGCAAAACATAGATGAAGAAAACCAGGTTAAATTAAGTTCTAAGAGCCAGTGGGACAAGCACAAGCCAAGGCCGAGCATTCATAGCTGATATTAAGTCTCTGTGTCATGATTTGAGAGCTGCCTGGTGGCCCAAAGAAAGCCTGCTGCAGAAGACACTCTCTCTTATTCTGTTGGAGGGAAGAGCTGTGTTTTTACACCCGCACTCACTTCCCACGTGGCCGGCTGCAGCCGGAATGCCGGCTTTAGTAGGTTTTGCTGAAAACAGCAGTCACAGCAATCACTCGAATGGTTTTTATCTGTGCTTCTCCAGCTCCAGTCTTTATCGGGGCACAGTTTGTCTTCTAAGACACAATCAACAACCATTCGACCAAAGGTTTGCCACCATGTAATTAAAGGCGCCAGCTTTCCAGGCTGTGGTGTCTGAATTCTTGATCCTGATACTGACCTTCTGGCCAGCTTAAGTTCTAGGAGTTGTTTTAGCTGGTGCATCTCCACCACATCACACGTCCTCTAATCTTTGGCTAACAGAACTCACAACAAACTAGATGCTACATTCACAAAGAAAGCTCTAGGTCAGCAGACAGCCTCTGAAACATGCAACATGCCGCCAGTCATTGGTGGCGCACGCCTTTAATCCCAGCACTCGGGAGGCAGAGCCAGGCAGATGTCTGTGAGTTCAAGGCCAACCTGGTTTACAGAGTGAGTTCCAGGACAGGCTCCAAAGCTATACAGAGAAACTCTGTCTTGGAAAAAAAAAAGAAAAAGAAAAGAAAAAAAAGAACATAAAAGCCTGGAGATGTTTCTTAGCTGATTTAAGATAGCAAGAACACAACTCTCAACCTAAGTTGGGGTAAACTCCCTTCATATTCCCCCAGCCTTTCCTGATAATGTAAAGCATACTTGCTCCTTGGATTTGCCTTGAACATTCCTATGACTCTGAGACATCAGGACTTTGTAAACTCATTACTTTTTCATCATCACATAATAATTCCCCTCGTGGTTTCAAATAGTAATTTCTTTCTTTGGGAACTACACTCTTCTGTGACCATGATGCTTCAAGGAAGCAGATGATTGCATCTTACTTTAGTTAAGGAGACAGGATTCGAATCTGACTGTAACATCAATGCCACCAACATATCAATTCAATGATAGATTTCACCATCAGTCACCAAAATGTGTATCTTCTTTAACAAATTGAAAGAGAATATTCTGGATCTTTGTTACCTCGTCTCTCTAAGAAAACAACTCATTGAGTGGTCTGTGTAGAACGATCGCACCTGTAATATTTGCATACCATGGAGGGAATGCAGAACGTTGTTTATGAATACTGTGTGTATAACACAATGTGATGCAGGCTGCCTGGGGAACTTGTTAGACTGGAACTCTGATTCAGGAGGTTGGGGGTAGGATATGAAGCTCTGCTTTTTGAACAAATGATTGGGCAATTGAATGATTAAAATGATTGGACAGACACCTACTAGCTCTCCACAGAATTAACTCTTTGGAAGCAAATGAAGGAAATGAGTGAGGCCAGGGAGGCAATGCATACCAGGTATATTTCTACTGGTGATTTTTAGGAGGAGATAATGGATAAGAGGACTAGGAAGACAGGATAAAGTGTCCAGAGACATTGCTTGTAGATGTTAGCTGTGTGGGTGGCTAATAACTTCAGGTATTATATAACTTCAGACATAGTGCTAAAATATCTGGGCTGGGGAATTCACTCACTCCATAAAGTCTTTGCTGCACAGGGATCCCCAGGACCCAGAGGAAGCCAGCCAGGCCTCTAGTACCAGCTCTGGGGAGGGAGAGAAAGAAGGATCACTAGTGCTTGGTAAATCAAGAATCAGTCAGCAAACTCCAGGTTGAGAGAGAAGCCCTACCACAAAAGGGGAGGGGAGAGAAAAGAACAAAATGTGGCCGAGTAATGACTCAATGGATAAAATGCTTGTGGGGAAGCAGAAGGACCTGAGTTTGGATCACCAGCATCCACGTGACAGCTGGGTGTAGCAGTGTGTGCCCGTAACCTCAGCGATGGAGGACAGAGACAGGTGGATCCCAGGGACCAACTGGCCAGCCATTCTAGTCTGAACTGGTAAGCTCCAGGTTCAGTGAGAGACCTTGCTTCAAATACTAAGATGGAGATTGACAGAGGAAGGTGCCTAACATTGACCTCTGACCTCCAGATGTGCATGTACACTTGCATGTGTACATGTACACACACACACACACACACACACACACACACACACACACACACCATGAACACACATCATTTTGGGAGGTTTCAGTTCAAGATTCGTTGGCCCCATTGCGCCCATAAAGTGTAGCCATCAGGGTAGAAACGTGACTGGACAAAACCATTCACCTCATAACCAGGGAAAAAACACAAATGAAGAGAAAAGAGCTGGGTTCCCCAGGTCCCCTTCAGAGGTGGACCCCAGTATCCCAAAGACCTCCAACTAGGGACCACCTCCAGCAAGTTCCAATGTCTTCTGATCGCTCCATAGACCGGGAGCCAAGCTGTTAACACACAGGCCATTGAGGGAACATTCCAGACACAACCTGTAACAGCGATTTATTTTCTGCTTCCTAGTTTGGGGTTTTGTTTTGTTTTGTTTTTGTCAGGTTTTGGATTTCGTTTTTAAAAAGACGGTGGGGGGGGGGCAAGTAAAGAAAGAAAAGAGTCAAAACCAAGAATAGAGTTACCTGGTGATGGTGGCGCACACCTTTAATCCCAGCACTCGGGAGGCAGAGGCAGGCGGATCTCTGTGAGTTCAAGGCCAGCCTGGTTTACAGAGTGGGTTCCAGGACAGCCAGAGCTACATGAAGAAATCCTCTCTTTAAAAAAAAAAAAAAAAAAAAAAAAAGTCTCCAAGCTGCATTCCTTTTTTGAGGGCATTTGCTGGTTCATGGCCCCTTTCTCCATCTTCAGAGCCAGAAGTATCAGGCCAACTCTGTCTGGAATGATGATCTCTCTGCTTCTCCCAGCAGAGTTACAAGGGACCGCAGAAATTCAGGCCAGTCCCTCCCGTCAAGGTCAGCGGACCAACAACCCCAGTTACCTGGACTGTTGTCTTAGGGTTTCTATTGCTGTGAAGAGACACCGTGACCACCGCAACTCTTACAAAGAAATATTTACTTGGGGAGGCTCGCTTACAGTTTCGGAGGTTCGGTCCATTATCATCATGGCGGGGAGCATGGTGGCATGTGGGCAGATGTGGTGCTGGAGCTGAGAATGCTACATCCTGCAGGCAACAGGAAGTTGACTGACTGTCACACTGAGGGAAGCTTGAGAAAAAGAGACCTCAAAGCCACCCCCAGTGACACACTTTCTCCAACAAGGGCACACTTCCTAATAATGCCACTCCCTTTGGGGGCCATTTTCTCTCAAACCACCACAACTGTGTTATTTAAAGTACTCTCTGGTTCTAGAAATTTGTGTGTGTGCTTGTTTAGAGACAACTGTGGTATATGGCACAGGTCTCCTCGGAAGTCTTCTACACACTGTCCTATGTAGACTTCTCCAGCCTTCATTCAGTCTTGTGGACTGGCACTGTGAGCTGTTGTTGTTGTCTTAAAATCAGAAATGTCTTCACTTTTATTTTATGTATATAAGTGCCTGCCTGCATGTGTGTATGTGGACCATGTATACATATGATACCTGCAGAGACCAGAAGGGGGCACTGGATTCCCTAGAACTGGAGTTACGGATGGGTGTGAACCATCCTTTGGGTGCTAAGAACCAAACCTGGGTCCTCTACAAGAGTAGCGAGTGCCCTTAACTGCTGATTTCTCCAGTCCCTCTTCTCTATGTTAAGTCAAGTTTCCCCACTATTTTCTAGAAAGTAATGTTTTTCTCTTCCCCCCCCCCACCCCCTTCCTATACTGAAGAGGAACAAATAAACTACACTGGTAATATTGCAGACCCCTTCAGATCTAGATAAAGACCATACTTTTAATATACATTGACGAAAGCAAATAAAGACCTAATCATTCATGCTGTGGGATGCTCAGAAAGTCCTTGCCTCAGTAATAAGGAAATGTTAATCCTACATTCAATGATGTTCTTATCCCACCTAGTAAATATTAAAATCAAGATCCAATAAAATCAAGTTGTTTGTAAGTAATTAAATTCTCAGAGCAAGGTTCAAGAACACTGCTAGACATATAAATGAGACAACCACCAGTTTTGACATTTAATTAAAAAAAAATAACCTGCCCACAGAGAAAGAGTAAATGTGGTCTCCATGAGAGGACGAAGCAGTGGAAACTGATGTTTTGTTAACATTGAGACATTAAATTACCGACCAACTTCTCTATGGAAACTACCATGTGCCAGCTGATGATTCTGGAGTCCACCAGGCAGAAAGGAAACAATGCCAAATGAAACAGGAGTCTGTACAAAGCCAGGAAACGTGCCAACCACAGGTGAGTGTCTTACTTTTACCGACCATCTTAAAAGACATCGACGGTTTGAACAACACGATAATGACATATTGTGCTGTTCTAATACGTAGAGGGAAAACGTGTCATAAAAAGAGGATGAAGGACGAGAGTGAAGACTAGAACCACACTGTTTAAAGTTCTTATTCTAAGGATGGTTGCTATAACACTCTTAAAGATGGGCTGCAAGAAGTTATGAATGTAGTCCACCCCTCGAGTAAACATTCAGATGACAAAATAAAGACGTCTACAAATAAGTCAACAAGGAAGATGACTTCATAAATTAAAGTAAAATTTTCATCTAGAGTGCTGCATGCCTGTAACTCCAGAACATGGGAAACCGAGGCAGAAGGATCAAAAATTTGAGGCCAGGCTGGACTACATAATGAGTTTAAGACAAGCTTGAACTGTGCAATGAGTTCCAGGCAAACTGAGGCTGTCTAGTGAGACCTCCCCTCTCTCTAAAAAATAAGAGAGACTGGGAGGAGGGAGAAAGGGAGTAGAGAGGGAAAGAAAAGGAAGACAGATTGAAAACAAGCGAGATAACATATGAACCGTTTCTAGCTGCTGCCCAGGAGCATTCCCAGAACATCAACCACGGGCCCACGAGCCCTCCATCCCTGCCAGACCCCAGAGCTGCACTGAATGGATCTTCAGAACGCCTTTGGACCTTGCCAGCTAGAATTTGACACGAGGGAATATGAGCAAATATGATTTGTCAAAGTCAGTTTTCCCCAGAAAGCCTGCCCATTCCACACATCCACCAGTTTCCTGAGTGTTCTTGTGTTTCCACACAACTTCCAGCCTGGGTAGAACTGCTTCGGTTTTCTTGTGTAGATCAGAATCTTAATGATGGTGTCATTAGCATGTTCCTGAACACGAGGGACTTCGGGGTCAATTCCTCCACTGTGAATTTTCATCGTTAGTAAATCATTTTGTATTTTCATTTTTTAGATAGGCTTTCTCTGTGCAGCACTGGCTGGCTTGGAACTCACTATATAGACCAGACCAACCTTGAACTCACAAAGATCTGCCTGACTCTGCTTCCCCAATGAGGGAATTAAAGGTGTGCCACCATGCCCAGCCTCATATCTATTTTCTTATGAAAATTTATTTTCTGGTGAGCAGGCATATGGGAGTCCCTGGATAGTGTAGTCTGTTGACTTCACATATGATAAATGTCCTCACTTCCTCTTCCACTGTTACCTTTACCCACAGTGTTGATGAGTGATACCTGATGACATCCCATGTAATCAGATCCACCAGATTGGAGCAGGGTTTATTTCCAGCTTCTAAGTTTTTGCTGTGGAAGCTTTTCGCTGCTTCTTGTATATAAGTGTTCTGTATTTTCTCTTACTAACTTCATAGTTTTATCTATTACATATAAATGTTTATTAACTGTCTTCATGTTACTATAATGTCTGAGATAATTAACATATAAAGAAAAGAGATTGTGGTGGCACATACCTTTATTGAAAGCACTCAGGAGGCTGAGGCAGGTGGATCTCTGAGTTCAAGGCCGATCTAGTCTACATTGTGAGTTACAGGCTGTATGAGAGAGAAAGATTGAGTTATTTGGATTCAAAATTCTGAAGGCTCTAATCTAGCATCCGAGGGCTCATGCATTCAGTCTCTCACAAGGGCACAACATCCCAATAGAAGCACATAGCGGAGGGAACTACCCTCCTCCTGAGAGAACAGGAAGATGCCAGGCTCCCACCATGCCCCTCAGTGGCACCTCTCCCCCACCATGACCTAAGGTTGCCCATGAGCCCCACACCTCCTAAGGTGACACACACACCTCACAGCGCCACCCTAGGGACAAAGTCTCTAGCTCATCAGTTTTTGAGGACCATCATCCAAACCACAGCCAAACCTTCAGTCTGGCGAGTCCAGCTTTGTGTGTCAGGGGAAGTAGGAGTTTGGCTCCCCAGCCGGGTTTTGTTTACTCACTGATACTTACTGCTGCCTCTATCATACAGTCAATCGAGTGTATCCAGAGGATGACGGCAGAGTGCGTAACGGGCCACAGACTGACTGGTGTGTTCGTGTGCCAATATAACAGTCCTGGGGAGTCCAAGTATTTATTATTTAGGTGGTATATACATAAACTTGTTTTGTATTGTGACCCTCGGGGTCTAGACTCTCTACTACCTGCCCTGTGGAGACAGGCACACTGATCTTTTCCAGTGTTAACTCCAACAGCTCTACACTGCGGGTCTTTGTTCTACATCCTTTTCCCTGGGGTAAACAGAGCTGCCAGACTAGAGCCCTGAATGTGCCTGGAATAAAACAGGCATTGGGGATGTGATTTAAGGTGTAGATTGTTTTAAAGTCTTGCTACTGTTCCCTTTAACACCACGAATCACCTTAGTTCAAGCAGATGAAAGTCAGATCAATGTCAAATAGATCTCTAGAGTAAATACCAAGCCCTGGTGCTCTCAGGTTATTCTAGGGAATTCAGGGGCAGTGCTAAGACCCCTAATCCCTGTGCCTGGCTTGGAAGATTTATCCCTTTGGTGTTGTTCTGGCAAAACAGAATTCAGTTCACACTGTCCCTGGACACAAGCCCTCTATGGTACTAACTATTGTTTCTTAAAATTAGCATTTCAAAAACACTTTACCTGGGCTTCCAAAAGTTTTTGGTAGAACTGGTTTCTGTTGAGAGAATAATGGACAATTCCTGGCTAACCACTTGCTAAAGAGAGAACTGGTCCATCAGGCTGATCCGGAGAGCCTGGCCCTGCTCCTCAGGTCACTGGGCATCAGAGTTCAAGGCCTATTATCACCCAGCTGCCAGGATCCCCACATCCCCACAGGACCTCAGAGGTCCCTTCTTATCCAGGGGATCAGGTCCTAAGCTGTGCAGTGAATGTGGGAAGCCATAGGAGTAATAAACTCTGTGTTTTCTCTGTGCACATGCCAACAGTAGAGTTTAATTTAGAATTTGGGTATTTTAAAGATTAACAACAATAGCTAATATAGTAATTATGGTAGTACACTATAACACAAGTGATTCAGAACTTACAAATTAATTACAAATTAGAATTCCTTTTTAATATTTCCAGACTGCAGCTAACCAAGGGTAGCAGAGTCTAAGGAAATCAAGACAACCTACATGGGGAACAGGGAAATTAGCACAGAGGCTGGAGAGATGGCTCATGGTCAAGAGCGCTTGTTCTTGTAGAGGACCTGGGTATGGTTCTCAGAACCCTTATGTGTTGGCTCACAACACCTGTAACTCCAGTTCTAGAGCATCTGCTGCTGTCTTCTGGCATACATACATACATACACACACACACATACATACACACATACATACATACATACATACACACACATACATACATACACACACATACATACACACATACATACATACACACATACATACATACACACACACATACATACATACACACACATACATACACACATACATACATACACACACATACATACACACACATACATACATACACACACATACATACATACACACACATACATACAAATGTACATACATACACACACATACATACATACACACACACATACATACATACGTACACATACATATATACACATACATACACACATACAAATGTACATACATACATACACACATACATCTATACATACATACATACATACATACACACATACATACACGCATCCATCCATACATACATACACACATACATACAAACGTACATACATACATACATAGAAATGTACATACATACACACATACATACACACACATACATACAAATGTACATACATGGTGCACATAAACTTACACAGGCAACGAGAGAGACAGAGAGAAAAAATTAAAATTTTAAAAGCAGTCACCACAGGTCTCCAGTTAATCGTGGCAAATTGGGCATTCGGTCATCCTTCCTTCCCCTGAGGCCTTACCTAAACCCTAAAAGTTCAGGTCTTCACATGAAGAAGAGAGAGGCTTGCAGCAGAAGCTCTCGAAGATGGAAAGGATGCAGAGGAAGTAGCAGCAGGCAGAGATGCCGTAATCTCAGAAGTGCTGGCCGTTTCCTTCCTCCCCAGGGAGAGATCAACACCGGACAGAGAGCTCAGGCTAACAGTGACCCTGCGCTGACTTTCCAGTTAACAAGGAAGCCCTGAGATTCCCAGCTGCATCCACTTGGGGGGTCCACTTGAGAACATCCAGATTGTCCACAGCACCAGCTGCTTCACATTTAGCATCTCCACAGAATGGGTCAGAGCTGCCCTGTGGAGGGCAGCAAACTTCATGGGGCATTCTGGAAGGGGGGCGCTGCTACATGATTCCCTTCTGTAGCAAGATTCTGGGCAGTTCTGAAAGTCACAGCCTCCATGGCCCTCCATCCTCCCCACCTGTTGGCTCCCAGCCCTCCATCTGCAGATGCTGGGGTGTGGCTTTCCTTCACTTCCTGGAGTCTCGGGGTCTGGTTCCAGTGGTTATAACTTCGCTTTGCACCCAAGCACCAAACCTTCTGCCTGCTGGGTGAGATGAAAGAGACAAAGGCATTGTGTGTGTGTGTGTGTGTGTGTGTGTGTGTGTGTGTGTGTGCGCGCGTGCGCGCGCGCGCGCGCGCGCGCGCGCGCGCGTGTGTATTGTATGCATGTGCCCATGTATGGAGGCCAGAGACTGACCTCAGGTATCTTTTATTGTTCCCCACCTTATTTTTGGAGGCAGGCTTTCACACTGAACCTGTAGCTCACCGTTTGGCTAGTCTGGTTGTCCAGTGAGTCCCAGGATCAGCCTCCTCAGCCCAGCAGTGGATCACATGAGTGCCATCACTCCTGGCTCTCATGTGTGTGATGAGGATCCGAACTCAGGTCCTCATGCTGCACAGCAAGTTCTTTGCCCACTCAGCCATCCCCCAGCCTCAGAGACCAGACCACTCTCATCAAACTTAGACCTGAATCCCACTGCCTCTCCCTCTAATGTAGCACGGCACAAGACAGGCCTTCCCAACAGAATAACCCTGCTCCAAATGTCAACATCTGGAACCTGGCAGGAGATGGTCTAACATGGGCTTCATGAGCTTGCTGGGGTGTACTTAGAGTATTTTGTTGGTACCGAAATGAAGTCTTTGCACAGACCATCTCAACACAGGTACACTGAGATTAAATGATATTACACATCAGATTTTTTAAGATAACTATTTTTCTGTAGTGATCTCCAGAGCTCCAATTTCTGCCTCCAACAGTAAACAGTCTGGTGCATTTCAGACAAACCTTGGCATACATGTGTATTGTGGCCCTTAGCAGGACCCTGTTTTATACCTTCAGCCTGGGGTGTGAGACAATGGACCCTGAAGACTTGATGGCTTTCTGGAACTTCTGGAGACCTGGGTGCCCAGGCCTCCTCACTGGCTCCTGTCAGCCTTGGCCAGATCTCTGCTCTCCTGAAGTATCAGCTTCCTCTTCACTTCTCGCCCTGACTGTTGTCAATCTGCTCAGCTGCTCCTGTATTTGTCAGAGGAGATCCAGGAAGGACTGGGCAGAGCCGGGCCACTCAGGGTTCCAGAAGGATGGTCTCCTGGCTGGGTGGCAGGGAGTCTCGGACCACCTGTCATAAGGTGCCAGGATTTCAGCAGGTGGAATCAGATCTGTGGGTCACTGCCAGTTAGTGGCTTTAAGCCTTCCAGAATAGCCACCTATTTAGGGGTCAAGTGGCCCAGACAAGGCCTCTGCTGTGGCTTCAGCCATCAAGGGGCAGTTGCTGGGGCTTTGTTCTGTGAGCATGGGCCTGGGCCTCAGGAACTGGGTGCCAGTTCACAACATGACTGTTTCAGAGTCCAGCATGGAGTATAGACAACAGGCCCCTGCAGTCTGATCACCCACAGGGTTCAGGACCTCTTTAGCTACCAAGCAGCAGCAGATGCTTTAGTGCTCTGAAGCCTGGGGCCCAGGCATACAGGCTGTCCAATCACCCAGGGATTGGACATGGTATCAGGTACCGGGTCCCATTCCGGGGTATCTGGTTTGCAAAGCACCCCAGGCTGCTGCAGTGGGAGTCCAGGGCCATGAAGGACTCTGCGGCTCTGAAGACCCCAGGCAGTGCAGGTATCAGTGGAATCAGGCCACCACACCCCTGACCCATGCCACTGCCCGAGAGGCTGCTTGTTCACTTGTCACGCCACCAAGCAGAGTGAACGCACCCTCAAATTCGGGTTTCCACAGTATTTTCTCCAAGAGCCTCCCAGGTCTTTTAATAGTATGAGGAAACATGGACTTTACAATGGCGCCCTCTGGTGGTCCACTTGAAGACCTCCAGACCTGTGAGAGACTCACAGAAAAGGTGGAGGGCAGACTCCTGGGGAAGGACACAAGGTGTTTTCTTACCTCCACATGTATATGCATGTCTCACAAATGCACGTGTACCCACATACACAATAAGGGGTTAACTAATTAATGGACAAATGGATGATATATAGGCACACATATCCATGCAGGACTTGGCACCTTGTCCCCAGGGGGTTGTACCCCCCTTCTCTGTCTCAGATCCTCGAGACTTTGGTGTCACAGTCTCACACACCACTCTGCCATGCGTGGTCCTGTAGGTGGCTGTATTGTGGGTGGTTTGCACGGAGTTGCTGCTGTCCAGGGCATCATGGAGACCAACGACCTCCTTGACTTCCAGCAAGTGGTGGTAGCTATCAACCTCAGCATTCAGTTTGACCTGGATGTTCACAGGACAGGTACTCCTGGGCCCAGTGCTGATCCTCTGCCCAGGTCTGTGCCAGCTCCAACCCCAGGAGCAGTGGGATCTTGTTGGGCTGTGTCATAGCAGGCCTCCACATCCCTCAGACTGCTCTCTGAGCTGAATATCAGATTTCTCATGGAGTCCAAGGCCTGGAAGGTGCATCTCAGCTCTGTAATTGTCATTTTGGCATCTCTGATCTTGGAAGTCTGAGTCGTGGCCTCTCTGGCTCTCCCCAGTCTACTGGGACCAGCGCCTGTCCATTTCCTTTCAGTTCTTCTAAGCCAGCTGTCATTTAAGTCATGATGTCGCCGTGATCCTGTTGAGATTATGAGATCTTGGATCATAAATGTCCATGCTCAACCCAGAACTGGCAGCCTAGGCTGTATCAGTCACTCTTCTATCACTGTGAGAAAACACCAAGGCCACCTAGGGAAGAGTTCGCTTGGGCTTTTAATTCCAGAGGAATAAGTTTACTTCATCATGGGGTGAATCGAGACAGCAAGTGGCCGGCGTGGTGACAGGAGCTGGGAGCTGAGCGCTCACATCTTCAAAGGCAAGCGTGAAGCAGAGACAGCAAACTGGAGGTAGAGTGGTCTTTGAGCTCTCAAAGTTCACCCTGAGAAACAGACTTTCCCCAGCAAGTCTGTCCCTCCTGAATCTCTCCAAACGGCACAGCCAACTAGGGTATTCAAACACCCAAGCCTGTGGTGGCCATGTGTCATTCAAACAACCACTTGGGCTCCAGGCCTTGGACTCCCCTCCCCCACCCCAACCCTGACAAAGCTGGGCAGTCACCTTCTTTTGCATCCTGCTGGTCCATTTGGACAGCATACTGTCAGCAGTCTAGGCAAGGGCACTTTCTTCCCCAAATGGCTAGCTTTTGCCACAAAGAAAGCAAACTCCATTGGAGGATCTTCAGTGCTCATCATCCTTTTTTGAAGCGAATTGGTGCTGCCAAGAGCAGATATGTCTCACTGTCAAGAAAAGCCTGATGTTATTAAAATATCATATTCTGTAGGACTTTCAAGTTTTTGAAGACCATTTATCTATTTAAAATATATCTGTTTAACTTTGAAAACATACCTTATATGACTATAAGTTTGATTATTATAAATGACTACTAACCCTCATTTTTAATTTTACATTTTTAAATGAGTTGCATAAACACAATATCCCAAACAAGAGTAGAATCATACATTCAGTATAACAAAAATAACTTCAAATTTGTATCAATATACCAAAATCCATACCAATGTAAAATAACTGAGACTTTTATCTCATCATTTCTATATTATACCTCCCCCTTTTCCCTTTAGAAAGATATTCTTGTATCTAATCACCTTTATTTAGCTTTCTTCCTGACTATGACCAATAACAACCTGTACCCCATAAATGAGGACAAATATCCATAACCCACTGAATGATCCAAAACCACCCATCCCACCTCTTGGGAATGTGGGCGTCGTGTTCTCTAGACTGCTTCCTATTGTCTGGGGGCACCGGCATCTTTAGAGGACCCTGGGAAAATTGGGATAATAGTCAAGTCCTGGGAGAGTTAGCTGTATTATTTGTTACCTAGTCTCTGTGCAATGGGAAAGTGCAAGGCTTATCTGAAGTCCTGGCTGGAGTAGTCTGTGAGGCTGGACCATCTCAGCCAGCAGTCTTGAAGCCTTTCTGAATGCAGAACTCTGAGGAAACTGTAACAGAGTCACTCTGAGAGGCTAGATCACCTGGACCACCCATTCTCATGGGTGTCTTGTCCCCTTGCTCTGAAAACACACACTTTTACAAGTAACATACATATCTGCTTTAACATAGTTATGGAATGTGCAGTTTGTACAAGTCAATTAAAGATGTTTTTTTTTGTTCTATGTTTGAGTAGATAAAAGGCATTGTTAGCTTTATAAGTCAGTTTGGACTGCATAAGCAAACTGTCATATAAATCTCTATCCATGTCATGTGAAAGGATGGCATGTAATAATAAGTCATGAGGACTCGGTAGCAACAAGATTTATCATGTCTCATCTCGTCTCAGAGCTGTTCCCATGCAGAGGGATCAGCCTACATCTCACCTGTCCTGTACTCTTTTCTTGGCTTTTCCCCCTCATGTCTGCAGCCAGGATCCTCAGGGGGTCTCCCCTGGTCACATCTGATCTCTGTTAACCTGGAAGGAATCCATAGCCTTTTGTTTCCACAGGATAACCTGTGGGGAAAAGGATTACCTCTTCCCCAACGTAAAACATTTTTTGACTTCCATTTTAAGGCTAAGGCATTCCTAAAGCATATAGGTTGGTTTAATTCAGCAGTCCCTTCCACAATCTAATGTCTCTCAGCAGCTGTTGTCTGTTCATTAGCTTCAAAAACTTCAAAATTGCCCATGGAGATCTCATCTATTTCCCCTTTCTAGGGCGATCCATGTGTCCCTCTCAGGGTCCTCCTTGTTAGCTAGCTTCTCTAGAGCTACGAGTTGTAGTCTGGTTATCCTTTGCTTTACATCTAGTATCCACTTATGAGTGGGTATATACCATGTTTGTCCTTCTGAGTCTGGGGTACCTCACTCAGGATGATATTTTCTAGTTTCATCCATTTGCCTGATTATCCAATTCATGATGTCATTGTTTTTCTCTGCTGAGTAGTACTCCATTATGTTTGTGCACCACATTTTCTTTATCCATTCTTCAGTTGAGGGGCATCTAGTTTGTTTCCAGATTCTAGTTATTATGAATAATGCTGCTATAAACATAGTTGAGAGCATGTGTCTTTGTGGTATGATTGAGCATTCCTTGGGTATATTCCCAAGAGTAGTATAGCTGGGTCTTGAGGAAGATTGATTTCCAATTTTCTGAGAAACCATCATACTGATTTCCATCAAATTCATGATGGGGAAACCTGCAGAGACAACCAAACCAAACTAGTGGGAACTCATGAACTTTAGACCAACAACTGTGGAGCCTCCTTGGGACTGGACTAGGCCCTCTGCATAAGTGAGACAGTTATTTAGCTTGATCTGCTTAAGGGGTCCCCTGGCAGTAGGATCAGGATCCGTCCCTGGTGCATGAGCAGAATTTTTGGAGCCCACTACCTATGGTAGGACACCTCTCACAGCCTTGATGCAGGGGGAGGGGCTTGGACCTGCCTCTACAGAATGTACTAGGCTCTGCTGACTCCCCATGTGAGGCCATACCTTGTTGGAGGAGGGAATAAGGGGTAAATTGGGGGAGGGAAAAGCTGTAGGTGCAAAAGGTGGGGAAAAGACAGGGATCTGTGGTTGGTATGTAAAGTGAATAAAAAAATTCCTTAATAAAAAAATTATATAATATTTAAAAAATCAAAATTAACAGAGTACCACATACGGTCCAAACTCCCTGTGATATAATATTTCCCATCCTTTCATGGTTCATTCTTTTTTCATTACTTTACTTCTCTCTTTAAAGACTTTATTATTTTTAAACTATTTTTTATGACTGTCTTTATTTTTTTTCTTAAGCTTACGCACATTGTTAAACTCACCGTAACCGGTTTGTTTCCATCTGAACCTGCTTTACTGCATATCTGTAACTTTGTCTGCATGAATAAAACTTTAAACCACACTGTGCAGCTTAGCTCATAGCACACACACAGAGAGGTGTCTCTGTACCGTGGCCTGTGAGAGACCATGAGACTAGAAGCTGCATTTGGCTCAATTTCTGTGTGTTTGGAACTTTTTTTTTTTTTAATCTTTCTTGGGTCGTATGCCCCCACATTGGACACCATTTGTAGTTGGATTTTTTGTTGGGACCATCAGTTCCCCAATACTGACATGAAGACTTATTATTAATTATGAAAACTCAGCCTATAGCTTAAGCTTGTTTCTAAGTTTCATTGTGGAGCCCAGAATGGGCTTGAATTTCATGATTCTTCTGAGGTAGAGATTATATAATATCCAGACAGAATTTTTCATAAGATAGTTAAACTCAGTTCAATATGATATTTTAAAATCATTTTGCTTTTAATTCCCCCTCTCTTCCTCCCCCCCCCCACTCCTCCCCTCTCTCTCTCCCTTACCCTCCCTCTCTAAAGAAACAAGAAGAGAGAGTCAAATCGCCTGGGATGGCGTTACAGGCACTGTGAGCTGCCATGTGGATGCTGAGAACAGAACTCCATCCTCTACAAGAGCAGCAAGTACTCTTAAACACTAAGCAGTCTCTCCAACCCCCAGATACGTTTTTTAAAGTAAGACACTTGCGTTTTGTTTTTGAGATACGATCTCCTTGTGGCAGTTCTCCCGCCTTAGCCTCCCAAGTGCTGGAATCCCAGGTATAAGACACCATGCCCGGATTATAGGAGAAAACAAACAAACAAACAAGCAAAATGTGCAGGGCAGGGTGGTGCTCACCTTTAACCCCAGCACTCAGGAAGCATAGGTAGGAGGATCCCTGAGTTCAAAGCCAGCCTCATCTACAGATCAAGTTCAAGGATACCAGGATCTACATAGTGAGACCCTGTCTCATTTACAATAAAGAAGGGTGGGAATCCGCAGTGTCTTACCCTGGTCATGATTAGTTATTTCCTTGCAGATGGATGAAGCACAAAAATATCACAGGATTTTATGTAGGGCAAAGTAAACAGACCAAAGACCCCACTCTCTTCCTTCTCAGGAGCACTGGCAGTTTTACTGGTTTATCATACCTATGATGAAATGGTCATGCTAACGAAATACATACAAGGGGTTAAACGACTCTCTATATATGAGTTAACTGAGACCTAAAAGTTATTCCCAAGTTTCCTGCAGAATAAAAAGACTGAGAAATTCTCAAGAGTGGAGGTTTGGCGTCTGGAGAGATGGCTTAGTGGTTATGAGCGCAGGCTGCTCTTCCAGAGGTCCAGATTCAATTTCCAGCACCTACATCGTGGCTCACATCTATATAACTCCAGTTCCAAAGGATCAAACTCATTGCTTCTGGCTTCCCTGGGCACCAGGCATGCAAATGGCGCATAGATACATGCCGGCAAAACACCCACACACATAAAATAAAATGCAAATTTAAAAAGAAGTGAAGGAGATGGGTCAGTGGACAACACACCTGGGGCACGAGTGTGAGGACCAGAGTCCAGACACTCACATGTCAAAGGCCAGGCACGCATGTTAGCTGCCGGTAATCCTAACACCCGAAATGCAAAAACAGGGGGTCCCTGGGGCAAGCTGACAAGCTAGTCTAGTTGATTGGTAAACTATGGGATCAGCTGAGAGACCTTGCCTCAATAAATAAAATGGAGAGCAATTGAATGTTGTGGGATATCCATCAGAGAAGACTACTCAGACACAGGTTTAAAACAACAGAAAGTTTTTATAGTCGGCCAGCAACCACACTGGGTGTTCTGGATCCCAGTGTAGGCCCGAGCCTTTCTCAGGGCGAGTTTTTAAGTGCAAAAACCATATCCCGGGTTGACACACTTCGGTTACCAAGAGCAGTGAGTCGGAAGTGGAACTAGAGGGGCCACAAAATAAGGCTGCTATATACAGAGCCTTTCCCCAGAACTGTGGACTTGGCTTTTTTTGGCTGGTGGTACTGTCTACATGCTGAATTTTATGTCCTGAATGATAATTCCATCATGGAGTCAGTTGTGCTAAGCTCTGGGACCTACTAAGGTCTGGGTGCCTGTTACATTGAGGAAAATATCCAGTGTCAGCTTCAGGACTCTACACACACACACACACACACACACACACACACACACACACACACACACACATATGTAAACACATGCATGCATACCACACTCACACATACACGTGTACACACACACACATGCACACATGCACACACATACATGCGAACACACACACATCCAAAAGAGCAAATATCAAGAGAGGAAAGGCGAGGCAGTAGTAGAATTTTGGAGCTCAAAGGGACTGGTGAAGTTCAGGACTAGGAACTTTGGAGCTCGGAAGAGTGGGAGATGGCTGGGGAGACAGAGGAGTCATTGGGTAAAGATGAAGGAGTGTTTAACCTTGGAGTCTGTGGATTCATAGTGACGTCAACCTGCCTTGTTGTAAGGCTTCTCCCAACAGTCCTCAGCTACTTGACTAAGTTCTTCCACAGTTGGCACACCTTAAAAAGACAGACAACAGGGAAGGGTAGATGGAACAGTAATGAGATGCCCCATAAAGGAAGAGGGAAAAGAGAGAGAGCCACTGATCTGGAAGATTGTATATTTGCGTAGGTGTCAGTGGGTCCTGATAAGATCAGAGAACCGCCGAAGTGGAAGCAGTTGAAGAAGCAACAAAGAGGAGGCCGTAGTCAGTGGGAAGTATGAATGGACGACTTTGGAGGTGGCATGCCTCCGGTGGAGAACCAGCTGGAAGATCCAAGGAAGTCTGTAGCTAAGTAAGGTCAAGGGTCAGTGGAGATGAGTGACTGGGGGTCTGGCACCATCAAATTTCTTGTGTTTGCAGTTGACAGAAAAATCCAAATCAGACTGCCATCATCAAAAATGACTGTAGTAGCTTTGGTTATTAAAATGTGAAAGGATAACTTAGTTTCAGGTGCAGCTGTGTCCGTGAGTCATGGGAAGCCACTGGGATTTGGACCCCCCAGTTTTGAGCTCTGCTCTGCTGGGTTGGTTTCCATCTCAGACGAGCTTTTCTACAATGGTAGGGAAACTCTAGGTTTTCCTATCCTTCGGTCCAAGGCCAGCAGGGAAAAAAAGAGGATCTCTCTCTCCCAGCTACTCAACAAGCCCCAGTCTCGGACCGCCTCTTACCGGTCCAGATTTGGATCCTCTTTCCATCACTGCAACCCCGGGCACGCAATGCTGTGACTGGACAGTGACTCATCTCCACCTGGGTTGTGCCGAGGGCCTAAAGTCCCAACTGTCTGGGAAGCATAAGCAGAGAGGGTGAGTGACTGGGCTGGTCAGAGGAAATGTGAGGCACGGTTACCACTGCCCTGGTGTGTGCAGGGCAGCAGACACAGACCGTGTCTTCCTTCATAATAGCGAGTCGGTTGCTTATGAGATCATTCAGTCTGGAAGCAGAGCCCGGGGTGGAGAGGAATCTCATAAAGCCAGTCTTGAAAGAGGAGGCATGGCATGGTGTCAATAATTTTATGTGAGAAACAGAACTTGTAGTGTTAGTACCATGAGTGCCGTTTATTTATTTATTTATATTACATTTATCTATTTATTTTTATTTTGTGTGTGTTTGTTAAAGGAGGGGTGTGTGTGTGTGTGTGTGTGTGTGTGTGTGTGTGTGCCACAGCACACGTGTGGGACTTGTGGGAGCTGGTTCTAAGGAGCTACCATCATTTGGGTGTTGGGATTGAACTAGGTTGTCAGATTTGGTGGCCGGTGCCTTTCCCTGCTGAGCCATCTTGCTAACCCGATGAGTATCATATAATAACTCTTTAGGATGAAAGGTCCTTGAAGGCAAGACTTTGCACTCTTGGTACATTCTACTGGGCATGATACTCAATAATGTTTGTAAAGGATGGATGGAAGGGTGGATGAATGGATGGACGGGTGATTCATGAATGAACAAATGGACCACTTCAGTTTGAAAATATCATAAATAAAAATAAGTTCACACTATTCAACAGAAAATGTTCAACAGTTAAATGCCATCTTAAACTGCATCTCTTCTTGATTATTTCAAGTGCAATGTAAAAATGGCATAGTCTCTGAAACCACACGAACCTAGGTCCTGGCTCCATGTGATCTTTGTAAAGCTCAGTTTCCTCATCTATAAAATTGGGTAACATTATTATTAATAGGATGCCATCTCAGGGTGGAAAGAATGAATCAGTTTCCCAAGAGGTTGCATGGGTGTATTCATTATATTGATGAATTAACTTGAGCCAGGATCTGACTCTCAACCCAGCAGAACAAAGAAAAATCACATTTCATCAGCACCATGAGAGGGAAGGCATTTCCTAGACAGACACCTGTATCACCTACATCAGAAAAGCAGACAGAGAGTTGAGGCAAGGGCTTAGTTGGTAAAGGGACTGCCTAGCTTGCAGGAAGCCCTGAGTTCAGTCTCCAGTACCACAAAAACAGATAGGGTGGGTTTCACATGAAACCTGTAATCCCAGCATTCAAGAGGAGGAGGATCAGGAGTTCAAGACTACCCTTGGATGCATTGGAAGTTTAGATGAGAATAGGCTACATGAGCCTCTGTCTCAAAACAGAAAAGAAAAGGGAAAAAAGGCAGATAGATCACGATGTTCACTTATTAACTTATCAGGTAAAATGACTTGGAAAGTCAAGTAACTAGCATATTTTCTTCCCGTCTGCATACAATATATTGGCAGTAAAATAGTAACTGGAGGATTGTTTGTGACCAAACAAAGGGACTTGAGCTGTGTCCTTAATGTAGTCACAGCCCAACCACTGGAAAACACTTGAAGGAAGAGTACTGTGTTCTTAGAGACACAAGGCAGAAGACTGATTCTGGTGGCCCCAATGGACCTGGCTTAACCATGTTCCCAAATGACCAAAGAGGGTGTAATAGCAATAGAAGCAGAAAATCAATTTGTTGAGCATATAGGAAGCTAATATGGGGACCAGCATCCTAGACTTGTCTGTGAGGTACCAAGAAGAACTTCAGGCTATATAAGAAAGGAACAAAACTGATCCGGGTGATTGTTATCTCAGGGGTGTCATGAGGAGCCTGGTTGGTGACAAGAAGGGACTGCCCACAGAGTAGTTTTGATTCTTATTGCAACATGTTTATTGGTCAGACCTGTCGTCTCGGAGTCCACAGTAAGTGCAAGAAGAAATGACTCAGAAAAAGCTCTCTTCAGAAGTGCATGATGGTTAGTTAGGTCAACCACTGAACCTTCTTGCAGGGTTAAGACAATAACTGGAAACTTCTAGACGTTTCTCTGGTGGTCTGGAGCATCGCATCTTAAAGCTAGAATCTACAATCTTCCTGCCACCTCTCCCGTGATGGTCTCTGAGTCTGGGGGTTGGGGAACAGCCTGTGACATAGATGTCCCATTTGTGGCTGAGCACGCCACAGACATTATTCTCTGCACTTTGACCAGTCTTGAGTTAACTACATTAACTACATCCTCTTCACCAAGAAGTTTCTCTAATGAGGCCTGGGAACTGAACTCATCTCTGGGTACAGAAATTAATTTAGAGGGGAGTATCATAGTCTGCTTATTTGGCAGAATAATAGAAGTAGGTTTGGAGAGGACCGTAGTGGAACAGTGATTTTTTTTGGAGAGGACAGGACCACCGCAGTGATGAAGTTCAAGAAACTGTGATTGCCTGTACAAGACAGAGTTAGTTAACACTGGTTTGCAGGGCAAAGGGGCTCACACGCTGGAGATATTGACAGCTGGAGAGAGAACCAGTTCTCTTTAAGAATGTGGCCCCTAGTAGGCTGACACGTTCCGGCGGCTGGCCCTACATGAATGAGTGTATGAGTAGCACAAATTGGATCTGGTGAGTTATAAAAAGGTAGGAGTGGGCTGGCGAGATGGCTCAGAGGTTTGGAGCAAATACTGCTCTTGCTGAGGACCCACATTTGGTTTCCTGCACCACCAGTCAGGTTTCTCACGACCGCCTGTAACTCCAGGTCTAGAGGACCCAACACCTCTGGGCTCCTCAAGTGCACATGCCCCGACACAGACACACACATGTACATAATTAAAAATGTAAAAATCTTAAAAAAAAAAAAAAAAGAGGACACAAAGTGGGGGGAGATGAGGATTGGGTGTAACTGGGAGAAGTCAGGAGTGAATGTGATCAAAATACATTGCAGTATGTGTGAAATTCTCAAAGAATCAGTAAAAAAAAAAGCCTAAATCACACACATAAAGGCTGGCGGTGGACAGTTTCCTGTTATTATAGCCCTTCGAGTGTTAACAATATCTGAGTTACTCTTGGCGTCTTCAGCCTTTCAGGGGTGGGGGGCTACCAGTTTTAGGTGAGCAGCTCTTAATACAGAGTTGAGCAGGAATCTGACCTAAAGTTTTAAGTGGTCAATGGACGGAGGCAATATGAACACTGTTTCTTCTTCTTCTTTTCCAGTGTTCTTTCTTCTTCTTTTTTTTCTTTATAACTTTTTTTTTCATTTGCATACCAGCCCCAGTTCTCCCTCCCTCCCCTTCTCCCGCCCCCCACCTTACCCCCCCATCCATTCCTCAGAGCGGGTAAGGCTTCCCTTGGATAGTCAACAAAGTCTGGTATACCAAGTTGAGGCAAGGCCTAGCGCCTCTCCACTGCATCAAGGCTGGGCAAGGTACCCTACTGAGGGAATGGGCTTCAGAAGGCCAGTTCACACACCTGGGGTTAAGTCCTGGTCCCGCTGCCAGGGCTTCCACAAGCAGATCAAGCCACACAGCTGTCACCCACATTCAGAGGGCCTAATTTGGTCCCATGCAGGTTCCCCAGCTGTCAGTCCAGAGTCCATGAGGTCCCACTAGCTCAGGTCAGCTGTCTCTGTGGTTTTCCCCATCATGATCTTGACCCCTCCCCAGCTCATATGACCCCTCCTCGATCTCTTCAGCCGCTCTCCAGGAGCTCAGCCCAGTGCTTAGCTGTGGCTCTCTGCACAAGATGCCAAGTTTCCATCCTGGTTCTTAGTGGTCCATAGGGTATCTGCAGGCCCACGTGGAGAGATAGCACACCAGCAAAACAGCAGCTAAATCTCTGTTACCCTTGGATGCTCACTGCCAAGGTCTGCCTGTCTTCTTGGGTGAGTGCGCGTATCTTTCTTTGTTGTGTTATATACATTTACATTTTAATACATTTTAATATTGTGTGCATGCCACAGTGTGGATGTAGAGGTCACAGGACAAGTTAGGAGAGTTGGTTCTCTCCTTCTATCATGTGAGGCTAGCAACAGAACTCAGTTTGTCAGGCTTGGCAAGCATCCTTATCAGCTGATGTATCTCACAGGCCCTATTCTCTTATATATTTATGATTCACAGGATATCTTATCTCCTTATTTTCAACATTTTGGGGTGGAAAGGTTTACCTCGGCCCCCAAAGCACTAGTAAAAAGAAGAACACCCGTGGCTCGCATATCAGCTGTGAGGGATTTTCTTTTCTTTCTTTTTTGTTTGTTTTGTTTTGGCTTGGTTTTGGATTTTGTTTTTTTATTTTCAAGACAGGATTTCTCTGCATAACAGCCCTGGCTATCCTGGAACTCACTTTGTAGACCAGGCTGGCCTTGAACTCACAGAGATCTGCCTGCCTCTGCCTCCCCAGTGCTGGGATTAAAGGTGTGCGCCACCTGGTGAGGGCTTTTCTATTACTCTGGGTCCAGGTCAAATGTTTCAGCTCCTGCGTCCAGTAGCCTGTGAAAGCCAGATCCTGTCCCATGTGTCAACCTACCTGTGGGAGACACGTGCTTCCAGGCTTCTCTGGCTCCCCCAGGCTTCTCCGCCTCCCCTTCTCTGAGGACCTTGCTCAGCTTTGTACCAATTCATATGGGAATCACAGATTCTCCACCAGATAACAGAGCAAAGACTCTTTTTTTTTTTTTAATTAAGAAACTTTTTATTCATTCCACATACCAACCACAGATTCCCCCCATCCCTCCTCCTGCTTCTCCCCCCACAGCCTTTCCCCCTAGCCCAGCTCCCACCCCCTCCTCTGAAAAGGTGTGACCTCCCATGGGGAGTCAACAAGCCCAAGAACAGAGTCCTACACTAGTCAGTCAAGGGAAGGGGAAGGTGTCAACATGACCCCAGATGAAACAGTGGATTGTTTGAAATCTCCACCAGCAACCTTGATTAGTTTATTTTGACCCCCTGAGTTTAATTATGGCCAGGCATGAGCAGGTGTGGGTCCCATTTACTGAAACACGGGCAACTTGAGAACACTAAAACACAGGGCACACATATAGGAATTGTCAAAGGATAAAAGAGAGGGGACAGACTGAGGGACACTTAAAAAGAGAACTGTTCATTCTTTTCACTCTTATATGTGCTGCTTAAAGGGTTAGAAGAAATTTTATTTTATATTTTTCCTATAAACTAGATACCTTTTGAAGATTTGCTCTCTCTCTCTCTCTCTCTCTCTCTCTCTCTCTCTCTCTCTCTCTCTCTCTCTCTCTGTGTGTGTGTGTGTGTGTGTGTGTGTGTGTGTGTGTGTGTGTGCTCATGCCACAGCAAGTTTGTGGAAGTCAGTGGACAACTTGAGGGAGAAGTTTCTGTCTTCTCTTTTCCTTTGTAAAATAAATCTGGGGCCATTTATTAAGGTAACAAAAGTGTTTCCCATTTGATTGTAAAGTACCTGCGGTGTAAGTTCAGTCAGGGAGCTTTGGACCACACTTCTCATTCATTTCTGCAATCCAGCACTGAGCAACAGTAATGCCCATGTTGGCAGTGGTGTTTCTGCATCTCTCCATCCCCTTGTTAGTTGAGAGGGCATCTTCAAAAGGATTGCAGAATTCTCCCCACAGCCGTAGGCTTTCAAAGACTGCCTGATGCTAAATATTGGCTTCCTGTGTGAGTTTGTGCAAATCATTCAACATCTCTGATTTCAGTCCGTAGACTTCCTGGGACGATTAACTGAATTCAATAGTGTAATGTACTTAGTACATGGTAAGAGGTCAGTAAATGTTAAAGGCCACCTTTTGTGGGCTAGGGTAGGGCTGGCGGTGTAGTTCAGTTGGGAGAGTGCTTGCCCCACGGGCACAAAGCTCTGGGCTCCATCCCCAGCACCCCATAAGCCCAGCATGTTCCCTAGAGTTCCATCAAGAGGTAGAAGCAGGAGGACTAGAACGTTGAGGTGAGTCTGAGGCTAGCCTAGGCTACATGAGATCGTGGACTAGTATACCTTTACTCATATAGAGATAAGAAGTTTGACTCTTTCTCTTTCATAAAGCCAGTTATGGGCTACAGGTTAGATTCCTGAACAATCCTCACAGCTGACATGCAAGGCAGTGGTATTCACTTTATTGCTAGTGCTTTAGGAGTGGAGGGAAACCTTTCCCAGAAAATCTGGACCCCAAGGAAAGGTAGCCTGTGGAAGATATTAAATCTTGACGTGGCAGAGTCGAGGCTCAACTTGCTGGTAACCTGGGTCACATAAGATGGTCCAGTACAACCTCGGTTAGACCCAGCATTCAGAGATGAAGAGGAGAGTAGGAACATAATGAGAATATAATCCAACCCACAGTAGTCTAAGATGAGGCAGGCATCATTGGACCTGAGACTAGATCATTTCCAGACCAGAAGAGTCAGTCCATAAGCCTGGAGGACCCCAAGGCTGGCTAGCACCCAGCATCTCCAAAGTCTGACGTGAATCTCTCAGAGGCGCTTTATTTCACAAGAGGATGGAAGAAGCTGGGAACCCATGAAGCCTGCCAGAGATTGGGCAAGGTTGCCTCCTGCTGTCTGCTGCACCAAGAACAGACTCCTTTGATCCAACGGCCCGAGCGGTCGGTCCTTCTGGTTACGCCATCACTGATTGCAGAACTTTCTCGCAATTCAACCGTCCTTGGAGTCTCTGCCACGCATGGGAGCAGGCTGCTGGGTTGCGTGCTGAAGCCTTGGAAAAGTATGTTAGGAATGGAGTGGGAGAGTCAGGTATGGGTTGGTGAAAACAGGCCGGGGGTGGGTGGGGTGGGGGAGAGAAACTGGTGAGCCAGATCCACAGGTACATCTCACAAGGGGAGACTGGGTGGCACATCTTTCTCTTTGCAGAAGTCAGAGCTGTCTGGGTCTGGACACAAAGAAGGTCCTGAGCGGTGACAAGGAGTAGAGAGGACACCCCACTTAAAAACTACCAAAGGGGCACAGGATTACCCAAGCACTGCCTTGAATCTAATCCCTACCCACTGTAGAAGCCCATTATCTGTCCGGTTCTAGACCCTCCCAGGAGGTTTGTGTGTCCTCTTTGTAACTTTGAATTCATGCCAGTCGTGAGACCATTGCTGTGTCAGGGTCGAGGGTGGAGAGACAAGAAAGGAGGCCGGGTGATATTCTAACTGTCCATGTGGAACCGAAAGGCCATCTTACTCCTTGGTGTCTTTTGATTCTTGTATCACTCTGAGCTTCATTCCAGAAGCATGCCCTTGAAGAAAGCCAGGGGCCGGGCCGGGGAACAGAAACCTTGGCCAGGCTACAGAGGATTGAGGCCGTGGGGCAGGAAGAACAACCACTAGGAAGCAATAAGGGCCTCTGCTCCTGTCTTTACTCAGAAGAACCTGCTGTCTCCAGTGAGCTCCACCCACCACACTCTGCCAGAGCCCAGCTTTATGCTCTGAAGGGACATCTGGGACTGGGAGCTGAGGCTGGAGCCCAACAGGGAAGGCCCATCCGTACAGGTGCATGAAGGAGGCGCTTCTCTGAGAGGCCTTTGGCCGGAAGGAGCTGCCATTGAGTTAACTTCTTTGAAAGTCTGTGCCAGTAGCTTCTTATACCATGGGCCCTTGTTATTTTATTTTTATTTTTAATTACTTGGTTGTGTGTGTGTGTGTGTGTGTGTGTGTGTGTGTGTGTGTGTGTGTGTTTCTGTACTACAGTATGTGTAGGTCCGAGTCAGAGTTCTGAGTGGTTCTCTCCGTCTATGGTGTGGGTCCCAGGGATTGAACAAAGGCCAATCCTTTCCCTGCTGAACCATCTTTTATGTTTGTTTATTTTTCTTTTGCTTTTTGTTTTTAATTTTTATTTATTTATTTATTTTTTTTGAGACAGGGTCTCTTGTAGCCGACTCTCTGTGTAGTTGAGGATGATCTTGAATTTCTGACCCCTCTGCCTCCACGTTTTGAGCGCTGGAATTACAGGCACGTGCCATCATTCCTGCTTTACATGGTGCTGGAGTTAAGACCTAGAGCTTTGCGCACCTCAAGGTTCCTCCTACTTTTGACAAGAAAACTTGATACCTCAAAGTTACATCAAGCAGAAGCCCAGGGTTCAGACCCCTGCCCAAACCTGCCTCCAAAGGAGGAAGAATTTGGAAACGCTCCCTGGGTGGGCTCCAGAGCTCGCTCAGCTGAGGTTCAGTTCCTGCAGTCCTCACCGGAGGCCGGTTGTAGGGCCCGCTCCAGGATGTGTGGGGAAGGACCTGAGGCTCCTGTGTACTCTGGCTTCACTGGGCAGTTTCCAGCCTGCTCAGCCAGACCCGGGTGGAGGTGGGGGCGGAGCGCCGCTTTTTTTGACCTGGGGAGGAGGGGCCGCAGGTAAGTCCCTTGGCAGCTAGACTAGCTACTGTCACACGCGCCGCCCCAGCGCTTCTCCCAAGGCGCACCTGAAAAGGGCTCTGGCACTGAGCCCCGATCCTCCAAGCCTCCGTAAGATTTGGGAGCATCTCCTTGCAGATAGCAAACTCTGTCTCCTGTCGCATAGGTTACATGGGTCCCAGAGTCACCTGTCCGTGCGGAAGCCGTCTCTCTGGCTTCCAGGTGAGGGCTTGGATCGAGCCTGTGGTGGCCTCAACCCAGGTGGCCGGCTCCCTCTACGATGCAGGACTACTCCTGGTAGTGAAGGAATCCTTCGCATCGGAGGCTGGCGGCTCCTCCAATCACAGCGCTAGCCAGTTGTTCGGGAAGCAACAGGAGAACCAACAGCAGAAGGCCATCTCCAATTTCTACATCATCTACAACCTCGTGGTGGGTCTGGCACCCCTGCTGTCCGCCTATGGCCTGGGCTGGCTCAGTGACCGCTACCACCGCAAGATCTCTATCTGCACATCAATGCTGGGCTTCCTGCTGTGCCGCATCGGACTCCTGCTCAAGGTGATGCTGGACTGGCCCGTGGAGGTGATGTATGGAGCAGTGGCGCTCAGTGGGCTGTGCGGGGGCTTCTCCGCTTATTGGTCCGGGGTCATGGCGCTGGGATCCCTGGGCTGCTCCGAAGACCGCCGCTCCTTGCGCCTCATCATCATCGATTTGGTGCTGGGCTTGGCTGGGTTCTGTGGGAGCATGGCCTCAGGGCATCTCTTCAAGCAAATAGTTGGGCACTCTGCTCAAGGCCTCGTGTTAACCGCCTGCAGCGTGGGCTGTGCGGCGTTTGCCCTTTTCTACAGCCTCTTTGTGCTGAAGGTCCCTGAGTCTGTGTCCAAGCCCAACAAGGTGTACCCCACCGTAGATACTGTGTCCGGCATGGTGGGCACCTATCGAACCCTGGATCCAGATAAACTGGACAAGCAGAATGTATCAGAGAACCCTCTGGCTCCCGGCAAAAAGAAGTCCTCTCGAACCATCATCGCTTTGCTATTCGTGGGTGCCATCGTCTATGACCTGGCCGTTGTGGGCACAGTGGATGTCATGGCCCTTTTTGTGCTCAAGGAGCCTCTCAGTTGGAACCAAGTGCAGCTGGGCTACGGCATGGCTTCTGGATACATAATCTTCATCACCAGCTTCTTGGGTGTCCTCGTCTTCTCCCGCTACTTCCGGGACACCACGATGATCATAATTGGGATGGTCTCCTTTGGGTCTGGAGCCCTTCTCTTGGCCTTTGTGAAGAAGACATACATGTTCTACATTGGTGAGTCTGGGGCTTAGGGAGGCAGGGCACTGCTAACAATCTGTGTCAGAGCTTAGGGGTGTGGTCTTGGAGTCCCAGTTTAGTACCAGGGACAGAACTTGGGAGTCCAGGAGGTACAAGGGAGACGGGAATGGGTTTGTCTGTTTTGCGCTGGGTATTACCTGTATTGCTGACTGAATCTCGCCACGGTGGGACTCATGGCTCTGGGTCAAGGAGGTGTGGTCAGTGGATCTTGGAATCAGCATGGAAGGCTGCCAGACCGCCTTAAGTGGAGATGGGTTCATTTAACTTTAATAATTTTAAAATGGTATTTATTTCATCAGAGTGGAGAGATGGGCACGTTGTAATGCACCTGTGATGCTCAGAGGGCAGCTTGCCAGAGTTTATTTCTCCTTCCATCATGAGGTTTCAGGGACTGAACTCAGGTTGTCTGACAAAAAAGCAAACCCCGTTACCGGCCAAGCTGCTTCCCCCGTCCTCTCCTCTCCAGCGTTTTTTTGTTTTTGTTTTTGTTTTTGTTTTTTTTGTTTTGTTTTGTTTTGTTTTTTTGGAGGGGGGGGTTTCGAGACAGGTTTTCTCTGTGTAGTTTTGGTGCCTGTCCCGGATCTCGCTCTGTAGCCCAGGCTGGCCTCAAACTCACAGAGATCCGCCTGGCTCTGCCTCCCGAGTGCTGGGATTAAAGGCGTGCGCCACTGCTGCTTATTAACAATGCACAACATTCCTCAATAAGTGGCTCCAATCGAGCTCCATTGGCTCTACAACCGATGGAGCACCTTCCCATAAGACCATGGGCTGAGGTTTCCACTGGGGGACAGACGCCAGCCAGACAACCTCAGGCAGAAAGTTCTAGAACTCCTGCTGCAACAGAACTTTCTACAGCTGTGGAGTGGGCGTCCATCTTTCAACAAAATGTCCACTGGGCTTGTACGGCTCCCAGGCATTTGCTGTGTGGCTGTGTAAAGAAAGAAGGGAGTCCAAGGTTTATTTCATGTTTCCGTACATAGGCTGCATGTGCCTTAATAGCTAACAACTTGGAAAGAAAATTCTAGATGGTTATCAGGGAACTGCCCCAGGCCACCCACCTCAGAGACAGCAGCTAGCAAAATGGCAAGGTCCCAGTTAAAGTCTTCTGCAGAGGACAGAGTGCCCCTCTCTCCAGCCCTTCCTATGGTATCTCTCCATTCCCCCCCCCTGCCCCCCCCCGCCCCGCCCCACCGCCCCCACCGCCCCCCCACCGCCCCGGGGGCCCTGTCTCTCCCTAACCTCCCTCCTTCTCTCCCGCCCCGTCTGCAGTTGGCTAGTTAAGAAGGCTTTTGGGAGGTGTGGTGACTGAACTAGGGGGCCTTTTCTGAAAGGGCCAGAGATTCAGAGTCTGGGCTACTCGGGGTGGTGCTCCCAGCAAAGAAGTCTAATGCTTCCAGACCAAGGCCACGGGGACTGTGTGGGGAGGGACCGGGAGGGAAGCCTTTGCTTTGCTCTGCTCGCCTGGGTTAAGGCTGGACTCCAATGAAAGTGTTCTTCTGATCTGCTACAGCTCGAGCCACCATGCTGTTCGCACTGATCCCCATCACGACCATCCGATCAGCCATGTCCAAACTCATAAAGGACTCCGCCTACGGTGAGTGAGCGAGAGGACTCTCCCCAGGATGTCCTGCCCGGGCTGGCACAGACTTACTCAGCTTGTGGCACAGACTTTCAGAAATACTCAGAAGATCCAGAAGCAGGGCTGGGAAGGCGGCTCAGTTGATAAAGCGCTTGCCTGAGGTCCTGAGGTTGGATCTCCAGCACTCGTATAAAATGCTGGTGTGGAAATGCATACCCAAAGCCCCAGTGCTGGGGAGTCCGAGAGGAGGATTCCTGGAGCTTTATGTCTACCCCTGGCCTTCATACATGCACATATGTGCACGAACACACACACACGCGTTCTGGAAGCATCCTCGAACTTATAGGAACACACTGGTCTCTATCTAGGGCAAAAAGAATGGAGAGGAGAGTGGACAAGCCTCACAAAGCTAGTCACTGCAAACCAGAGTCAGAGAAAGGTTCTTCGGGAGGATCCAGCTGGATGGAGGCAGGATTCCCATCAAATGGAGCCACGGGGACTGGAAAGGAGTCCTTAGGATCACGAGGGGTCTCTGGAGCTCCCCAGGGACCAGGTAGAGGAAAGGGATAACAGCACATCTCTTGATAACCCTTGTCTCCTCCACAGGAAAGGTGTTCGTCATCCTGCAGCTGTGCCTAGCTCTGACAGGTGTGGTGACATCCACCATATACAACAAGCTCTATCAGCTCACCCTGGACAAGTTCGCCGGCACCTGCTTCGTCCTGTCCTCCGTTCTCTCCTTCTTGGCAATTGTCCCAATTGGGTAAGACAGAAACTGTCTGCTATGTGGGTTGGGGCCCTGGTGTTTACGTCAATCAGACTTTTATTATTATTATTATTATCATCATTATTATTATTACAAGTGCCCTCAAAGAAGAACAGACGGCTCCCAAAACCTGGCCCCTCCCTGGCAGTTTCACAGAACGATCGATTATTAGGGGCTTCACATACTTCCCTGCAGTTGGAGGCCCTGTTAGAAACTCGCAGGAGCCATTCTGACCAGATCTTTGGTTTGGATCCCTTTAGGACCCCTCGTCACTTCCAAGGACTGTTTCTTCCCTGTGTCCTGAAGGGACTCAGCCACCACCCCTTGGTGTGAGCTTCCCAGCAAGGCCTTAGCCAACAATCCCTTGCCCTCTTCCTCTGAGGGACCATCTCCTTTGTGACCTAAGAGCACTCAGCTCCAGGGGAGCAGAGACAGAAGGCCCCAGCCATGAAGAGCAGGCCAGCTGCTCCACAGCCAGGCACTGCTAGCCGAGGGCTAGAGGGCTCGGGAATGGAAAGAAAGGACGAAAGGACGGGTTAATTCTGGCTTCACTAGGAAAGAGTGTGAATCACAAAGGGGTGTGTGTGTGTGTGTGTGTGTGTGTGTGTGTGTGTGTGTGTGTGTGTGTGTTAAAGTTGGTAAGGAGTCGCTTTATTTTTAAAGAATTGTATTTATTTTTATTTTGTGTCTCTGAGTGTTTTGCCCACATGTACATCTGTGTGCACCAGGTATGCAGTGCCTGCCCACTGAGGCCAGCAGAGGGAGATGGAATCCTCCAGAACTGAAGTTACAGATGGCTGTGAGCCACCAGCTGGGTGCTGGGAACCCAGCTCAGGCCTTTTGAAAGAGCAGCAAGTGCTCTTTCTTGCCCCCTTTTTCTTTTTATTTAATTTTGTCTCGTACAACACATCCTAACCACAGCCCCCTCTCCCTCCACCCCTCCCGGCCCCTCCCGACCTCCCTTCTCCCCCAGATCCACTGCTTCTCCATTTCCCTTCAGAAAAGAGCAGTCTTCCCAGTGATATCAACAGAACACTGGCAGCAAGGGATCTTAACCACTACGCCATCCCCTCAGGCCCAAGAAGCCACTTTCTTGTTGTTGTTAATTTGAAAGATGGGCTATAAGTAGTAGTGGAGTCCCTCTTTTATCCCAGCACCCCAGAAGCAAAGGCAGCAGATCTCTGAGAGATGGTCTTGCTATAAAGCTCAGGCTGGCTTCAAACTTAAACCTTCCTGTCTCAGTTTCCTGTGCACTGGGATTGCAAGTGTGTGCCCCTACATCTGGCAGAAGCCACATTTTAAAGCACAAAAGGCAGGCTGGGGGTGTAGTTTAATCGGTACAGTGCTTGCCTAGCATGACAAAGCATCAGCTTCCATCCCTCCCAGTGTGATGGTGTACATCTGGGACCCCAGCTCTCAGAGGGTGAGGCAGGAAGATCAGAACGTTCCAGGCCAGCCCCAGCCTGGGCTTCCTGAGACTGGCCTCAAAATAACAACACGAACAACTGGGGCCAGGAAGATGGCCTGGGTAAAATGGTTGCCGTGTAAGATACAAGTTCAGATCTCCAGCACCCAGGAAAAAGCAACTTCAACCTCAGTGCTGGGGGTGCAGACAAGGTCCTCAGAGGCCACTGGTAACTGAACTGAAGTTGAAACCACTAACTCTCCTTGGGATCAGTGAAGGTTAACTAGGCCTTTGATATTCATGGGAACTCATCACTAGGCAGGAGTGAGAGGCAAAGAGGCGCTGGGAAGATGGGGCAGCTGCCTAGTTCACAGTGTTACTGGAGACAGGGAGAAGTTCATTATCCCGGGACTGGAAAGAATCGGGAGAGTTCTCTAGAGCCAGCCTTCTGGAACTTAGTAACATCTGACGCACTATAGAGACAAATTCTCTCCCCGTCGGTGAGAAAGATTGGTGGGAGATGATTCAGGCCTAGGTAAAGATGAAGAGCTCCCTACCTCGCCCCCCCCACCCTCCCCCCACTCCCCGCGCCTCATCCCAGCTCTTCTTCTATAATTCTCTTTTGCAAATTCTTACAGCCTTGTGGCCTACAAACAAGTCCCGAGGTCGCAACAAGGAGAGAGTGCCGAGAAATGAAGGAGTTGAAAACACCAGCGATAACCAGGTTCTGCCCGTGAAACCCAAGTTCCAGCCTTCCGAAGACCTGCTGTGGCCCTCGGGCCCCCGGGGGGAGGGAAAAATCACTTTCTGGGTATTGGAGGAAATTTCCTAGTTCTCAGATGTCTCTGCAGGGTAGAGGTTAGGGTCTGTGGGTACCAGCTGCTTGCACAGGCATCCTAGGTCCTGGAGGGGTTCAGGCTCCTTCCAGCCAGCCCCTGTCCTCCATCACTGTCTTAAAGGCCCCAAGAGATGGTTAACAAGTCAAGTGCTAGAAGTTCTATGGAAGGCTTAAGCCCAAGGGGAATGAGCAGGAAATGGGCATTTTGTAATACTGACAACAGTTTTGTATGTACGACAATAGTTTTTAAGTTAATGTAAAATCTTGAAAAAACGAGTTTTCTTGGTTGAGTCTTCCTCAGCTGGAAACAAGAGGTTAACACTGTTGCTTTTAGGAAGCACATGTCAGGACCAGGGCTGCAGCTCCGCGGGTGGAATCCTTGCCTGGCATGCACGAAGCCCTGGCTTCCATCCTCAGCACCTCCTAAGCCAGGCACGGCTGTGGGCACCTGAATTCCCAGCACTTAGGAGACAGAGGCAGAAGGGTCAGAAGTTCAAGGCGATCCTCAGCTGTATCGCCAGTCTGCAGCCAGCCGAGAATACATGAGATCCTGCCTCAAAACAAAACAAAACAAACCCAGCAACAAAAGCCAAATCCAGCAAGTCCAGAAATATGCAATGGAACATTTTCAGTCTCTTTCCTGAGTGAATGGTGTAACAACACAGGGGATGTTGAGCAGCAGCTTATTCTGAGTTACTTATTCAGATTGTCTGTTTTGCTTACAGAGCAGAATTATCTCCTAATAAAATCAATATTCACAGTGTGAGTACAAATCGTTCTTTCCCTGGTGGGATCCCCCTGTAACTACAGATATGGCATTCTCAAAGTAGAGTGAAATACAGAGAATGTATTTAAATGTCAGGGCATCTGGACAGTTTGTATCTGACTCCCTGCAGGGAATGATCACAACTTGACTTCCTCCGCCCTCCCAACCTCCCTGCACCCACCCCATCCTCTTTCCTTTGTCCTCCTTGCATCTTTAACTCTTGAGGTGCCAAAGGCACTTGGTTCTCCAATAATCTGTCCCCCCACCACCCCACAGACCCCAGAATTTTTCCAACACCTGAGTCAAAACTTCCAGCTCCCCAAGATAACTTAGCCCCCTTATTTTCCCCTCACTCACCACTTAAGATTACCGTATCCTTTCTCTCTTCCCTGACTGATACAATAGCATCACCTCCACCTCCCAGGCTGTAAGGCTCCAAATGACCTCTGACCTAGTCTCCTTTCTCACAGTCTTTTAATCTGGCTGCCCCATAACAACCTCCTCCTTTATCACTTCTTGCCATGGCTTTTAAAAAGATATTTATAACCTCTGTGTGGTGTGTGTGTGTGTGTGTGTGTGTGTGTGTGTGTGTGTGTGTGTGTGTCATTTACCATGTGGGTTCCAGGGAATGCCAACCACCTTCACCTGCTGAACCATCTCACCAGCCCTTGCCATGGCTTTTGCGATTTATTTCTACCCATGTCCCAGGTCTCCAGCCTGACCCCAATCATCCAGCATCTGACCTCTGTACCTTTATAAAAGGGAAGGGGGAAGGTATATAAACAGTCCTTTAAAAATCAGCTAAACATATAGGAAAGGCTTACTCATTAATATTTAACTTGGACATATCTCAACAGGTAGTAGGAAAAGCCCTGCCATAAGGGCTGTCATATAGCAAGTGCCCACCAGAAAGGTGCTTTGTGTACATAATTACTAGCTTGTCAAGAACCCTATAGGGAAGGCCTGTCTGTACTTTAAAGTATTGAAGGCTCAGAGATGTAACTATTCTAGAACTAGTTATTAAATCAGACAATGGAATTGAAATCTCAAATCTCCTTATTCTATCTTGCTGTCCCATTTTATATCACTGTAGTATTGAATTAATGATGTTGGATTAACTGTATGTATGTATGTATGTATATATAAACACACAATATATATATATATATATATAAACATACATATATAAACACACATATACATTGTTTTTAAATAGCACCTCACCATGGAGCCTTGGCTGACCTGGAACCCAATATTTGACCAGACAGGTCTCAAACTCACAGAGATCTGCCTGCTTCTGCCTCCCATGATCTGGGGTTAAAGGCGGGCACCACATCCAGCTTCATTTTAAACTACATGTATATCGGTGTGTCTGTTGAGTGGGAATGTGCATGTAAGTGAGGATTAGAAGGCAAAAGAGGTCCCTGGGTCCCCTAGAGCTGGAGTTACAGGTGGCTGGGAGCTACCTGGCACAGGTACTGGGGACTGCATTCGGATTCTGTCCTCTGCAAAAGCATTCTCATAAACTGCAGGCATTCCCTTTTCTTGGAAATGCCTCAAAAACATGGCAGGAAAAAACGAAACAAACAAACAAACAAACAAAAACAGGAAATGGTTGCCCCGACCTGGAATAGAATGAGCTTGCTACTGTTCCATGCAGGAAGAATCTCTGTGTAGCACCCGCCTGGCAGTCTCAATGATACTACAGCAATTTGTCTCCCTAAATTGGTGCCAACTTAGAAGATGCAGGAGAGGGCAAACGGTGGCAGGGCCTCTGGTCAACACCGAGTTTATGTGAGTACTTATGTATGCCTTTTCCTACTACCCCGCATGTGAGAATCTGCATGCTCTGATTCTCACACGCAAGTTGTCATCTGTTCAGAGAAACTTCTAAAAAACCAGAAAGACAGGCGCCCCATTTCCCCTGTCCTAACAAGTACAAATGAGCACATGACCCGGGGTAAATAAAGCATCTTTTATAGGTTTATTGGTCCATTACTTTAAGTTAATTGAGGTAAAGAATTTTACTTTAATTTACAAGCTAATAGTTTATCAAGCAATACAAATTCTTTGTTTACCTCAAAATGTAATACTAATTCCATAGTAAACAAGAAACAGAATTTCTTACACACAGATATACGAAAAACCAAAGTGAACAAGAACCTCGGGCCAGCATCAAAAATACAACAAAACAACTTTTTTTCTTCTTTTTTTATAATCTCTGGTTCCATAACAAAGAAAAGGGTGACATTCTTTTTTGGTAGTTTCATGAGACAAAGACTTGGATCTGTAAATAAATCACTTTCTTATCAACACGCATTCTCTCAAGCACTTATGTTCACAGCTTTTGTTTTGGCTTAATGGCAGCATGGAGAGAGAGAGCACACAGCGAGACTCCATACCTCAGAAGCCTGCTTCTTTCTCGGTAAGTTTTAAACACAAAGAACAATTTCTAAAAATTAAAAAAAAAAAAAACAGTCCAAAATTTTATTTTAATCCCCCCATTGACCAGTTAAAATGTGAGTTAGAAAGTTTGCTGGCAGTTTGTTTTGTGGGAGTCTGTCAGATAGAGGCTGTCTCTCCATGCATTCCTGGCCAGGCATGAAAGGAACAGGCGCACACACACACAGTGAGCGGGACTCTGAGGAGAGGTCCAACCCTCGGCAGGCACGGTCTAGGTGGACAGTGCTGACTGGTAAAGATGCTGGTTTGTTCCCGGATGAAGGCCCAGCTGACACAGCCATCCCTTTGTTACACCAATCCACATGTTGCTTTGCAGTCTAGGAAAAAAAAAAATCCCTCCTCCTCCTCCTGCCCTCCAGCACTGTTCCTGGCAGAGCATCAGTCTAAGGCTGTGAACCAGCCTGTCCAACAGCAGTGTGCCCAGGTGTTGGCTGCTCTGGCCTGGGCTGTGGAGAGCCCAGAATCACCCGATACTTGGGCGGTACTTCTGGGAGAGGCGCATATCAACTCGTCACCACTGGCTTTAATACTAAGTGAGTCCACAGAACAGGTTTGTGTTATTTGGCATTTCAACCTTTGGAGAGTTTCTATCCCAACGTGCTCTAGGGCCCGTTCTGCAGAGGCAAGGGTAAACCTTCCATGCCGGCCCAATCTAGAGGATTCTCTGAAGCTGTGGGATTCGTCACTGCTGAGAATGTCTGTATCCTCCACAGCCCACACCATGCCAAAGCATACGAAGTTCATCTGTCCCACTCGGAAACAGCAAACAGTGCCGTGGTCCCTGTTTCTCGACATTATTTCAAGTATCATTTGGCAACAGCAATATTTAGTCTCGCCTCCCAAAAGGCCACCTTCCTTCTGTGACCCTCACTTCTGGCTTGTGACTTTCAGAGGACTGAACATGGCCTGTGTTAAGTTTCTAGACCACCTGCTTCCACGTGTAAAACGTTCTATGCAGACTTTTTAAAACACCAGCTGAGGAGTAAGGCAATGAGTGGGTACTGACAAGTTTCTAAGAACTAGTTATGCTTTTAACAGTCCGGCTTTTTCTGGATGTGTTGGTTTTCAAGTGCTGAGAACAGATAAGAAGAGATACACATCTTACTGGTCTCTTTAGAGGTTCCCCCCACCCCACAGCACTTACTTAGAAACTACAGTAGTTAAAAACTAGTAATGTGGTTTTGGTTTTGCCACGAATAAAGGGTTGGACAGTCAGCCACACCCAGGAATATTTCAAACAGATATAATCAAGAGAGAATGGTCAGTCCCCACCCCAGCCTCCTCAGACAAAGAGTCCCTGTCCTCCGATGTGTGTAGCCACAGAGACACCTTCAAACCTAGAGTGGGTTGGTAGAAGAAACAGAATCTCTCATTATTCACTAAATTATAAACAGGGAGGGAGGGAGCAGGCCCAACACACCTACAGCATCTCTCTTTGGCCAAGAAGAGGTCACTTTCAACTATACTGCTAAGTGCCACCTTCTACCTGAGCAGAGACAACCGCAGGTGATGAGAAGGCACAGCCCATCGGTTGCCATCCTGAAGTCTTTTGAGAGTGAGAAGGCAACCCCAAATTCCAACATAATCTTGTAAATGAAGACGACCAAAGTCCCCTAGCTGTGCCCTATGCTTAGCTTAACTGATTTCCAAACTCCCTTTGTGAGAAGGTGGAGTTCCAGAAGTGAGAAGGGGGTGCCCCAGCCCCAGCCCCAGGAGCTGATCCCCTGGAAGAATCACTCTTCAGGGTCACCAGTTCCACCTAGCCAGAAAGGATCCCAGTTCCAGTCCACTCCAAGACCCAGACCAGTAGGGCCAATGCAGCATCTAAGGTAGTCCTTGGCCTTGCTCTACCCATCCCAACCAGCTCAGGATAGCGTAGTGTAATGACGTTTCCATGATTCAAATGACCTCACTGAAACAGAGGCAGCTACCTAGGCCTTCAGTTCCACAGGACAGGACCAAGTCAGGGAGTCTGAGTGTTGTCCTCAAGGAGAAACCTTGGCGCCACACTCAAATCTAAACCAGAACTTCACTGGCCTCTCCAGAGGCTGCAGTGTGCATGGACAGTTTCCTCCCGTTGAGTAGGAAGAACGCATTCCATGGGCTCACGTTTGGCAGAAAAGGAGACTTACATTCCACTTCTCTCCCCAGATATGGTGGGTTTTTCTTACTTGGGCTGCGGGGAAATGCCTGGTGAGTTCAGGATAGCTTGGTGCGCACCAAGCCTGGTTCCTCCCTAAGCCTATTCTCCATTCCCCAGCACTCATTACTGAGCCTTAGGAGAGGCTAAAAGCCAAGCCCACACAGGCTGGAGTGGCTCCCTCCTTACTCCAGAGCAAAGCCTCCTTGCTTTGGGCAGAGCAGCCCAGATTCTTCTTGCAAATTGGCAGCATTAGTATTAACCTTTCCTGCTACAAACTACAGCAGTCTCCTAAACGTTCACCTCTCTCAAATTCTCTTTCGCCTTGGCAGATTTCTAACCCAGTGAACAAACCCTCCATATCTCAGGACCTGGACAGTTACTAGAGCCAACTTTCATTTCTCTGTCATGCGTTCAAGCCCTAAAAGCTATCTATATCCCTCTGCCTGAGGTACGGTACACTCTACCCTCAAGGCAAAGTCTCATGGAAAATAAACAAGAGGGGTCTGTGACTTCAAGGCAGAGGCTTTGGAGACTCCAGAAGGAACTAATGGAGCCTCTGAGGCATTTTGGCACTGTGATCTCTGAGCTATAGTTTGTGTGGGGGAATCTCTTTTGTGCTTGGCCAAGAGGAAGGCAATGCTTATGACTGCTGAGCTTCCGGGGACTGAGGGAGCCACAGGAGTAGGGAAGGCAGGAGGCCTCCTTCACGGGCCGCTGCCCCTCTCCTTCAGGACCAGCCTCCTCAGCTCGCCAGATGCTACCTGAAGACAGACAAGAGTACCTTCTTGTGCATGGGGTTCCTGGCTCGGCCACTGACATCGTTCCTAGGGGACAGAAGGTCTCCATCATTCCAGATCTTTCTGGAATCTCAAAGCCAAGGAACATTGCTTGCTGGCCAAATAAACAGAAAAAGACAAAAATTTCAAGATGCTGTGAAAGGCAGCCTCTCATGAGGGAATGACTGTGGACCCTGCATCCCTCCCTACATTTCCCTGTGCAGCCCAGGGCTGTTTCCACAGGGCTCCCTTCTTTCTTAGCTAACCGGCACACAGGATTGACTTGGGGTTTCAGCAAGCAGCTGGTCATCAGATTTTGGCTTCTCCTTAATTCTTTCCAAGCATCATGACACTGGACACTTATCAAGCACAAGGTCCACAAAGCGAAGTTTCATGTTTCCCAAAGCTGCACATCGCTGCTGGGCCAGTCTGGTGTCTGCTGCCATCCATCAATGGAGGCCTGTTGGTGACTGAATACATGCCCTGACTCTACCAGCATGCTTGGGTTGGCTCTGGGCATTCACACCCACGCCAACCCGATGGTTTAGAGGTAGAATGAGATGCCGAGCCACTGAAGTTGGGGGTGTACAGACTGTTCTTACCCTTCTGCTTCAGTGGGTCATTTCTATTTGTACCAAACAAAATTCACATCAAAGGATTTTAGGATGGCATAGATGGATGGGGTTTAGGCAAGTACCAATAGTTTCAGGAATTATTATTTCCATCACACATTGGTCAAGTTCCGGGAAAAGACAAATAGTTTCATGCTGTCTAGCTGCTGTCCACGATGTCCCAGAGGCAGCTCAGTGGAGGTCCAACTCTGTTAGCAGGAATGACAGGATTTCAGCATGCTGTGTGTGTGTGTGTGGATTGGAATTTGCAAATTAACTTGTATATGAAGCACTAACTCGACTGCTTCATTTTAAAAATAAACAAAACCCCTTCCCATTTACTGGCGGCTAGGATTTATGGGTTTTTAGCAAAGAGCCACAGAAGAAAGAACATACTATGCAGCTTCTTTCAGCAAGAAAATGATCTGAAAGAGATCCTTCTAACTGTTGTTTTTTTTTTTTTTTAATGGCAAACTGAAAAGTTTCAAATGCAGACTTTGAGCACAGCCAGCAGGTCCCAGATTTTGGCTGCAAATGGAGATTTCCACAGAACCAGAAGCAAGGAGCCTGCTGTCACTCCTCACATCTGGGGGGGGGGGGCTGCAGATTCCTTCCTGATCACAGAATTTGGGGGGTTAAAACACTCATATAGAACATTCACACTGAATTTACAAATTGTGGCAGTCCTAACAATGCCACACACCAGCCCTCACTGCGAGGTTGCCCAGATGTTCAGTGGGCAGGACAGGAAGTATGAAACCAGACATTTTTGGTGAGGTAAAGGCAAATTGCACAAAGCAGACATTGGAGCTGAGGCCTGGTACACGGGGAGAGTCGCTGACCACAAGACAGCAGCGGTTTCCTAACAGGTCTAATCCCAACCACGGTGACGAACAAGCAAGACAAACACACTAACACCTTCACGGAGAAAAAAAAAAAATGCACCTTTTTTTCCAATTCACACCAAAAAGCTTCTCATCTATAGCATTCTGGTGCCAGAAACAAGATCCGGGAGCATTCCCTTCAGCTTCCTGAGGCGTCAAACACGGACAAGGACGCTGGCCTGCTCACTCAAGCACGGATGCACACAGACACTGACTTAAACGGACCCATGTGAACCAGAAACAAGCCAAGGGATGCCACTCACGATGAGCAGGCAGGAGGCCACAGTCACAGCCACAGGCCACCGTAAATTAAGGACTTTCCAAGAAGGTACCTATACCTCCCACGCTGGGACACGTCAATGCCCCCGGGGGTAAAGTGCGGAGCCACAGGGTCTCCACAGCAAGCCACAGCTGCCTTCTTCGTGTCCCGTGTCCCTGACTCTGTCCCACAACAGCAATTGGGCTGCCCCCAAAGTGCCGTCACGTCATCTGGGGGCTGTCCTGTCCCTCAGTTTCAAGTCTTCGTAGTGTTCCATTTAGGAGGTTCCTTCACAACACGGAGGTATGCTTCTGTTGAGAGATGATTACTGCCCCATGGGCTCCACCAAGGAATAGACAGGAAACTGAAAACAACGGTGGGGGGAGGGGCGGGGGGTTCACAAAGGAGAGGCGCTGCTCTGCTGTTTTCCCATGACCACCTCTCGGTTCTGCAGGGACATTCTGGTTCAGGGTGCCGTGCCCTGTGGAGGCAGAAGAGTCTCAGTGCCGCCGGGAACACAGCTACTTGGTCTCCTGTTTCTCTTGCAGTAGTGGAATAATCGACTCCCACGCCATGAGGCACTGAAACGAGAAAGCCCACGCAAGGTCAGCTGCTTAGCACTACTCTGCCAATCCTGATCCTGCGCGGTCACCCTTGTCCATGGCGCCCACCTGCGTTATCAATGCTGCTATCAGCAGAGGAGGCGACAGGTGTTTGTCCGGAATGTGTCACCCCCGTCTTTATCAAAGAGCAGTGTCCTTACAGGGCTCGCAAGCATTCATGAGTGGGAAGCCTACACCCAGGGAGTGGAGATGGAGCCACGCTAAGGAAATCTGTCCCTTGACTACGCAAAAACCAGACCAGGCAGGAAACTTGATGAGGACACCAGTTCTGAGCCCCGATGGGGACATGGTTGGAGGTGTGGGTGGAGCTGTACAAGGATGTAAACATGAAGGGCCAGCCACCTGAGTCAGGGTGGGTGGAAAACCTGCTCTCACTCACCAACCTCAAGTTTGGTTTGCTTGTCTGGGCTACTCTTAGTTCTCCCCAAAGAACAGGGAGAAGGGAGGCCAACAACGTTTACAGTGATTCCTGTGCATGTGAAGGGCGGGAGCACATGTACCAGGACATGTGTGTGTGGATGTCAGGACAACCTGAAGGGGTCAGCGCTCTCCTTCCACCATGTCAGGCTTGGCAGCGAGTCCCCTTACCCACTCCAGGGGGCCATCGCACTGGCCCAACTATCAGGTTTCACTAGGGCATACACTGTTCTCTATTTTCCATTCATTGTCACGTGGTTCAGGCAGAACATGAATGCAAACTGATATTCCTTTCGCTGCAAGCTCCTTTCACTCCAGGTCCTCGGAGAGGCCAAGAACTTAGAAGCTGTGGGCACTGGCACTGAGAGTGGTGCCCCAGTAGACACACTCCTCCCTCTGAAGACTCTTGCAAGAGGGAAGGATAAACCCACTGTACCAGACAGCCTGGGGAAGGAGGACTCTGCTGAGTCACTGGGCGGAGTTCTGCAGAGGAGAGAGGCATCACCAGGTCAAGCAGACGGAGGAGTGGTGAAACTTCTCCCTGATACCTTCCTGGGCGACGCAGAGGCCTGTCCTACATAAGGACAGACTAGGCGGCCTCAAGGAGCTTGCTTCCAGCAGTGGACCCCAAGGGAAGTCCACAGAATTCCAAATTCTAAACTAGCCCCTCCTAGCTACAAGGGTCTTTGTGCATGTCCCAAGAGGAACCATGACCAGGCAAACCTTCTTTTCGGTCCTCAAATGTGTCAGTTCTTTTCTTGCCCAGGGACTTGCATATGTTGTGCCCTTTGCCTACGGTAGATGTGAGTCAGATCTTTGTCTCTAGGGATCAGAATAAATGTTATTTCCACAGACTGGTCTTTCCTGCCCTCTCCACCAGGCCCCTAGGTTTTTGTTTTTGTTTTTGTTTTTGTTTTTTGTTTTCCCTGTTCCTTACCTTTAACATACTTATTTCACCCCTGCCTCTGGGAATCTATCATCAGCGCATCTCTGATGGACTGGGGATGCCTAGGGGGCTGTGCAAATCCAGCTATTCACCAACTTTGTAAACAATCCTTCGCACACAAGAAGTACAGGAAAAACGTCAATTACACGTAGATGCCAAGACCAGGCCTCAAGGTAGTTACCCTGTTTAGGGTACAATGAGAAGAAACAGACATAGACCCGAGTGCGCATTCTGGGACTTTAGAGATGGTGGAGTCACCCACCACGGGTATGATGGAGACACTGAACCTGTTGGTTTTAGACTGGGAAGTAAGAACAGGAAGGTAACTTTTACTGACTGTTTGCCACATGCTGAGTATGTTCTGGTAACGTGAATGTGCATTTTACTTTATCTTCACGATCATCCCCTGAAAAATGATTAGGACTTAACAAATCAAGAAGGAGAGAGATGGGCGGGTGCCTGGCCTAACTCACAGCCAGCAGCAGGAGGCCCTGACCTCATGTGGGGAGCTTCCTACCTTTGAGGAACCGAGGCTGTTTCCAAAAGCATGTGGCCCATCTCCTAAGCTGATTGTGCGTGGGACAATCCGGACTCACAGTTCCATCAGTTAGATATTTATAGTTTGGTACTCAAAGGGTGGGTCGGCTTGGGAGGAATTTTTAAACTTCTGTGAGTGTTGGTTTCTTTAGCCAAATTGAAAATCATAACATCTCCTTTGCCACACCACCTGACATGACCATGTGGCTTGGGTCCTGGAACCTTGACGAGGGGGTGGCGAAGAAAAAAGGACAGACATACAGACAGGCATGCAGCAAAGCTGGGATCAGGCGGGGGTGTGCTCACTCTGATGGAGGGCTCCTACTGCCAGCAGCATGGAGCCTCAGTGAGTTTATTAGGGACAGCACAGGGGAGGGGTATTAGCCAGTGCTGGTAATCTCTGTAGGCGGCCTGTAGGCTGAGTTGAGCAGGCTCAGGCTGTAAACACCTGGCAGGAGGAAGCTAGGGTTCCAGTCTTTGTAACACCCTGATCAATTGTTCAACACCACTCACACTCCGGCCCCAGCAAGCTTTGCTCTCCCTCCTGAGCCTGCCCATGATTAAATGGATTTGCCAGTTTCCTGTGGGTCAGAGGCCTCGGAAGCCTGGAAATGGGTCAACAATACCTCACTCAGGACTTCCTCTGATACCCACACCTCTGAGCCTGATGGAGGGTTAAATTTCATGAGCTGACGTGTGCAAAGCACCCGGGGCAGATCCAGTTCAGAAGCAGCAGGGACTCGAGAGAAAGGGCAGGGAAGGATGGAAGGCGCCTCCATCTCCCCCCACGCTCAGCTCTGTCTCCTCGACTTTCCTTCAGGAAGCCGGGAAAAGCACAGGCACATCACCTCAGAGCAGCAGCCGCAACCACAGAAGCCTCAGCAACAGCCCAGGCCAAGGAGGTGTCCTACGGCCACAATCTAGGAGACAGGCCTATCCCCAACACCTTCCGGGGTGAGAGGCTGCCCTATCCCCAACACCTTCCGGGGTGAGAGGCTGCCCTGGTTCCCACAGCTGAATCTCAAGGTCACAAGTTATTTCAGCTGAAACCGGACCGTTGTTTAACTGTAAGTGCAGATGAGACACCAAGACTCATTACCAGAAATGACTCCAAATTAGATACATTAGGAGTGAATCTTGATTTTAGGAGATGGCTCTCTCCCTCTTACCCTCTCCTCCCGTGTGTGTGTGTGTGTGTGTGTGTGTGTGTGTGTGTGTGTGTGTCTGTGTGTGTCTGTGTGTGTCTGTGTGTGTGTGTGTGTCTGTGTGTGCGTGCACACGTGTGTGTTAATGGGAATGTTTAACCTGAGGTCCATAGATCAAGAGGATACAGGAATGAAAGTCTTTTCTAATAGCATTGCTTTCCTATGTAATTCCATATACCTTTATTTTAGGTATTTAAAAAGAGTATTGTAAAGTCTAACATTAAAAACAAACAGGATTTTGGTTAAGATGTCTATGAGCTTCAACAGATGACTAAAGGGAGTCCTTGGCATGGTGAAAATGAAGACCCCTCTATGTGGAACCACAAGGTAACATAAGAAACCCCAAAGCCTCCATAAACTGGGGGCACCCAGGTGCTGGTCTAGCCACTTCCCCCAGCACGTGCCGGGGAGCCCGTGAGAACTCGGTCTCTGCTCCCACACTCAGCTGCGCTCTGCCAGGGCACTGGGGCACCTCTGATGCAAGTTAAGGATGGGACAAGGAGGATCGTGCTCTGGGGTTTCTGGGGGACACCCCTGCCCCCGCCAGGCTCTGGCCACTAGAAACCGCAGTGGCACGGGACCTGCTGCTCACCTTCTCATAATACTGGATGTTCTTGTCCGCCAAGCCCACGAGCAGCTGCCGGAAGTCATGCCGCTTGCTGCCCTGCCACCTCTCCATGTCAGCCTTCAGGTCAGCGTTGAAGCACTCCATCCTGTCCTGGCACTTCTCCACATCTGCTGGCACCTGGAAGGGAAATGTATTCGTGGCTGTGAAGTGTGTCTGGTTTCTCCTGCCGTGAGCCGAAGTGCTAAATTAAAATGTCCCTGGAAAACAGCGGCTCTCGGGTTGTGGGATCCAGGAAGGGTTCGTAAAAAGCAAACATCATCCCACTCAACAGAGCAGAGACGCACAGGAAACGGGCGTCTGTCGCCATTTACAAATGGGAAGGAAAAACCCTGCAATCGGAGTAAGGTGGCTTAGGATCCTTTCAGGATTTACCCATCCATGCTGACAAATGGGGACAGACTTTCCACGTACAGCAGCAGCCCTGCGTACAGTCCTATGTCATTTCAGAACTAGGAAAGAAGGGGTTTCCTGGGTCACGGGAACTAGTCCAATACTCGTGATGTCTGATGATGTCTTCCCTCATTTTCCTGCGTCAACTGTAATAACCAGACAACCAGTCAGCTCCCTCCTCTGAACTCCACGTCATAAATAAACTGGGTACCTTTCTGCGCTCTGGGTGGCAGATAACCAGAAAGTCCCAGAATGAAAGGAAAGTATCCAAAGAATTTGAAGCATAATACAGCAGGTAGTGTCAAGTTTTTCTTAAGGTTTAGGAAGACCATCTCCGAAGGGAAGTGCCCCCTGGGTTTCGTGACCTTCACTTTGCTACAGTGAGTTGCATTCATCCCACGTGGCTAACGGGGCTCCCGGTCACAGTGGCTTGCCCAAGCCAGACTTTCCTGTCTTGTCTCCAGTGCCCCTCTGGGCCCATGTCAGGTGCCAGAAGCAAGTGAGACTTTCAAGGTTTCAAGTCCCCAGACCAATGAGCCCAAATGTCCCCAAGTACAGGAATAACTACTGGGAGTCAGTGTCTATCAGCCAGGACAATGTCGACATGGCAAGGACCGGGCTGAGGGAACTGGCACCTTTCCTGGTGAAGTTGCCCAACTACATGAATATGAGGGCTGCTGACAGCTGACACCCAGGCTTGCAGGTAGGTGACGTTGTGACTGTTTCTTGTTTGCGTGTTTTTGTAATAATTAACTGATGAGTAACACCTAGTATTCCTTATTGTTAGTCACGCTCCTTGCGTCTGACAGACATTGGGATGGCAATATCCAAGGATAAAAGATGGGCGCTCTCTATAATAAGATACAAAAAATTGGGGGCTGGGTCACCTGCTAATGCCTCACATGGCAAAAAAGTCTGAATTGAGGATAAGCTGTTGTTCCCACACAGGCTCCTCCATGTCTGATGAGAAATTCCATCAGAAAAAGGCTCAGGTATGGGTGCTAATGGTCGCGGTGTGCTCGTTTGTTTGGTGAGCTAACGCTGTATGTTTTCGTGTGTGGTGATGCAGAGTGGTAGCCTAAATCCATCTGAAATCCATATTCTTGAGCTCTTTTTGTGGGCAGGGCATTTATATTAGGGCATCCAGGCCCTAATATATAAACCTCTACCCGTTTCCTTCTCGAAGCAAGGCCACAGATTCACATTATTCATTCCCTACCACTGGCTATTAGACTCTCCCAGGAATGTAAGACAGACAAAAATCCCAAGACTTGAGGGAAAGAGGTGCTCATGGCTTCAGGTCCCAAGACTGATGACAGACTAATTCCTCTGTCACGAACAACACTGTGGTTTCTCAGCCAAGTACACTGAGGAGAGCATTTCCTTCCCCGAAACTGTGAATAGCAGCGCATTGATCCTCACAGCCCACGGAAGCCTGAACCCTAGACAGGCATCTCCAGCTCAAGCAGCCCCATGTGTTACCTGTGTGGTGCACAGAGGTTTCTGTGTGAGCCTGAGGTAGGAATACAGAAGGGCACAGAGTGAAAACACCAACTCCCGGGGAATGGTGAGGAGAAGGGAATCCAGTGACTGAGAAGCCAAGAGCACATTCAGAGATGGGGAGCCACGGGCTCCTTTCCAGGGAAGAAGCTAGAGAGACAGAGCAAAAGAGCCAAGAGGAGGCCCACAGTCTCCCCGAGGCCCTGCAGCGCTCATCTCTGAATGCTCACAAAAGCCAAAGCTCGCCTCAACGGTGCAAAGGCCGCAGGGAGCCCATGTGGAACCCGTAAAGGCAGCCAGCACTGGCCCAACATCTGTGAAGTGGGGACACTCACACCGACAGAAGGCTGGAATGAAGAGGGGGGGATAACAGAACCCTGCCCACCTCGGTCTGCAACCACAGCTGCTGTGAAACTTACCAGAAAATGCCTGTCTCTCCACCTGCCAAAAGTATTTGGAGATGATAGATAGATACCCTTGCTTAATGCTCCCCGGTCTCTTAGAGCTCGCCATTAAGATGTCTGGGGCTAGAGACACGGCTCAGTGGTGGAGTGCTTGCCTGGCAGGCATCAGGCTCTGGGTTCGGTCCCCAGTACGGGAAAGGGGAGTCTCCTAGAAGGATGTGATGCTCGGAACTGCAGCATTAGGAAGGCAGGAGCAGGAAGACAGCCAGTCAAGGTCAGCCTGGACTACAGGGTGAGACACTCACTACGCCAGTGACAGCGTGCTGGGGCACAGCTCAGGGGACAGTACGTAGCTACTGTGCAAAGGCCCTGAAGTCCAATCCCAACACGGTGTGTGTGTGTGTGTGTGTGTGTGTGTGTGTGTGTGTGTAGTTGCTGCCCTTTTGACACAACTGTGGTCACTGTCAACCTGACTGGATTTTAGAATCACCCAAGAGACTCTCTGGGTGTGTGCAGAAGGGGTTCCAGAGAGGGTCAACTAAGAGAAGGCCCACTCCAAACACGAATGGGGTGCCTGCTGAGTTAAAGGGGAAAGGGGCAGGGAAACTTGACTGGAACCCACGTTCACCTTTCTCTGCTTTCAACTGTGCATACATGGTGCCTAAAATAGCTGCTTTCTGCCATTTTTCAAAAATTCCTTTTAAAATAACTATATTACTTGAAAAACCAAAAAAAAAAACAAAAACAAAAACAAAAACAAAAACAAAATAACTATATTATGCCGGGTAGTAGTAGCACATACCTTTAATCCCAGCACTCAAGAAGCAGAGCCAGGTGGATCTCTGTGTGTTTGAGGCCAGCCTGGTCTAGAGAGCGAGTTTCAGGACAGCCAAGGCTACACAGAGAAACCTTCTCTCAAAAAAACCAAAACAAAACTCCATTTTTGCATAGCATCTTTCCTGGCCTCCCTCATTCTTTCTTGTTCGCTGTTGGCTTCTTGAGACAGTGTCTGGCTGGGTACCCCAGGCAGGCCTCTAACTGGGGATTCCCTTGCCTCTCAGGCTCCTGAATACTGGGATTACAGGCATGTTCCACCAGGCCCTGCTTCCTTATTTTTTTCTGATTTAATGATACGTGAATGTATTAGCATGGAAAAGAGAAAAAATGCAAAAACTACAGGTACTGGAGAGGTGGCTCAGTGGTTAGGAACACCTGCTACTCTTGCAGGACATGGGTGTGGTTCCCAGGACCAACATGGCAACTCAGCACTACCTGTAACTCCAGTTCCAGGGGTTCCAACACCCTCTTCTGGTCTCCACAGGTACATGGTACATACACATACATGTAAGTAAAACACTCATGCACATAAAGTAAGTCTTTCTTCTAAATGCAAAGTTGACTGAAATGTAAATGTCCCCTCACTATTTACTCAGTGTGCCGATGTCTAGCCCAACTTTACATATCAAGTCCTCTGACACTTCTGTAGTAACAGCTGAGTCTCTCTCTGAAGAGGGCCACATTCTAAGACTTGTGAAGTCTGGTCCTGGAACAGCCAGCAGAAGGCAGCTGGTCTCCTCCTATGCCTGTGGTTTCTCAACATTAAAACCAGGAAGAAAGCCAAGTGCCTTCGTTACGGTTTCTATTGCTGTGAAGAGACACGATGACCCCCTGTCTCTTCACAGACTCGCAACTCTTATAAAGGAAAACGTTTAACTGAGGTGGCCTCTTATAGTTTCAGAGGTTCAGTCCATTATCATCATGGCGGGGAGCATGGCGGCGTACAGGCAGACATGGTTTTGGAGAAGGAGCTGCTACATGTTGATACGCAGGCAACTGGAAGTAGACTGAGTGCTACACTGAGCAAAGCTTGAGCAAAAGTGACCCCACAGTGACACACTTCCTCCAACAAGGCCAGATCTGTTCCAACAAGGCCACACTCCTAAAAGTGCCATTCCTTTGGGGGCCATTTTCTTTCAAACCACCACACTAAGTCTACACAAAACAGCTCCACTTTCTGAGGGCAAATCAGCTCAGTGTCTATGGTTTTCTCAAGACTCAAAAAAAGAGCAAAACTAGAAATCCTATCCAGTTATGTCTCTCTCAGCACTAGAAGCCTCACCAGACCTGTCCTCGGCTTTCACCGACAGACCACAGGGCTCCAGCCAGCACCTCAGCCATGCGGTCCGATCCTTCATCCTGACTCCTCCATCCTAGAGTGACTACTCTATCTGAGGGGAGGATCCTGAGACCCATGAAACTCCTTCCTTCCTCTGGTTTACACAAAAGTAATTAGGTTTTAGGCTGGGGACACAGCTCAGTGGGAAAAACTCTTGCTGTATAAGCATGATACTAAGTTTGGATTCCTAGAACCCACATGATTCTACAGAGTCTGTAATGGGAGTCAGAGATAGAATGGCCGGAAGCTCTCAGGCCAGGTAGTCCAGCACAGAGCAGTGAACAACAGAGACCCTGAGGCTTCTGGGTACCCACATGAACACATCACACACACACACACACAGAGTTTTTCTTAAGTGATTAGATTTCAGTATGCCACCTCAAAATTCTCACTCTCTGGATCAACTTTTTTTTTGTTTCTTTCCTTTTTTTTTTTTTCTTAAGATTTCACTTTCTGTTGCTATGTGCAAACCCAGCCCTCACCTCCCACCACTAGACTACCAGTAACTAACGGAGCTGGCTGGGTCTCTGGAACACAACTAAACCTAACTCACTTCCTGATGCCCTGGCTTTTTACTTCACTAACAGCGGCTTTATTTGTGAGCTCGAAACCATATGAAGATAAGCAGAGCAAAGCCTAAAGTTGCTCATTTCCTCGATGTCTGTCCACATGCTGATGGACAGACAGCCATGGAGCAGGGGTGTAGGGGAGAAGTGTGAAGTTGGAGCTTAGGATGCAATGAAATGTGTCTAAGGCTCAAAAAAGGCCAGAGACTGGAGGGTGGCAGAGCTGGGGAGATCAGTGAGCAAGCATTGCAATATGAGGACCTAAGTTTGAATCCCTGACACCCACATAAAAGCCACCCCTGGGCAAGGTGGCCCTGGGCTGTGAAGAAAGTCAACTGAACAAGTCATAGAAAGCAAATCAATAAGGACAGTCCATTCCTCTATGGCTTCTGCTTCAGTTTCTGCCTCCAGAGTCCTGCCTTGGCTTCCTCCAAAGGACTGTGCCCAGGGAGATGTGTGTGTGTGTGTGTGTGTGTGTGTGTGTGTGTGTGTGTGTGTGTGTGTGTACACCATGGTCTTTATCACAGCAACAGAAAGCCAACTAGGACAAAGAGTGACGTCTGGATTTTTAAGAACGCATGATTTGACATGCACATAAACCATGTAATGATACCATAATCACTCTGGCATCCATGGCACCCAGGAAGCACATCAGATCTTCAGAATATGCTCATTTTATGACTAAAGGTCGGGCCTCTTGAGCAGCATCTTTTACTTCCCCACTTCCTAGAAACCACCTTTCTTCTCTGTGTTTATAAGTTCTTTAGACTTTACACATGAGATCACAGCCACTTATGTTTTCCTAAGGTGACCTCTACCTTTTTTTTTTTTTTTAAGATTTATTTATTTATTATGCATACAGCATGTTTGTCTGCAGGCCAGAAGAGGGCACCAGATCTCATTATAGATGGTTGTGAACCACCATGTGGTTGCTGGGAATTGAACTCAGAACCTCTAGAAGGGCAGTCAGTGTTCTTAACCTCTAAGCCATCTCTCCAGCCCCGATCTCTATCCTTATAGTTAAAGCTAAATCACAAAAAAATAAAATGCTAAGCTGGGCAGTGGTGGTGCACACCTTTAATCCCGGCACTCGGGAGGCAGAGCCAGGTGGATCTCTATGAGTTCAAGGCCAGCCTGGTCTACAGAGCAAGATCCAGGACAGGCACCAAAACTACAGAAAAACCCTGCCTTGAAAAACCAAAAATAAATAATATAATATTATTATTATTATAATATTTATAATAATAAATAAAATAAAATAAAATAAAATAAAATAAAATAAAATAAAATGTTTAAATATCTAGTCTTCCATGTCATTCCGTTTCAACGAGGCTGGGATGTGGGCTCAGCACACGGAGCTATGTTCCAGATCATAAGAACAGCTAGAAGATTCCAGTGAAAGGGGCAGCATGAAGATGGCGGAGACTGTGCGCCTGCCCTCATTTCCACCATGGGTTCCTCACAGCACACAGGAAGGGGGCCTGCGACAGCCCATGGCAAGAGAAGCAAGGGGTGGCAGGGGTGGGGTGTCCATCAGCTACATGCTCTGGGCTGGTAGACAAGATGGCCAATCCTGATTGTCAAGTTGATGAAACTTGGAGTCATCATGGAAGCAAAACCCCAGGCATGTTTGTGAAGGGTTTCTAGATTGGGTTAACTGAAGCAGGCATCATTCCACAAGCTGAGGTTGTCACTGAATAAAAAGGAGAAAACGGGTTGGGTACTACTCGTGTCCATGGCTCTTTGCGTCCTGGTTGTGATACCATGTGATCGGCTGCTTCATGCTCGTCCTGCTATGTCCTCCCAGCCATGCTGGACTGAAACCTCAAATGTAAGCTAGAGTAAACCCTCCCTTCCTCTAGTGACTTTGGGCAGAGCAAGGAGGAAAGTAACCCACATGGGATCCTATCCCGCTTTCTGTCAGAGGCAAGAAGCACTCATGTTCCAGTGTGGATTGCTGCGGGATATCTGTGCACTGTGGGAAGGTGCATGCTGTGACTGGTGTAATAAAAAGCTGAATGGCCAAGAGCTAGGCAGGAGGTATAAGAGAGATTTCTGGGGAGAGAAAGGAAGAGGAGGAGGAATCAGGCACACAGGAGACACAGAGAGGAAACAGGAGGTGCTAGATGGAAGAGAGGTAACATCACATGGTAGAATGTAGATTAATAGAAATGGGTTAATTTAAGTTACAAGAGCTAGTTAGGAACAAGCCTAAGCTATAGGCCGAGCTTTCATAAGTAATAAGAAGTCGTCCCCCCACCCCCCCCAAAAAAAGAAGTCCCTATGTCATTATTTGGGAGCTGGTTGGTGGGACAGAAAAACACTTGTTACATATGGCATCAAACGTGGAGTCTCGACTATCTACATAGGACCTGAGAAAGTTTTTTTAAAAAAAGTTCCAAACACACAAACACAGAGCCAGACACAGCTTCCTAGTCCTGCAGTGTCTCAGGCCGACTGAGGTGTACAGACACACGGCTCCTGGTTGCTGCCTGCAGGCTTGAGCCAGCTAGGGCCATGGGCAGAGCTGCCCAGTGGGTTTAAGGCCCTTTCCTTGACTGCTGACAGTATGCTGTCCAAACTGGACAAGCAAGACACAAAAGAAAGTAAAGGCCGAACTTTGCCAAGACATAGTAGGACAGTCCTTCAAAATTACTGTTTCACAGAAAAGTCTGCCAGATATTTTAGGCCTGTAGGCCAAATATAGATGCCCCAACATTACAGAGGAACCCTGGGTGACTGTCCAGGAAGCCAGAGGTCTCTGTGTTTCTACAGTTTTGGAAGTTGTTTACTCTATACTTCCTGTTTACTCAGGTAATATTTTATCCTTCTTGGGTCTTTGATGGGATTGAAGACTAATAGTTATAGTTTTACAGTTTTCCTTGTTACCAAATTCAGAAAAGAAACTTACATAAGAGATGTAAAGTTTTTAAGTTTGAAAAACATAAAAGCTTAAGTTGTTTACCTAAAAATATGTTTTATGGTCTAAAAAGATATTTTTTAAGAATGGTAATACAAGCTATGATAGAAAGTGGTTTAGGTGGGGGCTGGAGAGATGGTTCAGAGGTTAAGAGCACTGACTGCTCTTCCAGAGGTCCTGAGTTCAATTCCCAGCAACCACATGGTGGCTCACAACCATCCATAATCAGATCTGATGCCCTCTTCTGGCCTGCAGTCATACATGCTGTATACATAATAAATACATAATAAATCTTAAAAAAAAAGAAAAAAGAAAGTGGTTTAGGTATAAAACTCTGGCTCATTAAGATAGAATAGATAATACGTACTCTCTCCTAATTTGCCAAATATAAATGGGTTGGAAATTGTGAATGTAATTCTTACCTAATAATTGTTCTTATTGTATATAGTTTTAGTATGTTACAGTTAAAAAAAAATAAACCTTTCCTTTTTTATTTAGACAAAAAGGGGGAAATGTTGTGGGATATTTGTACACTATGTAAAGATGTATTGCTGTGATTGGTGTAATAAAAAGCTGAACAGCCAATAACTAGGCAGGAGATTTCTGGAGAGAGAAAGGAAGAGGAGAAGGAATCTAGATGCACAGGAGATACAGAGAGGAAACAGGAGGTGCTAGATGGAAGAGGTAATGCCACATGGTAGAATGGAGATTAATATAAATGGATTAATTTAAGTTATAAGAACTAGTTAGGAACAAGCCTAAACTATAAGCCAGGCATTCATAATTATAAGAAGTCTCTATGTCATTATTTGGGAGCTTGCTAGTGGGACAGAAAAAGACTTGTTACAATGGATCACTATGGTAACACATGAATCAATACAGCAGACATGCATCTACGCCTGCTATGATGGCAGACTGGGTCAGAAACATCTGCATCCAAAAGGCCAAGAGATGCACAGAACAGCTCTGTGACTCACTTTCCTGCCCATGAAATGGGGTAATACTACCTCCCCTTTGGGTCAGATGACTATCACAGTAATATGTGAAACAATTAATTAAAAAAAAAAGAAAAGGCACACACAAAGTCAAAGAGTGTTATCTCTGAGGTCTGAGTTTCAAATTCTCCAAATCTGTTCCAGGGAGAGGAGTACAGATGACTAGCTCTGACGTCAGACTATTTGCCTGAACATTGATCCTTACTATAACATTTCAATGACATTCCCTACTCCCATCCCTTCTGTGAATACAACTATAAAGTCTAATCACAAACAAACAAGAAAGAGAACGACATATTGGTAGTGGCAAGAGTCTATCCTTAAATCTAAGGATGATCATCAACATCAGTAGGGAGCCTGCAGCATTCAGCCTTTGCCGGGTGCTGTCCTGACCTTGGGGCGATCTTCCTTTCTCAGAGCCACAGCTTCCAATTTGGCTTCATACTCTGCTTGAACTTGGTCCCTCTTCTTCAGCACACTCTGTGGAAGGTAGAGAGAAGCATGTTAACAGTCTGTAAAGGGGCCTCCAACTCCCAGCCCTCCCCAAATCACAGCACCCTGGCCCAGCCATGTGTTCCCAGGACAGGGATTGTGGTCCAGAAGCTGTATATGACATGAGCTCTGAGAACAGGAAGGAAGGAGAATCAATCCTGGAGACTGGGCTTTCCAGGGAAGAACGCCGCCAGATGTTGACAGCAGTAGATTTTGGAAAGGGCAAGTGTGGAGATGTGCACCCACCAGCACACTGCCGAGAGGCCTCAGCCTTACCATGTACAGAGAACTCTGACCGATGCCGAGCTCTGTGCTTAAACACAGGGCCGTCTTTGGTTTCAGTGGAAAAAAAACAGTCAAAAAATTAATTATTAATTTACATAACTGACAAAAATCATACATATTTATTGTGCACAAAATGTTCCAAAAACATGCATATTATGGTGTGGCTACACTGAGCTAATTAACAGACATTACCTCATGCTTATTTCTTTGTGGTGAGAGCATTTAAATCTGCTCTCAGCAATCTCCATGAATACACTAATCAGCTATCGTCACTCCATTATAGGATGATTATAGGCGAGTTCTTGACTCCTTGGTGTTGGCTGATCCTTGGTGGACTGACCTGTCCACTGTTCCATCAGTCACTTGTTTGTTGTCTACTCTGGGTCGGGACCGGATGCAGAGACTCAATCCTCACCTGAGGGTTCAAACTGAACCCTCAGGTGTGTGCACAAGCTCTGTGTGACAGGTCTGAGTCCCTAGAACCATGCAGCAAGCCTGTCAGGATGAGCAGCAAATGGCTCAATGACAGCCAGCCTGGGGGGGACAGAGGCAAGGCAGGTGGGTGCTCACGTGAGAAGTGTAGGGACGTGTTCACTCTTCAGTCCACACTAGCAAGGAGCACCTGAGAGTGAATGGCACCTTGAGCCTGTGCCCTGGGTTCCCTTCCCTCCCCAATCTTAGCCCTGCTGCCCAGACCCTACAGTGCCAGACACAAGACTTGTCCACAGTAGAAAAAGCACATCTCAGTTCTTCCCCGCAACCTTCCTCAGGTACATCAGAAAATGGCAAACCAGGAATGGTGAGAGCCTTCTTACCCAATGACTCAGAAGCCACAAGTTTCCAAGACAGGTTCTAATCCACACAGGGACCTTCCAACACGGCATGGAGTCAGGGCAAGAAGGACCCATTCCTGAACTGCTAGGCACTTGGTGTCCCTGGGGATGTGTTCACAAGTGCTGAGTGCCTAAGTGTCTGAGGGTACTCTACGGCCCATCTTCTGAAGGGAATCATCCACACTGGGGGCCCCACATCTTCTCCTGAGGAATTTACTTTGAAGACTATATAACCTGTAATCACTCATTCTCCAGGTGGGCCAGACATCTTTCCCCTAAGGGCTCTGATGCTCACTCCCCACACTCAGGAATGTCTCCAATGGAGCTTTCTGTTGTGAGGGAAACGGTCTATAACACAGCAGTTACTAGCCCCCTCTGCCTGTCAAGAACCTGGCACGTGGCTCATGTGACTGAAGAAACAGGTGTGTGTGTGTGTGTGTGTGTGTGTGTGTGTGTGTGTGTGTGTGTTGTGTGAATGCAGGTTCCCACCAGGGCCAGAGGCGTCAGATCCCCCTGAAGCTTGAGTTATAAACAGTTGTGAGCACCTGACATGGGTGGTGGAACCATAATTTGTGTCCTCTGCAAAAGCAGCCAGTGCTCTTAACCACTGAGCCATCTCTCCAGCCCTGAATTTTATTCATTTCATTAAACTTAAAGTCAAATACATCATCATACATGGCCAGTGGCTACCACATTGAACAGCTAAACCTATAAAACACAACAAAGGAAAATAACAAGGATTTCTGATTTCACAAAGTCTAGGCTATAATCTAAATCTACCTGTCTGGTATTAGAAGTACTGAAAATCATCCTCTCTACCCAAGAGAAATAAACTCACAACGCTGCCTGTGGGAGCGACGGCATCTTATCCAGCGCGCGTGTGTGTGTGTGTGTGTGTGTGTGTGTGTGTGTGTGTGTGTGTGTGTGTGTGTGTGTGTGCTCCCTTCACAGAACGCTGCACATCTTACTGGAAAAGGCGGGCATTTTCAGTCTAGCACGTCAAGGAATGAAGCCGCACAGATAGGTGCTCTGTTGGTGTGACCAGAATCTCCGAGCCAACGTTCTTGAGAAAAGGCCTTGGGCTGTCAGCCCAGTGTGTGGTTTTCTCTCCCTGGTTTGTATTATGTCACTTTGTTGAGGGTGCCAAGACCCTCGAAGGGAGGGAAGTGAGAGAAGACGCATCCACCTTAGATGGTCACTATTTATCCCATTCCACAAAGAAGGCAAGAGAAGCTCAGACCCAGCTAGTCTGGGCTGCTCTTCTGTCCACGCCTCTGCCACCCAATCTCCCCTGGAGCAAACAGATGCTGCTTTCATGAGCAGGCTCAGGGAAGGACCTGGGCTTACATCCCATGATCACCAGACAGCATGAAAGGCTCCCGGCAAAGGACACAGAGCCTACTGTCTAAATGAGGAGACTTGGCCTGGTGACAGTGCAGGGTGTCACACTGCGGGATGGCAGGACAGTAGCAGCTCAGTGTCCACCATCTTCTGACTTAGGGTATCACAGCTTGACCACAACCCAGCCATGCTGAAGGCTGGGTATCTTCTAAGGGGGATCCTCTACACACTGCTGGCCATGTTAAGGATGGCTCCCCATCCCAAACACACAGTCTCTGGGGATACAACTGCCCAATCCAGCTTATGGCTGTCAGAGAGGGTTGATATGGGAACGAGAGAGCCAGGAAGCTCCATCTTCAGAGAGGCCCCTGCCTCCGATGGACAAACACAAGCCACCCGAGCCTCTCTTGAGGTCACCAGCCTTCCTCCCCAACTTCTGCCTTTCAGAATCATGGTTCATCAACCTAGGGGCAGAGAAGAGAACAAACACTTTTGCCTTCACGGTGCTCCCATGCCAGAGAGGAGGTGGGCAGGAAACATGCCAGCAGTATTGGGGTGGCACGAAGTGTCACCCAGGAAAAACAAAACAGGGACAAATATGGGGAGGACTGAGGCCTCGGGGGACAGGGTGAAGAGTTAGAATGGCTTCTCTGGGATGCGCTTTCAGATGCTGAGCCCTTCAGCAGGATTTTAAGTGGACCTAAGAATCTGGAACTTCAGATGAAGAGAAGGCTAAGGACTCAACTCAGTGCTCACTTTCAACAAGAAAATTGTGAGGAAAAGGAAAAGATGGGAAGAGATTTTAAAATATTTAAGAAACCTCCCAATGAATAGACAGAGTCTGATGGGTTTGGGAGGGAGGACTAGAAAAATCGTGTGAGACAATTTGAGCACTACTGGATAGGTGACCATAGTCAGAAACTGTTTATTAAAAGTGTGTGTGTGTGTGTGTGTGTGTGTGTGTGTGTGTGTGTGTGTGTGTGTGTGTGTGTGTGTGTTACATTGCATACCCATGTTCATGCACACAGAGCCCAGAGGAGGACACTGGGTGTCTCCCTCTATCAATCTCCACCTATTCTCCTGAGACAAGGTCTCTCCCAGAACCTGGAGTTTATAGGCTTAGCATTCAGCAAGCCCAGAAATGCCTGTTTCTGTTACCCCCTACCACCACCCAGCACTGGGTTACAGATGCATGGAGCCACACCTGGCTTATGTGGGTACCAAGAATCCAAACTCAGCTCCCCAAGCTTTCACAGAAAGGACTCTTAGCCAACTCCCCACACCCAGTCATCTCCCCAGCCCAGTAATTGTTCATGATTTTTCCCACAGTGCTGAGGGGTTGAACCTTGGTTCTCAAACATGCTAGACAAGTGTTCCACCACTGAGCTACCCAGCCCTTGGCTTTAGTTTGTAGCAGTTATGATAATGATATGGTTTTTTTTTTTTACTTGGCTATAGGAGCATGTATATTTGTGGTGCTAAGTATTTTTCTACAAAATTATAATGATGCTTAGGATTCACTTTAAAACACTAGGGGGTGGGGTGGGAGTGGCTGGATCATGAGTAGTCAACTCTTGAACTCTTGAACATGAGGTGGGCTTGCCAGACTTTCAGTTTCTGGACATGTTTGAAATTTTCTACAACAGAATTATCAAACAATACAAACGTAAGGCCCGTCACCCAAAATGTTCGCAATGAACTAACAGTGCCAATGACATGTCTGTGGCAAACAGCCTTTCGCCGACAATGAGAAAACCACCTGGAGGAATCAGGGGCATAATCTGTGGTTTGACTTTCGGTATCAACACTGGATTTGCGAGTATATACCGGAGAGCACAAACGTCTCCTCCTGAGCGCAAGTCCGGGTCTTCCCCTGGAGAGGCTGCGAGCTCATAAACTGTGGGGCAGGAAAGAGGGCTCCAGCAGCTGCCAAGAGGCTTCCTCAAAGACCCACTTAGGTTCAGTCAAAGCTAGCACCAGTAACCACCATCAGAGCGAAGCCAGCAGGGCCTTCCTGGTCCTAAAGCCTGTCAGCAGCTGGAGGGGAAAAAAAGGTGGTCTCCAGGCCTCAACTAAACTCCCTCTCAATTTCAGTTTTCCTAACAAATACCAAAGTTTCTCTCACTAATCTAAAACATCTGGGCATGGTGGCATGCACATTTAATCCCAGCACTCGGGAGGCAGACGCAGGCAGATCTCTGTGAGTTCGAGGCCTGCCTGGTCTGTACATTGAGTTCCAGGACAGCCAGGGCTACAAGGAGAGACCTGTCTCGAAATAAGATAAAATATCAGAAAGTTTTCTGGAAAGAACTACAGGACTCTCTTGGAGAGTAAAATATGAAAAAGGATTTTTAGGCAGCACCAATATTCAATGGCAAGGGAACCAATAAAGACACACTTCACTCTCTGAAAGTCGTCACTCAAGCCCCTCACACCCCAACAATCTTAGGTGCCCCTCTGGCTTTGTTGTCGGGTCACCCCTGTGCACCCCTGAGCAGTCTGTGGAGGTGTCTTTCTGGAACCAAAAGGGCCAGCAGGCAACCCCTTTCCCCAGCAGCTTACCTGGCCTGGCCCTGGGCCAGAGCCTGGGTTTCAGGTACTGCCGGCAACACTTGCGTTCCCCACGCCCTTCCCTACACACCGGAGACGATCCTTCTCCCCGCCCCATTAACCTGAGTGCAGTACTCTGGGGATCAGTGATCAAGAAACTCAGTACAGTGCTTCACACATGTGGTGAAGGAAGAGAAAAGCCAACACCTCTTTACCGTATGACTTCAGCTGCCCTGTGCCTCACAGTGTAGCCCAGGTCTCAACTAAGAGACCAGGTAAAGCTTTGCTTAACAACAATTTAAAATCCTGTTCGAAGAACAAATGTATACTGAATATCAACACATTTGCCACACGCTAGAATAGGAAAATTTGTACAACACCCTGAAACTGTGCATGCACTGGATTCTGTCTGAGCAAGGCTGGGGAGCATCCTGGTGAAGGAAGGGTATGTGTATATGAGTCAAATCCAGACAAATACCAAGGAGTATAAAAATTTATTCTTCATTTACAAAAGCAAGCACTGTTGTAAGTAAAGTGAAAAACATTTTGGTTCATTTAAATAATTTAGGATGCCTTCCCATACTTGCTTCATCCACACAATTAAAAGTTCTTTTTCTCTCTATGTATCTGTATTTAAAAGCAACGTAACAGATGAGAAGAAGCTGGGGCCAGAGGTTTCAGGTTTTCAGCTTCTATTCCAATATCATCAAATTATTATTATTATATTATTATTATTATAATACATCACCTCTGAGCCAGGCACGATGATGTATGCCTGGAAGTCAGTTAGTACTCAGTACACATCTGTTTTTAAGTGGGAGGATCAGGAGGTCAGGGCTATCCTTGGCTACCTGAAGGGGGCTGCTTGGAGGTGGGCTTCCAACACAGAGCCATGCATCTTCTCATGCTGTTAGGAAGACGGATCCTTTCTCCACCTGGTGCCACGGTCATAGGAGTGCCCTGAAGCTGTGTCCTCAGCCAGGCTCTATGGGCCGTATGTGGGCCATGAGAACATCTCCATCCTTATGCTATAGACATCTACAGATCTGTGTGTCCTCGGCTGGTTTTTCTCACTCGCCACCATTAGACCAAAGCCGCCCTCACTCTCACCCTTGTCTACATTACCTCTCTCTCCCTTAAGTACACAGTGGCCTTTGCTGGACTGGTCTCCTCTTATTCATTTTGCGGGACAATTAGCACATTCGTTTTACTCAGAAGACTTGTAATCTTCAGGTTTGGGAGATTTTATTGTACTACCTCTTTCCTAATTGCCTTCCCTTGGTTATTCCTGTTCCCTCAGTCGGGAATTCTCCGAAAGATGCTGAGCGCTGAGATTGAGGCCGCCCCGCCCCTCACCTTCCCACAGCTCTGCAGATCTGCATTGTGTTTTACTGACCAACTACTTTTCTTGGTCTTTCTTTCTAAGATTTCCTCAACCACATTTTCCAGCTTTACCAATTTTATTTAACAAATCATGTGCTTTTTTAATTAATTAATTTGTATGTGTCTGGGTGCTCTGCTGGCTTGTCTGTCTGTGCCCGTTGCCTCAGGAGGCTAGAAGTGGATTCCTGGGACTGGATCTACAAACAGTGGTGAGCTGCCATGTAGGTGCTGGGAATTGAACTCGGCTCCTCTGGCAGAGCAGCCAGTGCTCTCCACCACTGAGCCATCTCTCCAGCCCCAACAAATCATGTTTTTAAGTCCCAAAGTTATCTAACCATCCTTCTCCCACAGTATCTCACTTCTCAATATGACAACTCTGATCAAAAATTTCTTCTGATCTTTTCTTCCACTTAATTCACAACCTCTGTTCACCACACGTTCTATTTATATGTTTCTGTTTATGTCTATTTATATGTGTATATGTCTATTTGTCAGTCTTCCCAACTACAGACAAGTACCACATGCAATAATTTTGATGAGTGTGCAAAAAGCAAGCCAGCTTACCTTCATGGAGTCAGAGTATAGAATGTATTCCCTGAGCACGGGCAGGAACTCCTCTGTTATGTCATCGGTCAGCTCTTCCAAGGCTGTGGAGCAGTTCCCAATGCAGGCCGAAACACCTTCCAGGGGCTCCGCCAGCTCGCCCTCCAAGGCGCTCCACGTGGAATACACAGGCCCATATTCCCTCAGCTCGACGAGGTACTCTACAGGAGGAGAAGCCACTCGGTTGGCGAGCTCTCGCTGCTATGACTGACTTAGGACTCCACGGCAGAGACCTCTCTGCATGAGGGTGCACAGCCTTGGCTGTTCTCTTTCCTGGGCACCCCCTCCTTTACGTGTAATATATTCCTAACATCTGTCTCCAAGCTACTGTAAGTTACTAACATTTGAATATCTAGGGTTCTTGTTACTAGGAACCAAAATGCCTTGTGGGGGAAATGGCTAAGAGCCAAACCCAGAGAATTTCTTTGAAAATAATCACCTCTACCCATGCTGCAAATGCAACACTTTGTAGTGTGTGTGTGTGTGTGTGTGTGTGTGTGTGTGTGTGTGTGTGTGTAGGGGGAGGGGGAGGGGGGCTTTCAAATAGGTGCAGAGGGCCTCGGATCCCCTGGAAGTGGAGTTATAGGTGGCTGTGAGCCACCAGGTAGGTGCTAGGAACTGAACCCAGGTCCTCTGCAGGTGCTCTTGACCTGCGTCATGTCTCTAATGCTCGGCAGGGGGATCTTCTTGAAAGAAAACAAATCAGTCACACGGACAAACAACGGGATTACAGGGAACACTTTGCTGAAAGAGATGCGGTCTGACATAGGCAGACTCAGTCCTTCACCCAATGGTCCCATCAGTGGTTGCAAGGAATAAGGAAACTATTATTATCTGGCCCTTCCCTTGTTACCAGGATTCCTGCCATTTTTAACAGAATTTGGTTGTTGTTGTTTAACTATTAGGAAATGGCAGTAACTGGGGTGTTTTAAACACCTGTGTGACGTGTTTCATGTCTTGGCGTGATAATTACCATTGTTCAGGTGTTTGGCATATGTAAGGGGGACAAAGTGCCCCCTGATACTGGGATGTGGCTAATTAGTTGGCCATGACAGGAGAAGGGCAGACACACAGGCAGTGGTGGTGGTAAGAATGGACAGACTTAGGCTTGAGCAACTCCCCGGCTCAGAAGAGGATGTGAAGTGAAGCAGGGCAGAGTGACGGCGTAGATACCAAGTTCAAAAACTCACTGGGTCACAACCTTGGCAAACACAGGTCCCCACACTGTTCTTGTGAACCACCTCTCTGCTAAGTTCATTTCTGTAATCATCGGCCCTGTGGATGGAGAGCATGGGAAAAGCACCAGGCTGGGTGCAGTTCAAGGTCCGAGTGCAAAATTGCATTCTCGTCACAACCAGCTCCTCCCGCTTCACATTTGGTTTTTAAGCAGAATAAGACCTGATTCTGTCACTGTGGCATTTCTGCAGGTTGTTTCAGCCTGGCATATATGAATGCCATTCCTGCTACTCTGGGCACCGTCAGCCTCAACAAAGAGCTCACCTATTTCTTCTTTGATGATCCGCTGGGCTATCCGATCGATGGTTCCCAGTTTGAGTGCAAACGTGTCTAAGTAGTCGCCGATGGCTGCAAACTCCAGGGGCCGACTCCTCAGCTTATAGCCTCCCGTGACATGCTTGACGGACTCACCCACCCTGGTCAGCAGTGCTATCCCCTGCTTCTTGTAGGCATTCAGGTCCTGCAGACGACAAAGTGCCATCTTGGTCACACAGCCAGGGCTAAGGAAACCAGCGACTACTGGAAACAGAAGAACTAGAAAGCAGGAGCTGTCAGGGCCACACACACATCACAGCCCCATGTAGGAACTCTTTCCCTGGGGAAGCCAAACAAACACCTATCTACCCTTACAGGGCAAACCAAAGCACAAGTCCGATGTCCAAACTGAGGGGCCAGTCAGTTCACTGAGCTTACAGAGTACAGGGGAGGGGCCACTTACAGGAGCGAGGGGCACACACACAAGAAAGTCTCACTCCAGCATGGATGAGGACATCCCCAGAGCCAAAAACACGGAGAGCCTCCCTCAGCTAAACTAGCATCTCCCAAGACCATGAGGCCACGTGCAACCAGGAAGAATCATATACAGCTGGCTGTAAAGTGAGGGAGGGCGTGGCTGGGATCCAGGGAGGGTCCAATGAAGACCCCCCCCACCCCACCCACCACACACATGCCTATCCTTCTTTGAGGGAACAACAAGTCACCAGGACCCATTCTTGAGGGTCTCTTGCAAAAAGTCACGGCTGCTCTGACAAGATGACGGCTGTTCTGTTTGGAGAACAGAACTCTACAACAGACCCCCAGACTCACATCCATATGTTCATGTCCAGCTTCCCTGTCAACATGGCTAGACCCCAGGCCCTCTGGGCAAATCTACCCACTGCTGCTGTAGGACAAATCCATTCCACCACAAATGAAGGCCACGCCTACACAGTCCACCAAGCTTCCTTCCTCACACTCCCAGCACCACTGCCTTCTTCTTGGAGACATGTCTAGTTTGGGTTAAGGGCATGTCATCCCCAAGAGGACTGTCTCTGCAAATGCTGCATACAGGTGGTTCATCTAAGAACTCAGACTCACTCCACGCTGTAAGACACTGCCTGAAGCTTAGTGCCTTCATCAACAGCTGCATCTACCCAGGGACCCATAGGTCAGGCTTGTTGCTACTCACAGGAGGAAGACCATCAGACCTCAGCTGAGACTCCAGCCACTCCTCCCTAGACCTCCCTCCCAGGTGTATGGAATTCTCCTTTGTGGTGGGAGTGATCTTATTTATATACAGCACAGGAAGTTAATAGAAGGGAATACTCATCTGTGCAACCACAGGAACATATGCTGGGGTGAGACTCTTTTGCTGTGTGGTTGATTTAATCATACATTCTGCTGTATGTAACCCTTTCCCCAGGCTCTGTAAATAAAACCCAATGAACCCACTGGTTTGTGGAGCTCGGCTTTGGAGGCATCATTATGTTGGTGCCCTATCTGGAGGAGGAAGAGATGGTTGCTGACATCTCCCCAGGGGGGTTCACACAACAGTATGTCAAAGGAAAATATGGAAGAGATGGGTGAGGAGAAACAGCTCTTGTCTCATGAGGAGAGTTTCAGATTTGTTAAGACTGGAAAGTTCTAGAAGAGTTCTGGAGAATGGTTGCATAGCAGTGTGAATATACTTAACGTTACTGGCCTGTGCATTTAGAAATGGTTAAGAAAATACAGAGAGATGGCTCAGAGGGTAAGAGCACTGACTGATCTTTCAGAGGTCCTGAGTTCAATTCCCAGCAACCACATGACGGCTCACAACCATCTGTAATGAGATCTGGTGCCCTCTTCTGGCCTACAGGCAGAACACAATATACATAATAAATAAACCTTTAAAGAAAGACGTTTCACATCATATATATTTTATTATAGTTAATTTTTTTAAGAACAGATGAGCGGTTTGGCGAGTGACACTCAAATGGGGTTACAGGTTTTTCTTCCTGGCTTTGTTCTCTGTTTCTTCAGGCAGGGGCTCATGTAGCCCAGGCTGGCCTTCAATTCATTATGTAGCTAAGGATGTCCCTGTCCTAATCCTTCTTCTTCCACTCCCCAAATGCTGGGATTAAAAGTGTGCACCACACCAAGCCCGGGTAGAACTCCGTGTTCAAGGGCTGCTTTCCTGCATTCACTTACACGGAACAGGATTTCCATGGAGACACCGCAGGACCGTGTTATACATCTTAAAAAATCTGTCATACTGTTTAGCCCAGAGATCTCAGTTCACCTCTCTCCGAGACACACACACTATTTCCCACTCATTCTTCATGCAGATTCCTAAGGACCAGGAATCCAAGCCACAACTTCATTCAGTAATGAGGACAGCCTGAGGCTACTGGATAAAGGACCTGCAACCTGAGAACTGACTTGCACTTTGGGAGAAAAGGAAACCTGAAGAACCCTGCCCAAACATCCATACGCTGAGAAATGCTTACATTAACCATGTTCAACCTGTAGGGGGAGCTAGTGCACTGGCTGCCATCGACTGACTTAAAAACAAAAACTTAAAGGACTTTGCAGATAGTTTCCATGAGTGGCAAACAGAATCTTCCAGAAGCCTTAAATGACAGCAGTTTCTGTCTGTACAGATGTCTCTGTTTTCCTGTCATTTTAACAAAGTAAAGTGGACAGTACTTAGACCTCAATACCCTTGTCATTAGAGTGTACTATATACGGCTGGAATGCAGGAATCTGAAGCTAAATGGGTTGGCTAGGGAGAAGCCGCCTGGGAGTCTGAGCATGTGACCCCATTTGTGCACGTGAGAGTGCAGTACCTTAGACTGCAGGCCAGTTCTGCCAACAGCAAGCAAAACACAAGGCCAGTGAGCAAGCAACTTGAGCTTGAGCAGTCTCTAGCAGGAGGCTGGAAACCAACGATTTTTCTGGCAAATGACTGGAAAGCACACCTAAGAGGAAGAGAGCTGCCAGCAGGCAATGGCCAAGCCTTGGGATACAGGCGGAAACTGAGGCTAAGAGCCCCGGGACCCAATTTCCAGTCCTAGTGATGTCATCGACTGACCGAGTTTAATCTCTCTGAACTTCAGTTTCCTTGTCTGAAAAATGAAGCTACAGTTATTTACAGGGCCCGTGAGGGGCCCGAAGGTGTAAAGGCAGAGGTGAGGATGAACACTCTGCTCAGATTATTAACTTCGTCGACCCGGATCAGACCCGGGGCACCTGATGCCAGGCGGGTCATTGTCAGCATATTTAAAACACAGCAAAATTTGGGGAAAAGGTTCCAGGCAACAATCATCCCAATTCCAGGTGCACAATAAAGCTTAAGGTGTGATTACATAGGAACTCCTTTGCAAAGTACATGTGGCCATGAGGGTGGGTTCTACAGCTAAAGGGAATAGAATCTAGTGTGGCCTCTGACCAAGACAGCACAGAGCCAGAAAGTGCATGTAACATCTTCCCTAAGGATGGCTTCTATTAACTAGGGGCTAAAGACAATGTTCTAGGGAGGGTAGAGTCTGGGATAAGCATTCTGGGTGATTTGGGTGAGGTCTGCCTCTATAGCAAAAGGTAGTAGTTTGAATGTAATTGACCCTCATAATCTCATAGAGGGTGTGGCTTTGTTAGAGTATGGCATGTTGGAGGAAGTGTGGGCCTGGGCTTTGAGGTTTCCTATGCTCAGGATACTGCCCAGTGTCTCGGTCAACTTCCTGTCACCTGCAAGACGTAGGACTCTCAGCTCCAGCACCACGTCTGTCTGCATGCCGCCATGCCCCCTATCATGATAACAGACTGAACCCCTGAAACAGCAAGCAAGTCACCCCAATTAAATGTTTTCCTTTATAAGAGTTGCTGTGATCATGGTGTCTTTTCACAACAACAGAAACCCTAAGGCAGTGGATGAGATGTACCTCCACAGATAACAAAAAGGTCACCAGGTTGTTAACAGTATCCACTCCCAGCCTTCTGGGTGGAAAACAGGTAATTCCTCCATTGAGAGGAGGCCCTGTGTGTTTAACATTCCTGGTTCCCTGTGCTCTGTGGGCACAAGGACCTTTGTGTCCACAACAGGTTCTTACAGAAAACACTCTTGTAATGTATTATTTTGAGAGAGAGAGAGAGAGAGAGAGAGAGAGAGAGAGAGAGAGAGAGAGAGAGAGAGAGAGAGAATGAATCTGTGTGTGTCTGTGTGTGTGAACCTTGGTGTGTGGGTGGCATGTAGAGGTCTGAGGACAACCCTGTGGAGCTGAGTCTTTCTACTCTGGAGAGAAGACTTGGCTCCTTAGGCTTCCGTGGCCAACACTTGACCCACTGAACCATCCTGCCAGCCCTGAAGAACACTCTTACCAAATGCCCAGTATCCTTTCTCTTCTGTGCCTATTGTGGTAAGCCTCACCTACTAACACTGCAAGAAGTGTTTACTGGACATTCTGCTTTCGGCGAGAGAGAATACTGGCGTCCACTGCCACAGCAAGAGAGGCAGCTCGTTCTCCACCTGGATTCTAAGACAGTAACCATGCCAATGCCATGGGCACCAAGGACGTAGGGAGCCTTGATGGAGCCTACCTCAGAGGGCCATTCACAGAAGAGGCTCGTGAAAGACCAAAGCGGTTGTCTGCGAAGGAGCCCAACAATGATCGTGTACAGAGAAACCCACGAAGCTCTGCCTGTACCTTAGCAGTGAGGAACACGTTGACGTGTTCGTTGAAAGAGAGCACGGGGTGATCTGTAATCCTTTTTAGAAATTTATCCAAAGCTTTTCTTCTGGTCTCCACAAACTCTTCTGAAAAACGATCCACGACACCTTTCACCACAAACTTCTCAGGAAGCGGCTATAAAACAGGAGAAAAAGAGACCAATCAAGACGGTGTAAGAAAAACTCACCAGGCTAGCAAATCTCTACTGCCCATCTGCCCAAGAACAGTGCTGGGTGTTATCTGTTTGTCTTTCTTTCTTTCTTTTTATTTATTTATTTATTTTATTATTATTTTTTTGAGGCAGGATCTCATGTAGTCCAGGCTAGTCTCAAACTCACTGTGTATCTGAAGATGACTTAAACTCTTACCTCCTGACTCCGGCTAGATACTGAGATTACAGGTATATCCATCCCACCATATCACTTTATGCAAAGTACTTTACCAACTGAGCTATATTTCTAGCCCAAGAATGGCAGTTCTTAATCTGTGAGGTCTTTTTTTCCCCCAAGACAAGATTTCTCTTGTAGTCTTGGCTATTCTAGAACTCACCCTGTAGACCTGGCAGGCCTTGAACTCAGAGATCCGCCTACCTCAGCTTCCTGAGCGCTTGCATTAAGGCATGCGCCACCACATCCCCGAGTGTTAGTTCTTTATGCTCTCATCAACACAAAGATTTCTGGGAAACGCAGCTGTAGCAAATCCAACAGCCCTGTCATCGTCATATGCATAGAACAAAACACTATAGCACAGCCCCTGAACTACTGAGACGTCAACATCTGTCCAGAAAATGCAGCTGGACCGTTTTAAATTGCCCAGATGTTATAAAGAGAAAGATGGAAGACAACGTCTAAGACAAGAAAGCAGAGGCTGGGGGGACGGCTTAGTTGCTGAAGTGCCTGCTGTGAAAGCTCAAGGATCTGAGTTCAAGTCCCAGAGCCCACTTTAAAAGAGCCAGGTGTAGTGGTGTGCACTTGTAATTCCGTGCTGAGGCTGCAGAGACAGGTGAGTAACACCCGGGGCGGGCTGGGCAGTCAGCCTAGCCTACTCAGTGAGCTCCCAGCCTGCGAAAGACTCCATGTCCAAAAGAAAAGAGAAGAAGAAAAGAAAAAGAAAGGGTAGACCATGCCGGAGGAACAACACCCAAGGCTGTGCTCCACAGACACATGCGTGCGCGCGCGCGCGCGCACACACACACACACACACACACACACACACATACCTACACTACCTACATATGCATATACATATACCCACCACCCAAGGCTGTGCTCCATAGACATATGCACGCACACGCGCGAGCACACACATGTACCTACACTACCTACATTACCTACACATGCATATACATATACACACTAAAGAAGGGGGCAGACAATATCAAGCACACAAAAATTTATTAAAATACCTTAAGACTCTGCTCCCAGTTCAAAGGGTTCAAGAACATGGTAAATGGAGAACTGAGGAAATAGACAAACTCACACAGCCTAAGACAATCTTTATTTTCCTTTTAGGTTTGTAATCAAAATGTAATCTTTACTTCTCTCATTCAAATTTCTCTATCTAAATCTTTGAGTCAATACTGTTGAACAATTTAAACTAGCTACTCCTTCAGGGACCTTTGAGCTCCAATTTCCTTGGTAGCTTATTCAAATGAGTGATTAAAGATGTCTTTCTTACTGCCTCCAAGTGGAAAAGAGACCGCTATGCACAATTGAAAAATATCTGGGTCCTGACCAAAAAAAAAAAAAAAAAAATGTTGGTGAGGATGTAGACAGAGGAAAGCCTTATCTACCTACCGCTGGTAGGGATATAACCCAGTTCCCTACCATGGAAACCACTGGGGCGGTTCCCTCAGTAAACTAAAAACTGGCTTCTCTTGATAGCACATGACTTTAATCCCAGCACTCTGGGAGGCAGAGGCAGGCAGATCTCTGAGTTCCAGCACAGCCAAGGCTGTACAGTAAGACTGTCTCAAAAACAAAAACAAAGAACAAAACTGTGGCAATGAAATATTCTAAAACTATCTCTTGCAGTCTAAGAGGTTAGAACATTGGCTAGACCACACAGCCAGAGCTAACAATACACCTTGAGGTCACTAAGTCTACCAGCTAGCCTACTGCTTGGCCTGCTCCTAAGTGACAATGTAACAGTCATCCTTACTTGCCTTGGATTTCTCATGTAACCACCGTTTACAATCTAAACTAATGCATAGCTATAATCTTTTTGTTTTTATTGTTTTTGTTTTTTATTTGAGGCAAGATTTCTCTGTGCAGCCTTGGCAGTCCTGGAACTCACTCTGTAGACCAGGCTGGATTAGAACTCGGAGATCTGCCTGCCTCTGCCTCCCAGAGTGCTGGGTCAATGGCCTGTGCCACCACCACCTGGTCATAGCTGTAACTTTCAGTTACGTACTCTTCTGTGCCCCTGACCCAGAACAACGTGTGTGTGTCCTTTGCTGAAAGCAGCGAATACAGAGGTTGGGAGCAACTTCCTCACTACCATGAAGGCTGACAGCACATTTATGGATATTGACTGATAAACAATATTTACAGTAGTTTGTAGTGTGGATCTGTTGGAGCGAGTGACTTCATCCTTATAAAGCGTTGAAGATTTCTCTACAGTAGCTCATTCCCTCCCGTGTGTGCTCTCTGTGCCGTTCAATAAAGATGGAGCGAGGCCCTTCGATTAAGCAGACACACATCTCATAAACTGACAGACAGAAGACCCAGACACAGGGACAGATTCACAAAGACAGCCTTCAGGCAGGCACAGATTCCTATCACACAACAAAGGACAGAAGACACAGGAGGAGCATGAGGTGGAGAACTCAAATCTGGGCTCGCTCTTGGTTAAATGACACCAAGGGGAAGTACTTTTATTTCTTTCCTTAATGCGAAACCAGTGCATTATTGTTGACTCAGAGTTAATCACTAATGTGTCTAATCCCTGCATAAAATCTGTAAAACACAAAACAAACAAAAAACTGAAAGCAGATCTGCTACATAACCCTGTCGTACAACTGGGTGTCTGCCAGAAAGACTCTCAGCCAGGGAACCACACAGACTATTCACAACAGCTAAGCTAAGGACCACAATGGAAGAATGGATGAAGAAAATGTGCCATATACAGTCTTCTTCAGCCACAAAGGAGTTACGTCATTTACAAGCAACTGGACATAATTAACCATAGTAAGTGAATCAGGCCAATCCCGGGCGGAGGGGGGGTGGGGAGAGGAGACGACTATCAAATGTTTTCTCCTGTATTTGTGGCTCCTAGATTTTATACATACATGGGCAAAATCACCTATGTATAGATGACATGAACTTGTACAGGGAAATAAGGGGTGAATGGGAGGTGGCAAGGTGGATATGCTCAGTGGACATGTATCTGTGTGAAAATATCCTCATGTACCACAGTACCATGTATACAATAATTATATACAATAAAAAATGTTTGAGTTTTAAAATGTTTAAAAACACATTTTTTAAATGGGTGATGTTCATGAAGCTCAGTAATGGAGCAATAATGTTGGTGATTTCTCCCACAATCTAGAAGCAGCCAAGGAGCACCTGAAAAGACACCCACCACAATGACCAGGGAAATGAATCCAAACAGTAATGAACTTGGATGTGGGGACAACACGTGTGATCTCAGCATTCAGAAGACTAAGGCGAGAGAAACCTGAGGCCAGGCTGGGCTACATTAGCCAGTGTGGGCTACACAACAGGTCCTCATCTCAGAAACAAACAACTCTAAATATCTGTACAGATATATGCTGGAATCTATACAACAGATCCCCATCTCAGAAACAGACAACTCCAAATATCTGTACAGATATATGTTGGAATCTATAAAAAAAATCCTACTTGCAAATTATTTCAATAATCCTTTGGAAACTTCAGGGTTTAATTTTGAAACACTGACATTATACACAGCACCTGAGAATTGGGGGTATATGTTATATGTGGTTTTAGCTTAAATCTGGTTTGTAATGGGAAATAAAAGCATATTTCATGTACATTGTCACAGAGAAGTGTATTTCTAAGTAGGAAATCTACACACAATTGCTCAATAGTGGATTAGCCAACTTCCTCTTGTCAAGAGTCAGTCCCTGAATTCAATAAAGGTTTACTGTACACTCACTTCATCTCTCAAACCTGTCCCTTCCTACCCTTCCCACTTGATAGAAAACCTCACTCCAAGGCAAGATTCACTGCCAAATAAAGAAGCATCAAGATTAAAAGCCATGCCATTAAGAAGAAAAACTGCCAACCCTAGTTTAATTCAAAGTACTTGCAAGTTCAATCAATATTTTACTATTAACTTCCCTACCGAGTAAGCTAAAAGTACCTCAAAATAAGCATGTGCGGGGGAAGGGGGGGTGGGGGGCTGGGGGGGTACACGGGGGATGACGACACGACACTAAAGAGATGGTTTGTCGGTCAAGAACACCTGCTGCTCTTGCAGAGGACAAGAATTTGGTTCACAACACTCACATCAAGTACCTCACAAATGCCTGTAACTCCAGTTCCAGGAAACCCAATGCCCTCTTCTGGTCTCCACGGGCATCTGCATACACATAGCAGATGGCACATACATGTGTAAATGTTTTATTTAAAAAGAGGGATTTGTTGTGGGATATTTTGATTGCACTATGATGCTCCCAAGACTACCCAAAAAAGTTATACCTTAAATCAGGGGGGCAGAGCCAGATACTAGCTGACCAGAATTGGCCATTGAGAAACCAGTAATTTGGATAGAGAAGATGCACAGGAAGGAAGGGGCAGGGCCTGGAGTTTGACCTTCCTCTTGGTTCTGGGACAAGTGAAGAGAGGTGTCTCTTACAGTATCTCTGGCCAAAAAGCAAGATCGGATAGTTGCTACTCAGCCTCTCTGAGCTATAGGAGATTTTTACCCCAGCCTTTGACTTTTTAATCTTATTGGTAAATAGAATGACAGAGACTTAATTTAAACCTACATATTGCAACCACAGCAGAGTAGGACTAAAAGCCCTGGCCTGCGTGGCCGTGAGGTGGCAGATGATAATTAAAATAGCAGGAGAGTCATGTGCAGCCACTAAGCCAACAGAAAAACATCAGGGATTGGCTGGAAGATGAAGTCATTTATCATTTCAAACTGGGGGGAAACAGTTGTTACAATACAAATTCTCCTCATTAACTCCAGTGAGAATAAAGCCGCAGAGCAAATACATCCTTCCTCCTTCGGGAAAAGCAAACAAGCAGAATTCAACACCAACGTGTTTAATAGATGTATGCGCATCATCTCCTGAGCCTACACATGCCCATCTAATTGTGCCATCTGTCTGCCGGGCAGTGAGTCACAGTAAGCAAAGCAGTGGCGAGGCTCCTGGGCACCTACAGAAGCACAGCGAAGCACAGTGGTTGCCTGGGGTGGGGGAGGAGCACATGGGGAGCCGTTTAATTCATATACACGATGAATATCGTCTCCAGTGAACGCTATGGTGTGTACTTAAATATGTGCTATGAAAGAGCTCATGCGTAGCTTGATAGAAAGTACGAGGCCCTAGGTTTAATCCCCAGTACTGCCAAGAAGGAAAAAAAAAAAGATAAAATAGACCAAAAGGAGACGTAATCTTAATTCTCAAAAAATAAATAAAAATACTATACTTTAAAAATTTGTTGTATGTTGTATTAAGTGTTCATACACACAGGGACACTTCTGAAGCAGGTGGAATGTTACTGTCTTGACTGTGGTGACAGACACACTCGTGAAACTGTCCACCTGTAAAATGTACAAGGTTTGATGTACATCAATTATATGACTTACAAAGAAACGGTGTGAGGAAACAGTCTCAATTTAAGACTTTCTGGTGCCTCCATTACATAGTAAGAAAGTGAACTGTCTTTACAAATGGCAAGCACACCCCACACACATCCAGCTCCCAGCACATGTGGTTACTTCTTTCTGCTTTTAAAATTCCAGAGGAACAAAGCAATATATAGAGAGAAGAAAGCATGTCAGAATATAAGACCTCAAAGGGCTCATCTGAAATGTCTCCTACAGACTCACATGTGAAAGGCTTGGTCCCCAGGTGGCAGCGCTATTTGGGAAGGTGACAGAAACTTTAAGAGGAGGCAACTGGCTGGAGGAAGCAGGTCGCTGGAAGGGCATGACTTTGGGATATATCTGGACAGCCCTTTCCTGTCTCTCTGCTCCCTGGCTGCTGTGAGGTGAACAGCTTCAGCCACATTCTCCCGATGCTGTGATGCTCTGCCATGCCTCAGGTTCAGAAAAGGGATCCAACCAACCAAGGTCTGAAACTATAAGCTAAAACGCACCTTTCTTCTTTTAAATTGTTTCTGACAGGTACTGGTCAGTGATGAAGAAGTCTAACAATACGTGTACAATTAACAGTTTAGGATGGTGGTCAGTGGCGAAAGCGCATGCTCAGTCCGTGTGAGATGCTGTGTTCAACCCTCAGAACCGCGGGGGCTGGGGCACGACAATGACAGGATTCTTTCAGCAGGCCAGGATTTGTGGAGACAAAGCAGAAACGACTGAATTGAAAGGAAAGTCAACAATTTATAAATTTTCTTGTGATTCTCCTCAGGAAAAAGAAAGGAGTGGGTCTAAGAAGCAGGAAATTGGGTTTTTCCACCAGAGCCCACAAAGGATGCCGAGTCTGAAGTCACAGAGACTGGAAACAAAGCAGGTATATTCCAGTTCATGAGGAGAAGCAAGTCAAGCATCCGGGTGCTTTCCTAGGGCCACTGTCCAACTGGCTACAACTTCCACGGCTCCAGTAAAGTCTAAAGGAGGTAAAGTAAAGTCCACAAGGAACTGGAGATGGAACTCAGGGGCCTGTGCATGCTGGGAAGCACTCAACCAGAACTTTATCCCTCGTCCTTTTGACGAAATGGTTTCATGTCCACACTCCTAACCTAAGCAGTCAAATCACAGGGCACAGCCCTTCTCGGACATGTTTAACCACAGCTGGTTTAAGATGGGGAGAGAGGTGGATTGACAGGTGCCCCAAGGTCACTGTCCCCTAAGGTTCCCAACCGATTCAAATAGATTCTAAAGTTCCTTTCCACAAAAATGAAAAAGACATCTCCATTTTTAAGGGGGCAAAAAGGGAGCTAGAGAGATGGTTAAGAGCACATTCTGCTCTTGAGGAGGGCTCAGGTTTGATTCCTAGTGCCCACGTCTGGTGATGCACAACTGCCTATACCTGCAGCTTCAGGGACATCCACACCTCCGGCCTCCAAGGGCACTGGCACTCACATGCATATACCCACACACACATACACAATTAAAAATAAAATCAATCTTTAAGAAATTAAATGGGCAAAGAATCTGAACAGGCATTTCTCCAAGAAGACATGCAAATATCCACCAAGAACATCAAAGGATGCTCTCAGCTCTCAGGCAAATGCAAGTTAAAAATCACAATATGATGCCACCTCACACCCACTAGAATGGCTATAATTAAAGACAGACAGTAATCACTGTTTGTGAAGATGTGGAGGAACTGGAACTCACACACAATGTGAGGGACTGTCAAACACCTGGCAGTACCTCAAAAGGTTAAAAACAGAGTAACATATAATTTAGCAATTATACTCCTAGGTATACGTCCAAATGTAAAGACACTTGCCACAGAAAGACTTACACACAGTGTCCGCAGCAGTTTGTGCGGAACAAAGGCGAAAACAAATGACGTTCCATCCAGGGGTGGACATGCAGACAGAATGCGGTACGCTCACACACAGACTATCCATCACCTTACAGTAAGAAGGAAGTGCTAACTGGTGCTCCACTGTGCGGAACCTTGAAAACATGCTGAGTGTAAGAAAGAAGACAAGACCTATAGGGATAGGAGGCAGAGAAGAGGTCACCAGACTCGAGGGGCGCCAGTGACAGGTGAGGGATGGGGCGATGGAAAGGTCCTAACACTGACTGGTTGGCTGTTCCACACTCTGAATACACTAAAAGTGTTGGGACTATAAATTCAAATGAGCGCATTGTACATACACTGCTCAGTAAGGCTTTTTAAAATGGGGGAATCATGGGACGGGAGAGGTTCTAAGAGTGCATATGGCTCTTGCCGAAGGTCCGGGCTCAGTTTCTAGCATCCATGCCAGGCAGTTCCCAAGTGCCTATGTATAACTCTAGCTCCAATTAGAAATAAGGAAGCTGGAGAGATGGCCCAGTGGTTAAGGATACTGTTGCTCTTGAAGAGAACATGCGTTGAATTCCAGCATCCAGGTAGCGGTTCACAACCATCTGTAACTCCAGTTCCTGGAGACCCAACAACCTCTTCTGAGCTCCCTGGACACCCAGCACACACACAGTACATATATGCAGACAAAACACCCACACATAAAATGAAATGAACAAGTCTACCAAAAATTTAAAAAATAAAAATAAAATCTTCCTTAAAGGAGACAGCAAAAATTTAAACAAGTAAGTATGCTGTACATTTTCCTGGGTTTCCATTTCTGTTAAGGTTTTCGTGGATATTTCTTTTAAAAATATTTTTACTTTTATGTGTATGAGTGTTCTGCCTGCATGTACGTCTATGTTCCATACGGTGCCTCTGGAGACCAGAAAAGGGTGTGGATCCCCTAGAACTGGCGTTATAGACCGTGGTGAGCCTGGGTCCTCTGCAAAGCAGCAGATGCTCTTAACCACTGAGCCAATGCTTTAGCCCCTCAGTCTCTACTGAAACCGAGTTCCCCGGGCAGAGGCCCCTGTCTATCTTAAAATTCCTCACCTCATCTATGCTCCTACCAGCACCTGCTTACACACCAGGTCTACTGAAGAACACACAGCCGCTGCTTCAATGCTGAGGGATCCTGTCAGATGAGTTTGTGTGGGAGGTGGAGCAAAAAGCTCACTTCTCACCTGACTTCTCTATTTAAACCAGAGATACTTTCCTAAGTTAAATCTCTCCACTTCGGGTAAGTATCAAGCACTTGTGAAGAAACTTAAGTCTCTGCCTGCCTGCTTCTAAAGCACTTTCCTGCCCAGTATCGATACTCAGGCAGTGGAGACTGTACTGAAGGATGCCAGGACCCTCCCTGGATGCGGGAGAGACACTCAGTGCCGCACAGGATCTATGGACCAGTGGCACTACATTTTACCAGCAGGTGTCTCTCTCGAGCTTTTGATTCTCAAGCGCCAAACCACAAGGAAATAAAAAAAAAAAACAAAAAGAAAACACTGGCTGTGGGGAGGGGTGCAAGGCTTGGGCTACAGGGAAAGTGTCTTACAGTGAGAAGGGGGAACAGAAACTCCCCACAACGTCCTCTGAAGTCATGTGACCCAGATTAACAGTCTGCGGCTATAATTTTCTTCTCCAAAACACCTTACTCCACTTTCATGCTCTAACCAAGAAAGCCTTCAGACAAATGTCCACTGAAGCATCTATGAAACACCTCACTACCAAACCTCTAAATGTAACGGTCATCCGACTGTGGCTTATAATAAATTTTGGTTTTACTCAATTATTGAAAAAAAATAGCCAAATGAATGGGAACACATGAACTATGAACCAAAGGCTGAGGGGCCCCCAGCTGGATCAGGCCCTCTGAATAGGTGAGACAGTTGATTGGCTTGATCAGTTTGGGAGGCAACTAGGCAACGGGACCAAGTCCTGTGCTCACTGCATGAGTTGGCTGTTTGAAACCTGGAACTTATGCAGGGACGCTTGGCTCAGGCTGGGAGGAAGGGACTGGACCTGCCTGGACTGAGTCTACCAGGTTGATCGCAGTCCTCGGGGGAGGATTTACCAAGGAGGAGGTGGGAATGGGGGGTGGGCTGGGGGAAGGGGAGGGAGTGGGAGGGGGGAGAATAGGGGAATCTGTGGCTGATATGTAGAACTGAATGGTATAAATAAATAAATAAATGAATAAAATAAATAAAATTTTTAAAAAAATTTAATGGTCATCAAATCCCAGGAAAGTTTGAGAAACTGTCACAAGCAAAATCAGTCAAGGGAGCATGACCATGAGGTCCTGGCCTGGAACTGAAACATTAGGCAAAACTCCTCAACTCTGAATAAAGTCCTCTGAGTGAATATATTTACTAAACAATAATGACTGGCTTATTAAGTGAGGCCAGCAGCTCACATTTGTGTAAAATGTGGCAACTCGGTGTTGGGTACATAAGAACCTGCTCTCCAATTTTCACAATAACCCTGAAGCTGTTCTGAAATAAAAAGCATATGTTTTTGCATTTCAGGAAAAAAAAATCATCACTAGCTGCCCATTTGGCCAAGTAGGATTCTATTTTAAGGACTTGTTCCGACTGCTTTAAAATGGCTGTTTCTTTTTCAGGCATGTTCTTAAGTGACTGGAAGGCAGAAGAGAAAAGCCACAGGCTTGAAAACACAGACAGGACTTGTGGCAGCGAGAGAGAAGCCTGGCGGAAGCTGGGATCCCTGGGGGCCCCATCGCTTCCAGCCCAGTGCTAGCCACACCGATCACCTCAAAACCCTAAAAATGCTCAGTGTTCACAGCTTTTCCTGAGGGGAAAGGCGGCTGGGGGTACAGCAGTGATGCGGAAGCTGGGCAGCCCTGGCCGGGACTCAAACAACGTCTTCCTGAGTGATAAACCGGCCTCTGGAGACTCTTGGGCTCCAGACTTTCCTAAAGCCCCCAAAGAAGATGGGGACCAAATAGCAATTATCTCAACTGAAAAGATTGGAAAACTACTCAATACATATGATAATTATTCAGTCTTTAAAATTTTAGTTATCAGCTGTTAAAAAAAAACCAAACAAGCAGAAAGTTGTAAGTGGTGAATCCACATTCCGCTGCATCAATACACAGGGGTAGGTGGTTTTCTTGTCTGTGTTTTAAATAAAAGGCTGTGGTGGTGAAGGAAGGGTGTGCTAGATTCCTGCCCGTCCGCCGCAGTCTGAAGCATCAGCTTAGCCTTCTTGATAGGCAGCCAAACCTCAAGAATAATATCCACCACGGGGGAAAGTAGTTTCAGTGAGACTCACTTCTAGGCTTCAATCTTTTTGTTTTTATTGTTGTTTGTTTCTCCAGACACTGTCTCATACTGTAGCCGAGACCAGATGGAACTCATTATGTAATCCAAGATGGCCTTGACCTCACAGTAATCCTCCCACCTCCACTACTAGGATTACAGATGGGAGCCAGAGTACCAGCTATCAGACTTCAGACTTTTATTTTACACAGTTAGGGTGTCCCCCTTTTAATTAAAAAAAAGAAACTGTCATAGTGCAAGTGAAAGTCTGAGCCAGGCACAGTAGTTTTACACAGGGCTGAGGCAGGAGGATTGCCACAGGCTTGAGACTAACCTGGGCTAGATAATGAGTTCTGGGCCAGTTAGGGCAATAAGATGAGAGCTTGCATAGGAAAAAGATAAAATGTGAGCCTGGTGGTATATGCTTGTAATCCCAGGTACCCAATAGGCTGCAAGTTCAAGGTCAGCCTGGGTAACTTCGTAAAAAGAGGGCTGGGGTCCAGCCCAGTATAGAGCAGATGCCAAGCAAGTGTGAATCCCTGGGCTTAATCCTCAGTACCACATAAAAGAGAGAGACAGACAGAGAGACACGGACAGAGACTAGGGAGATGGCTCAGTAAGTAATGCCAGCTGCAGAAGCTCACAGGCCAAGTCCAGTCCCTGGAATCACAGGCAGAGCAGGATGAGTGAGTGGTACACATCTGCAATCCCAGCATTCCTTCTGTTGAGATGGGAGGCAGGCAGGGGACTCACCCAGAAGCCCATGGACCAGCTGCCGGGAGTACAAACAAGAAGGCAGAAAGAGGAGCCAACTCCTGAAAGCTGTACTCTGACTTCCAATGCGCGCACACGCACGCACACACACACACACACACACACACACACACACACACACACACACTGATTAGTATCATTCAACAGAAAGGAGAATGGGAGAAAAAAGTAAACGCCTATCCCACCTTAGCTAAGAAACTAGCAGAGAGGTCAGACACTGGGAATGTGAGACACACCCCCTCTACCTTGCACACACTCTCGGTGGGCGGACTCAGTATAAAATCAGAGTGACCCTCACTGCAAAGAACTGAGCAACACCTGTGTGGACGTAATTCAGGAAAGCGAGAAGCAAGCTGCCGTGACTTACTACCTACGGGAATGAGATGAGTGGGCTGCGATTCTTCCAGTTTGTTCCTCAACCAGTCGAAATCCTGGTATCTTCTGCGAACAGAATATTCTGGTAAGTCAAACTCCACCCGAGTGCTCTGCAAAGAAGAGAGGAGGAGAAACGTGTACAAGTGAGTGGGAGTGCATTCTCGCTGAGGAAAAACACTTTTAGAATAACCAAATAAGGCAAGGGCACACACACGTCCTTCCACCATGCACCAGACCAAAGACTGAGTTTACCAGCAGGCTACAAAGTCAAGGAGCTGGGATGGAGCCCAGCATAGTGGCGCACGCCTTTAACTCAAGCCCTCAGGAGGCAGAGGCAGGCAGACCTCTAAGATCAAGGCCAGCCTGGAGCTACAGAGTCATTTCCAGGATACCCAAGATTACACAGAGAAACCCTGTCTCGAAAAACCAATAAATAAATGAATGGATGGATGGATGGATGGATGGATGGATGGATGGACGGACAGATGGACAGACAGATAGATGAGAGAGGGAGGGAGAGAAGGAGGGAGGAAGAAAGAGAGGGAAGGAGGAAGGGAGGGAGGGAGGGAGGGAGGGGGGATAGATGGAGCTAGGACGGAAACATCTTTGGTTTGGTTTTGGTTTTGATTTTTTTTTTTCCTACCCTCAGGAAAAGGAACTCAGCAATTCCTCAGAATTGTCTAGAACATTTGATTCATTTCCTCCAGCTTAACTCTGAGAGGGCTGTTGGTGTTTTCCTCCCTAGAATAATATAATTTCAGATATTGCTGCTGAACTGAACCCAAATCCATGGGAAGGAATGCTGTGTCCACCTTGTTACATATGCGGACAAGCCTTGCTGAAGGCCAAGGGAACCAATCAAGCAGGACAGCAGCTCTGCTCCCGTGGGAGGCAGATTCTAAGGCCTGCCGGTGCAGTGGCGCACGCCTTCAGCCCAGCACTCAAGGCAGAGGCAAGGGAACTCTGTGAGTTCAAGGACAGCCGGCCTACATAGTGAGTTCCAGACCAAAAGGGATACACAGTGAGACAATACAAACAAACAAACAAACAAAAAAAGAAATCTACCCTATTCTTCATTCTTCATCTACCATATTCTGCCAGAACAATGACTTTGAATGCATACTGCATTTTAGATACAGATGAGGAAATGTCTAGAAAAAAAATAACAAAATGCCATGTTGTTGCAGAAAATGTTAATGATCTATGAATTTTTTAAAGTTTTCTGAAATGTAATTACATCAATTTAAAAATAAACCAATGTTAAATAAGATTAAGTTACACTAAAATATGATTTTTACTTATTAACTATTATCTTTTCTCAGATACACCATTCCTCCCTGGGTGGATACCGGCAGTTGCTGATCTCAAATATGAGATAAACTACAAGATCTAAGCCACATTTTACAAATTTATTCTTTCAGGCCCAAAGTCTGTTTTAATGTAAGACTTCCAGAAAAATCTTTAAAATACCTGAAGAAGAGTCATTCACCAAACAAGGCTGTGAGCAGCTTTTGGCTCTGAGATTATGATGTTGTTCTCCCCAAAGCTGTGCTCTTGGCCTGAGCAGAACTGGAAGGGAGGGCTGACCCTCAGGGCCTGCATCAGCTCCCCGTCCAGTCCCTCACATTGTAAGCATCCATGAACACGTCCTTCCCCATGTCAAAGCAGGCGGAGTGGGAAGACTGGGGGAAAACAACCACAAAGGTACTGCTGAGTTATCAGGGGGCTTCCCGAGGAAGTGGAACTGTGGATGAACTCAAGGCACAGCGCGGCAGGACCACCACCGACCCACGGGGCTGTGCTCTGTGGCCCCAGGGGCAGTTAGCACCCACTCCAGGTCCCTGAAATGCATGGAGTCTTACTTTCCACCACATTATGAGCTTTGAGAGAGACACTGTCCAGACCCCTCCCAACACCTGGCCTCCAGCAGAAAACCTGTCAGCAGTGGTGAGGGGAAACATCGTTTTCATCATGAAGAGTCTCTCCCTCCACCTTCCTAAACGTTCCATGATCAAATCTACCACGTTCCCTATTATGTCCATCAGATCAATTCCACAAACCACCTTCATGTAACATTCCTACTCTATGAAATCAATACTTGGTAACTACAAAGGGCACAAGCAGAAGCTGTTTTTTGCTTCAAACATTTCTATATCTGGAGATCTGGCTCCACCCTTCTCTCTGTCCAGGTTATATTTGCTTATTTTGAATCCTCATGAAAAATATGAAAATGGATATAGTCCTTCTAAATAGAAAACAAAATTAATATTTAAATTTACAAATTTACACTTTTCTATGCATATTCATTCAGTTTCTGTATCATTTTACTACATCCTGGACACCTTTGTGTCCAGATCTTTAAAAATCACTTAACATATATATAATATTCAATTGAGTGACTATAACATAATCAATCCCTATTTAAATTGTTTCTGATTTTTAAACTATAAACAACATTACAGTAAACATCACTGTGCTTCTATCCATTAATCCCACTAAAATAAATTCTTAAGGATAGAACTGCTGGAGATATATTTACATTATTTGTATTATATAATACAAAACTCCAGGGATGAGTACAGTCAGTTTTCCTCTGTGAGATCCAGGGTTTCTGCTCTCTAATATCAGTGGACAGACCAATTCCATCATCAGAGAGGACAGTGACACGGTCCTTCCATACTGAGACTATACCCTACAGTGTCCATCAGAGGTCGCCTACCACAGTCAGATCTGAGACAGTAACTAGGCACAGAGTGACTGTGAAGGACTCACCATGCTATAGGTTCAGCACCGCCGTTCCATATGAACACATCTCTGGTCATCTCTGGAAATAGTGGCATCAAAGCCGAAGTCTATCAACACCCAGCAGGACAGCCTGCACCTGTGCCCCACAGACCACAAAAGGTCTCCCCTCCCACCAGACCAAGAAGGCGCAGGGCTCTGGAAGCCCAATGCCCTACACAGGAGTAACTTCTATCCTACAGACTATCTTATGGGTACCCAAGATTTCGAACAGACTTTTTGAAAATTTAAATGGTACAAAAACCGACTCCAGTGGCAACAGAATTCATGGTGGTTTTATTGAAACTGGCCAAAACACTAAATTAATTTAGCAACTGCTAACTTCCACAAACTGAAAAGGTAAGACTGTCCTCTGGTAGCATCTGAGCATTTAGCAGTATCAGGCAGGGTAACACACAGTCTACAACAGGATCCCTAACCCGGCCAGGCAACCTCAGCCTTCCCCACAACATCAGCTATTAAAAAGCTGCAGACATCTTGAAAACTTCTTAACCTCAGTACTTATCTTCATTCCAGCTGGATGACCTTGTCACTCTGCCCTAGAGAAAACTGCAGCTATAAGCAAAGAATCCCTTAACTTCCTCCACGAGACACGCTCCCCTTCCTTTTTCCAGAACAATGGGGGGAGAGTGTGCTTCTCCTACCAGCGGCCAAGCCGTATGCCTGTCAGCACACAACTCCTTACACACCCAGCAAGTCCCGTCCTCCTCTCCGATCTGCACCTCGTGTCTACTTTCCCTGTGCCATCCTTGTCTTGTCCAGCTGGCTCTTAATGCTCCTTCATCCTCAAAAACAAAAACAAGCAAGCCAGACACAATGATGCGTATCTGTAATTCCAGCACTCAGGAGGCAGATCAAGAATGAGTTCTATGAAAGCCTGGACTACACAGCAAGTTTGAAGTCAGTAAGACTCTGACGATCACACTCATACACATACACACACACACACACACCACGCACACACGCACGCACACACACGCACACAGCTTCTCTCTCAATCACGCGCTCTCTTGCGGTTACTGCTCTGGCCTGATGCTACGTTCTTGCCAAGTGAACTGCCAAGCTACCAACACGCACATCTCCCCCCACCCCCCACCTCCCATTCACATTAGCCAACTGCAAACCACACCAGTGAAACTGCTCACACCACGGTCACCCAAACCCTCGTCAGTGAGCCAAACCCTCACGATAATTAATCCTGAACTCCTTGTCCGAACCTCTTGGCAGTGTTTACACTCTAGGCTACTGAGGCATCCGATAGAAACATGCTGAAGCACAGAACTGGTGAGGACGAGCAGACACAACCCTGCGTGTGCTCCAGGGGACTGCAGGTCCACTGGACCTGACAGTGAAGACTAGCCATCACAGGAGAAGGACAGCACAATTACTAAGAGAGAGGACTCTGGACTCCAGCTCCAGCCCCACCGCACATTAGCCGCATCAGTGAGCAATTATACTCATGTCCCTGTGTCTGAGTTCCATTTTAAAACTAAGAACAGCTGCAATATCCACCTCACTGTGTGAAGATTAGCACAGCACTTAAAGCACTCTGCACAAAATAAACAATGGGACAGCGGACAAGAGAATAGGGCTGCAATCTCAGAGATGCTGGCAAAGTGTGCTGCCTGGGACTTGCCAGCACAGAAGGATATATGCAATGAGTCATTGAGTTGGCTACATGCAAATGTTTTCATGAAAGAGGAGAGACAATAGCACACTAAGTCACCAATAGTGATTTCTGACTATGGGCTTATATAGGCATGTTTTCATTTTATTGTTTTAGTTTACTTTCATTTTCTAAGTTTTCTACGACAGATTCAGTACATAAAATAAAAATTGAAATGTCCATCACAAAACAGATAGACATGTGGTTAAGTGTCCAATAATTAGCTGTTACTGTGTTGTTACTTTCTAAGAGCTGGGAGAAAAAAGAGCCAGGAGCTGCTGGACTACAAGGGGCTGTGCCGGCCTGCCCATCAAAGAGGAAGGCATGGACGGTGGAGATTTGATGAACACTCCTTACCAGAATGTCTCCAGCTAAATTCAGCTCATTCCTCCATCAAGAATCTGAATTAGGGGGGTTGGGAGATGGCTCAGTGGCTAAGAGCACTGACTGCTCTTTCCAGAGGACCTGGATTCAGTTCCCAGCACATACATGGCAGCTCACAACTGTCTGTAACTCCAAGATCTGACACGACACCCTCACACAGACATGCATGCAAAGCAGCAATGTATATAAAAATAAAAATAAATACATTTTTAAAAGAAAGAATCTGCATTAGAGGGGCCAGGGAGGTAGCTCAGTGGTTAAAAGCACTGACTGTTCTTCCAGAAGACCCAGGTTTGAGCCCCAGCGGCCACATGGCAGCTCATGATCACCTGCAAACCCAGTTCCAGGGGATGTAACCCCCTCTTCCATCCTCCAAAGTGCACCAGGCATGCACGTTGTACATAGACACACATGCAGGCAAAATACTCATACACATAAAATAAATTTTAAAAATTAAAAAAGAAACGATCTGAATTAGAGATGCCATAGTAGCACACAATTCTAATCCCAGCACTTACGAGGCAGAGTGGGCAGACTCTGAGTCCTAGGCTAGTCAGGGCTACACAGTGAGACCCTGTCTCAATCATCATCTTCATCATCATCATCATCACATTCATCATCATCATCACATTCACCCTGTAGAGGTTTGAGGGGTTTAGAACCGTAGCACCTCATGCTATGGCCACTATTTGAGGACCTCAGTGGAATGCAAGCCCCAGGTGTAGATCTTGTGGTCCCATCTGCACTCTCTCTCATTCCCAGATACCACTATTTATCACGTGAACAGCTTTCAAAAAAAAAAAAAAAAGACTTCAAACACACCACCAAGATAGTGGACCTGGTCCACTTTTAGAAACAGAAGAGCAGGCAACTCTGGGGGTCAGGAGTGTAAGGAGAGAGATAAGAAAAAGTAAGAATTCAGCAGCAATCCGTCACCCCCAAGTGAAAACCCAAGACTAGAACTTGGAAAGAGCAGTTTCTCAGTTACAGGGAATCAAATAACCCCAGGAGAGAGGACAGAAATAAGAACACAGGGGGGAGGGGGCAAGGAAGGAGAGAGAAGAGGCCCGGGCGGGACGGTGAGTTAGGGCAGGTGCATTAGCCTGAACCGGTTCAGCCCCGCGGGGTCTGCTTTAACTGCTTTAACACGTCTGTGTGCTGTGGGGAGGCGGGGTGCAGGAATCACGCAGCCCTAGGGAATTGTAGGGTGGGTCAGCAGCAGTGCAGCAAGGCAGGCACCCTGTCACCAGGCCGCTGACAGCACCGAGTCAAGCATTGTACTCGCTACAGGGCCAAAAGTAAGTTTACCCAAAGAAAACGTAAACAAATGGAAAGAATTCCTGGAAACATGAACATCACCTAGGACGTCTGAGGAAACCATACATGTGTGAGTACCCCCTCGGGGAGATAACGGGGCAGATACACACGGCCAGGCAAACCTTCAAGTGTGGCCAGGTGCAGAAAGATGGGGTGGGGGGACTTCAAAAAACCGAGAATGGTTTAAATGTCCACCTACTCACCAGCGTGTGCGTGTGTGTGTGTGTGTGTGTGTGTGTGTGTGTGTGTGTGTGTGTGTGTGTGTGTGTGTGATAGACAGAGACACACAGAGAGATTTATATAACCACTGCGTAATCAGGCAGACCCAGAGAGTAAGCTCCACGTAGTCATGGGGACATGGAAAGGCTTTAACAACACCGTCAAGCAGAAGGCAAAGTATGAGAGCCGCCTACCCCGGGACCCAAACAATGTGCTCTCTAAGTGTCGTGTGTGCCCACAGAGCACCCGGAGGAGGGGCGGGCACGCGCCAAGGGGCAGCAACTGCTGCTTCTCGTGAGAAGACGGTCCAGCTGAGCCGGGGACGGGAGGTCGAGGTTTCCACTCTGTATTTGGTCTTTGTTTCTGTTCTATGAACATGTATTTTACCATTCATGTGATTTTTAAAACATAGTGTTTCCACCCAATAAAGGATGAAGAATATGTGAACCTATTTCATTCTGTTTATCTCGCCAAGAATTTAAACAGGTACAGAACCTACCAAATTCTTACAATAAAAAAAATAAATGTTTGTTGGGTATAGAGGCACACATTTCTCACCCCAGAGGTGGAGAGGCTGGGGTAGAGGATCAAGAGTTCCAGGCCAGCCTGGGCTACACAGCAAGACTTTGCTCCCTGCCCCAAATAAATAATTAATAAATGATTTTTTTAATTAAAAAAAAATAGAAGGCCAGAAACATAGCGCAGTGGCACTGTGCCTGGTATGTGAGAGGCCCCATGTTCAATTCTCAGCCCAAAGGGGAGATGAATAGTAAGAAAAGAGAGATGTGGTTTGTCTGAGCCACTAACACCATCCATAAAGGTTCATCCACAAAGGTTCATAAAACGTCTGTAATTCCTCTGCAGTGTGTGCTTTGTGGTGGAGGAAAAACAGACAGAAAGAAGGTTTTTCCTTCTTTCTCCTAAAGCACTTACTTCATACGCATATATAACATATCCTGGCAGCATTCACCACCACCCCTTTGTCCCTGTCTAACCTACCAAGTCCTCCCTCCCCACACCAAGTCTCCATCCCACACCAAGTCCCCATCCCCACACCAAATCCTCCCTCCCCACACCAAGTCCTCCCTCCCCACACCAAGTCCTCCCTCCCCACACCAAGTCCTCCCTCCCCACACCAAGTCCTCCCTCCCCACACCAAGTCCTCCCTCCCCACACCAAATCCTCCCTCCCCACATCAAGTCCTCCCTCCCCATACCAAGTCCTCCCTCCCCACACCAAGTCCTCCCTCCCCACACCAAGTCCCCATCCCACTTTCATATCTTTGTTCTGTTTTTATAAAGCACTTTTTAAATTCTAAACTACAAAGCGACAACATGGATTTTCTCCTTAGTAATGTGCTCAGTAACTTCCTATTAAGGAGCAATTTTGCTCCGCAGAAGTGTTTGGCAAGGTCTGCAGATATTTCTGATTGCCACACGGTGGGGTTGGAGGTAGGTGGAAAGTGCTCCTAGCATCTAATGGACAGAGCCCAGGGACGTCACCACATCCTACAACAGGAAACCCCCCAACAAAGTACTGTTCACCCAAAATGTCAATACTGCCAGTCAAGAAACCCTGCTCCAACTCTAAAATTTTAGTCCTATTTTAAATATGACAAAAGACTCAAAAGTAAAGAGGACAGTGCAGGTCTAGGGATGTGGTTCGGGGTAGAACATCTGCCTAGCGGGCCCAGGGCCCCATGTTCCATCCTCACCACCCCAAGAGTAAGCATTAAATGTGTTTCTACAAGTGGAATTAGACGAAGAATATGGACTTGGCGGTCTTACAAATCATGTTAGAAACCTAGTTACCAATTTTGTTGTCCCATACAAGTTACTCTGTTTCCTCGCCTATAAAATTCTAACTAAACACAAATCGTTTGGATTTCTGTGAAAACTGGTCAGTTTAGCCCCAGTGCTCTGCCCTCTATGGGTCTGGCAGGCGGCGCAGCAGAGTCACCAGGCATCAGCTTCAGGCCCCTCCCTTCTGTCTTTAACCGCTCTTAGGCCAAATTCCAACCCTGGGCCCATCACAGACTTAAGTTGGGATACAGCCATGCATATTGTGAAACAAACACATTAAGCAAAACTACCATATGACACAGAGTTATTACAGGGATTAAATGTTTTATTTAAACTACTTCAGCCACAATTTCTCCTCGTTTTAAGAGTAGAAACCTATTCTAAGTCTATAATCCTTTTACTTTTAATGTAACCACTCTCTCCCATATCTGTAATCAGGTGACCAGAGGAGAGACCACAAAAGCAGAGGAGGATCTCAACTGGCCCAGAGCATTGTTCTAGGTCTCCTCTATTGCTGTGATAAAACACCACGACCAAAAGCAACTTGGGAATGAGAGGGTCTATTTGGCTACACATCCCAATCACAGTTCACCACTGAGGGAAGTCAAGGTGGGTACCTGGAGGCAAGGACTGATGCAGAGACTATGGAGGAAGGCTGCTTACTGGCTTGTTCTCCAGGCTCATGGTTAGCTCTTCCTTATACCTCACAGGACTACCCACCCAGGGGTAGGACCACCTACACTGGGCTGGGCCTTCTTACATCATCACTCATTAATTAAGAAAATGCTCCTCAGACCTGCCTACAGGCCAATCTTATAGAGGCATCTCCTTAACTGAGGATCCCTCCTCCAGATAACCCCAGTCTTTGTCAATTGCCCAAAAACAAAACCACAAGCACAAGTATGAACCCCAACATTCTGAAATAGGGGACCTACTTTAGTGGTGATCCTGTATGTGATGTAGGTCTCCATTGTACAGACGTGCTTCTTGGGATCATCAACTGTGACAAAGAGATCTCTGGTTTCACCATCCATGTCATCATCAAGCTGGAGTCTGTTCAGAAGGGAAGATGAAGAAGCTGGGCTCGAAGTGCCTGCTGGAGTACCACCATTGGGCAAAATGAGATCCTGGAAGAAGAGAAAAGTACAGCCTTACAAATCACAAGGATGGAGAACCTCACCAGCCACAGCTGTGCCTCTCCTCACTCCATGTGTCTGAAATGAACAGGTCAGAGGAGGAACTCAAGCAGGAGCTGACGCAGAGGCCATGGAGGAACGCTGCTTACTGGCTTGCTCCCCATGGCTTGCTCAGCCTGCTTTCAGACACACCCTAGGATGACCTGCCCAGGGGTGGCACCTCCCACAGTGGGCTTGGCCCTCCACATCAGTCACTAATCAATACAATGCCCCACAGACTGCCTACAGGACAATATGATGGAGGTGTCTTCTAGACTGAGGTTCATTTTCAAAGCAGATGGCTCTAACTTGTGTCAAGTTGATAAAAAGCTAACCAGATCTTAGCTTGTCAAACCATCTGTCCCCTTTTGTATTTAAAATTCCACAGTAAAAAAAAAAATTTTTTATAGAAATTGTCAGAGGGAGAAATGTCAGGAAGGGAGGGAGGGAGGGAGGGAGGGAGGGAGGGAGGGAGGGAGGGAGGGAGGGAGGGAGGGAGGCTGAAGAACAATAGCTCTCCTTCTCTTTCCACCTTAGGATGAAGACCTAAGGCTACCTAGATAAATTACATGTTAAGAATTTGTTACAAATATAATGTTTTATTTTTTATTAATATTTTATGCTTTTCAAGACAGAGTCTCTGCGTAGCCTTGGCCATTCTGGAACTTGCTCTGTGGACCAGGCTTAGCCTTGAACTCAAGAGATTCGCCTACCTGAGTGCTGGGGTTAAAGGCCTGTGCTACCACCGCCCAGTGTGTGTGTTTGTTTGTTTGTTTGTTTGTTTTTTGCAAATATGTATTTTTAAAAGGCTGTGGTGGTTTGAAAGAAAATGGCTCCCACAGGCTTCATAGGGAGTGGCACTATTAGGAGGTGTGGCCTTTGTTGGAGTAGATGTGGCCTTGTTACAGGAAGTGTGTCACAGGGGGTGAACTCTCAGGTTTCAAATGCTCAAGCCAGGCTCAGTGTCTCTCTCCTGCTACCTGCCAATCCAGATGTAGAGCTCTCAGCTTCTCTCCAGCACCATGTCTGCCTGCACACCACTATGCTTTACACCATCACAATTATAAACTAAACCTCTGAACTGTAAGCCAGCCCCAGTTAAATGTTTTCCTTTATAAGAGTTGCACGGTCATGGCTCTCTTCGCAGCAACAGAAGCCCTAACTAAGACAAAGGCCATGAACATTTAAGGCTCAGTCTCACAGTTCCCCTGCCGTGTTAGGACTTGACAAGGGAACACAGCCCGTGTCTAGCAGAAGATGGGAAGACCCCTGAGTGTCACCTCAGAAATCATTGGAAGACAAACTAAGACTGTGGCAAGAAAGTGACAAGATACCAATGGGAAGGCATTGGTGACCCAGATCATAGGGTGGGGGTCAAGGAAGTGCTCTGGGGGCTCTGATCTGTCCCCTGGAAGTCACCTCAGCAGTCATATCCATGAGCTACAGCTGATCAGAGGAGACCCCAAAGAAGAAAGATGAGACAAGGCAGAGGAAAGCATGGCCCGGGTCAAGAGAAATGCCACCCTGCTCAGTGGGTGACAGACGTACACAGAAGGTTCTCTCCTATGCCTCCATCTGTGCCAACCACAGATCACTTAATCAGACACTTAAGGCAATGTCAAAAATAATGCTAGTGGTATGTGCCTTTAATCTTAACACTGGGAAGGCTGAAGCAGGTGGATCCTCTGTGAGTTCAAGGCTAGCTTGGTCTATATAGCGAGTTCCAGGACAGCTGGGGCTATGTAATAGAGAGACCCTGTCTCAAAAACACAGAACAAAAAAAAAAATTAGTTTTTGTAACTATTAAAAGGGTGCCATCTTTTGTAGTAGGCTTTCTCTTTGGGCCACCAACCAGCTCTCAAATACAGACATAGAGACTTCTTATTAGTTATGAATGCTCAGCCTTACCTTATGCTTGTCCCACTAGCTCCTGTAATTTAATTTAAGCTGTTTTCTTCATCTATGTTTTGCCTCAGGGCTTTTTACCTTTCTTTCATTCTGTATGTCCTACTTTCCTGCTTCCCCTGGCTGGCCCCAGGCACCACCCTCTCTTTCTCTCTTCTCTCCGGCCTCAACTCCTCCTCCTGCTTATTGTCTCTGCCTGCCAGCCCCACCTATCCATCTCCTGCCTAGCTATTGGCCATTCAGCTTTCTAGCAGACCAATCAGGTGCCTTAGGCAGTCAAGGTAAAACAAATGCAGCCCATCTTTACATAGTTAAAGTAATATTCCTCAACGGTCTTTACAGAAGGTGCTCATGGGAACAAACCCCCACCCTACACGATGCTGCTTTCTCTCAGCTATCTGCCAACTGCGGCCAGCAGGAGGAGGGCCAGCGGGGCACTGTGTCCTCTGCAGCCGCTTTGGTATGGATACGAAGGCAGAGCCTCGCTACAGTGGCTGCTGCTGACCTGCTGGCCTTCTGGGGTGTCCACACCACAGGGTGTGCCCCACTTCTCCCCACTTGGGAGGCATCTGCACAGATGCAACTGTAAATATTAACCATTGATCTAAGGGCTGAATAGATGCAGCTCTAGTTAAGGGCACTTCCTGCTCTTGCAGAGGACCAAGGTTTAGTTCCCGGCACCCACCTGGTAGCTCACAACTGTCTGTAATTCCAGTTCCAAGGAATCCAAAATTCTTTTATCGCATCTGCAAGTACCATGCACACATGTGGTGCACACACATACATGTAAGCAAACAAATATTCGTACATATAAAATAAAAATAAATATTTTTAAATTGTTGACTTATACACCTGACTTATCCACAAACAGTGGCTTCCCCTTGTGTGTGCATGTATACATGTATGTGCATGTGCTGGTGTAATTATCTATCTGCCTTCTCTTGCTTGATCTACAGCGACTCTATACGAATGCTCCTAGGTTTTACCCTAGGGACCTCAGCTAGCAACCTTGAGGAATAGCTACATATAATCTGAAATGCCCTGACCAGTGTAGGAAGGGAGAGTCCAGCAATCAAATTCAGTCACAACCAAATCTGGTCGGATCCTTGCATCCTGGGACTACACAGCCAGGGAAAACACCTTCACCTCTCATTCCAGGGTGTCCCCTGCAGTAGCTGGGCACACATGAATGACAGACGAGACTCAAGTGTCTAAAGTCTCTGGAGCAGTAATGCTACCACTCTGACGACCAATGACAGCCTCACAAGATCAGCAATTTTTCCAGTCCCTTTGCTAGTCTTCCTCTCCATTCTCTGGTCATAAATCCTTCTAGGTAAACATGAATCTGCTGTTTTTAAAGCCAGTCAGGTAAAGCCAACGTTTTTTTCCTTTGGGGTCATAAGTTTATCACAAAATGACTTTCAAGACCCTGCCACATGAGAAATAAATGCACTAAGAAAACACGAAGATCTTAGGGGTGACAAGTGAGTGTTGGGTGGCGTGACTGGTCCAGGCACCTCTGCCCAGCAGAGACCTCAGCAGCAGAGTTTATTGTGCTTTGACCGAAAGCAGGCATCTCATGGTAGCAGCACCATGAGCTGCAGGTACTAGGCTGTTATCATCAATTAGTTCTCCATATCACAGCTAGGGTGCTTCTAAAAAATATCTAAACCCAAGGCTAGGGGGATGACTCAGAAGTTATGAGTACTTGATATTAGCAGAGGGCACCCACATAGGGTGGCTCACAACTGCCTGGGACTCCAGCACTAAGGAACCTGACGCCCTCTTCTGGTGTCCTCAGGCACCTGCACTCATGTGTACAAACTCACACACAGACACACACATATGTATATAATTTAAAATAAATAAATAAATAAATATAGCAAGTTCCAGGACAGCCAAGGATACACAGAGAAACCCCATCTCTAAAAGCAAACAAAAACAAAACAACAAAAAACCCACTCATTGCTGTAAAACGTCAACTCTGGCCTGTAGTTGTAGGACATTTCTTCCTCTGTCCCCTGTCCCTCACTCTACACCCAAGAAAGACACACAGAGAGAACTGCATTGCTTCAACAACTCCTCTGGTTCAAGGAATTTCAGTTTCAAGATCAGTTACGGCCAGTGGTTGGCAAGATAACTAACACACATCTCTGGCGGGATTCTTTGTTATGTTAAACACGAGGTTCCTAATAGCAGAGTGGCATCTACTGGGAGCCAGTAAAAACACAAGTCACGCTAACATAGTCCAGCTTCTCTTTTGACACCACTGGGGAAATGTGGGGAACATGAAGACCCCATTTCAGAAGAGCCCGGCAAAGCAGCTCAAGGCGGCCCACAGGGAGGACAGCGCTTGCCCACTGCCGGTACCTGCCCGGTTTGTCCTAAGTTGCCCACTGCCAGTACCTGCCCGGTTTGTCCTAAGTCACGTGCATAGCAGGGACCAGAAGAATGACTGTGTCCTATACAAATCCAACAGAACACTCTTGACTGATGATTTTGCTGTAAAATTCAATTTAAACCCACTATACAGAATCAACTCAAAGGGAAACACTCAAAAACAGGCTTATCAAAGATACTCAACAGAACAGGGAACACAGGGAGACCTGGAAAATGACCAGGACTGAGTGTTTACAGTAACAAGGCAGACAAGATGCTGTACACTCATTATAGAAACTATAAATCTAAGGTGGGCAGAGAGAAGCATGCCTAATGCTAGTACTGGGATGGCAGAGGCAGAAGGATTACAAGTTTGAGACCAGTCTGCATTATATTGCAAAGCTCTCCTTTAAAAAATAGATAAATCTAGACAGACAGATAAAATTATAGATCTAGACTTCCAGACCATCTCAGTGAGTTAACTACCACAGCTTACTTCCTCCCACCCTACCACCAGATGCTAACCTCGCACCTAAAGAATGGGAGACAAACAATAGGAAAAGCAGTGACTCTGGGAACCAGGAGAGGCTGCCACCCAAGGGCCAGGCTTTCGAAAATCTTCTACTAGATATAACTGCTGAAAAGGGAACCAAGAGACACCTTTCATAGAGTTTTTGAGGCTATTTCACTGTCACTGAGGCTTGCAAAGAAGTAGAAAATGCCTTTATCCCAAACCCTTCACCCTTTAAAAGGAATATATCAAGGGGCTGAAGAAATGGCTCAGTGGTTAAGGGTCCCTGTTGCTGAGAGGACCCTGGTTTGGTTCCCAGAACCCACATGGTGGCCCCAAACCATCTGCAGCTCCAGCTCCAGGTATTCAACAGGCATGCATGTGGTGCACATACATGAATGCAGGCAAACTATTCATACACAAAAAGTAGACAAACATTTAAAGAAGCTGGGTGGTGGCGGCGGCGGCGGCGGCGGCGGCGGCGGCGGCGGCGGCGGCGGCGGCGGCGCACGCCTTTAATCCCAGCACTCGAGAGGCAGAGACAGGCTGATATCTGTGAGTTCAAGGCCAGCTTGGTCTACAGAGCAACTTCCAGGACAGCCAGGGCTGTTACACAGAGAAATTCTGTCTCCAAAAACAAAAACAAAACCAATTTTTTTTTAAAGAATATATCAGGGAGCCAGTAAGAAGGTTCAGTGGTTAAGAGCACTGGCTGCTCTTCCTGGGGACCTGGGTTCAGTTCTTAGCACCATCTCATGGCCATCTGTAACTGTCAGGCGACCAGCATTGCGGTTCAGCCCTGACTACTGAAGGGTTCCTTGATGGAGGGAGTGAGGAACTGGGAAATGATAGAGAGAAATATAGATGTAGAAAAAGACAGAGACACAGGACAGCTTCCGGAGGGCCCTGGGTCAATACACAGCAGCCTTGAGTTTATTTCTAATGGGCTTTTTATACACTAGCAAGGGGAGAGGCAGAAGACCTCCCCCTTTCAAGATCAAAACACAACATACAACCAAGTGTAGACCCTTCAAAACACCTGGTAACCACACCCCATGGCAAAGCATCCTGTGATCAGGCCTTGACATATAAGACACCTGGTAACCACGCCTTTGCACCCTATTATGCAGCCTTGGAGAGCGACATAAACTCCCTCTGTCCTTGAGTGGAAACACAAGCTGGAATCTTTGTGGGCTTCCACATGTAACTGCAGTTCCAAGGAATCCAATGCCTCTTCTGCCCTCCTAGGGCACTTCATGCACATGGCACATAGACATACATGCAAACAGAACATCCATACACATAAAATAAAAATCATTTTGTGAAAGAATAGGGGCCTTGGGGTGGCTCAGTGGGTAAGGGTCAGGGCACTTCCCACCAAGCCTGACAACCTGAGTTTGACCCCTAGGACCCACATATTCTAGAGTGCTAACTCCCACAGGGTGCCTGCCCTCTGACCTACACACTTGTGACATGGCACTCATCTCCACCCCCTCCTGGCCCTGCATACACGATAAATATGTAATATTAAAAAAAGAATGTGCCAGGCGGTGGTGGCACACGCCTTTAATCCCAGCACTCGGGAGGCAGAGCCAGGCGGATCTCTGTGAGTTCGAGGCCAGTCTGGGCTACCAAGTGAGTCCCAGGAAAAGGCGCAAAGCTACACAGAGAAACCCTGTCTCGAAAAACCAAAAAAAAAAAAAAAAAAAAAAAAAAAAAAGAATGTATGGTTCCAAGAAGGCAAGAAGCCTTCAACATTAGGAAATGCAGTGATGTAATTACTACACTAAGAACTGTACGCAGACGGACAGTTGATAGCAACCCTGTCCACAAGGTCCAAAGTGTCTACTGGTGTCATTCACTGGGAAATATGAGCAACTCTATTAAAATCTCTAAGCAAAATTAAGGGTTTGGAAAAGGAAAGTTCATAGTATGTTAAATGCTATCAGAAATATCAGTAATCAACTTTGAAAACCTTATTCTAGTGAAGGAAGCCAAACACAGAAGGCCACACATTTTATGATCCGCATACGTTACTGTAAGCACAGGCATGTCCTCAGACACAGAAAGCAGACTTCTGGCTGCCGGCTCAGTGGCAATGGTGATGGTGATGGTGGCTTCACCGTCCTGTGAACACACTACAAATCAACCGTATGGTTGACGATAGTGAAACTTCATCCTGTGTGAATCATCTCTCAAAAATAATAATAATACTGGGAAACCCTGGAGGCACAGCTACTGAATTCAGAAAGAAGAGCCTTTTTCAAGGAAGAGGAATGTTGAGGTAGGGTCTCATGTAGCCCAGGCTGGCCCAGAACTCACTACGAAGATAAGGATGACCTTGAGCTCCTGATTCTCCTACTTCAGCCTCCCAGTGCTGGGATTCAGGTGCGTGCCCCCTCACCCAGCTTCAGAAGTAAGATCCTGACACCCAGTGTTGGCCACCGTTCAGAATCTGGAGACACCGCAATGAAGTACTGAAAACATGCAGTCATCAGCCACACTGCTTCATGGCAAGTCAAGCTTCCCCCAAATTAACCTAAAATTTAATACGAGGAACAGTGAGACAATGTCTTCCACACATTTAGAAATGATAAATGCAAACGATGTGTTTACAAACATTACTAAGTGAAAGACTGTAGGGGGCACTACACAGAGGGGCAGTCAGTGACACCCAAGTGACTGACCCCTCCTGCAAGAGGATCACACATTCTTACTACTACAAATGGTTTCTCACAGAGACACCGCATCCCATTGGCTGTGGGTTAGGTCATGTGATTTACTCCAGCCAATGGCAAATGAATGAAGGGCAGCCTAGGCCAGCCCTAAGCCGAGCTTTAGAAACTTATCTCTCACAGTCTCTTGCTCTTTCCTCTGCCTAACATGTCCCCAAAAGGGACTGCTCCTTCAGAAGCATATGACTTGGGAAGAGTGGGTGCACCTGACTCCCAGCCAGAACACACAGCATGACCTAGAAATTAGTGTTTGTTGTGAACTTCAGAGCTTTGGAAGTTGTTTATTATTACAGCAGTAAACCTGACTAGTGCAGATAATTACAAAAATGTCTGTATAATTTCTAAACTGTAGAGAAGAAATGATGATACAAACAGTGGAGAATTTTAAAGACATTACCCATTTTAAGCCTGGAGTTATTCAAATGTCTTACTAAACTAGTATGTCCAGGTTCTTGGACCTGCTCTCCTTATTCACAACAAGAGGTTCAGTTTTGCCCACCACGGACTTAGAAACACCACGTCAAGTAGTCTCCCAAACCTCCACAGCTGTCTGCACCCATCCATCGCGTCCTGGGACCAGCACAGTCTGTTTTCCAGGCCGGCGCTGTCCGAGAATGGGTTTCCACCTTCCTGCTCTGTATTCTGACCATCTCCTACATGACAAATCTTCCTCTGTGTGGGCTCACAGACCACCTGTCTCCACACTTACAGGCTGAAAAAGCTTTTTAGAAATTGAACATGCTTCTCTAGCCTTCCTATGAGAAACCCTGCCCTTTAAATTGCATCTATCGGCCCAATGTAAAAGACCACCTTCAAATGAACCTCAAAATCAAAGAGCCCCAGTCCACATTCTTTGGCAAGGTGTCCATGATCTGTTATTAGATTTCTGAAGGAATCTCAAGACTGTAGTCCTTGTTCTGGACATTCTTAGAAGCAAGGATTTTGTCTAACTCTCAGATTAATTTAAACATGATTCCTTACATCCTCTAAGGAGGAGCCACTATTTCAAGAATATACTGAGCATTAAGAGATGTCAGCCAAAGGGACGATGCAGGGCTCCTGAAACACAGGGTTAAGACCATCTGTGTTTAAACAACTCAGTCTAGCTAGGGTGTGAGTGCCAAAGCCTGTGGTGGTGGTGATGATGCAAAGCAAAACTGGCTGTGACAGCACTCTGTGCATCAGAGGGAGAGAGCAAAGGGTGCCTCGGCAGCTTGAGGAGGAGGAGGAGGAGGAGGAGGAGGAGGAGGAGGAGGAGGAGGAGGAGGCTTGCCAAACGGAAAAGCGAGGCTAGAGTAGTACACAGTCTGGACAGTCCAGGCTGAGGAGTCACCACTACTGAAGGAGAGAGGTATTCTCAAAAGCTTGTCCCCAGATGAATAATAACTAAGGGCCACAGCGAGAAGACTGGCTACTACAGGGGCAATGGATGACCCTGACTGTCACCTGTGGACATGTCTGTAAGGGAGTTCCCAGGTTAGATTAGCTGAGGTCGGAAGAGCCACCCTCCACGTGGGCAGCACCGTCATATGGGCTGAGGCCCTGGGCTGAATAAAAAGGGTGGGAGCTGGGCAGCAGCATCCATGTCTCTCTTTCCCTGAGCACAGTTGGAATGTGACCAGCCACCTCATGCTCCTGCCTCCATGCCTTTCCCATCCTGATGATCCGCAGCCTCACACTGTGAGCCCAAAGCAACCCTTCTTTCCTGAACTTGATTTTCTTGGGTATTTTGTTTGGTCACTGTATGTATACGCCACCTGGCAGACTGAAGTCCAAGGACACAGCTTTCTAAGAAGACAGAGTAAGCTTTCCCAGCTCCACCTAAAAACACAAGTCTACCTAAAAACCAGTTCTTTTATGCCCACCTCCAACCTGCTCTCGGGATCCTGCCAACCCAAACCCACAAACCTGAGCAAAATGTTCATTCCGCTACTGGCACTTCTGCACCCACATCGCCCAGGCCTTGGGGCATAGAACCCTCCAGAAGTCATCAGAGCTGTTCGTTCTATAGTAAGGAAGGCTCTGAGTGACAGGCACAGGTTCATTCGAGTGACATAAAGAACACAGGTCTCGTGTACGGCTGAGCAACACCACACTTGTGGAGGGGCAATGTCCTCCAAGCACAACAGTCATAGCATCTCATCAGAGGAGCGGTGAGCGCCCAAGCGACCTTCAAGACGGGCTACTGATGTGTCCAGGGAAGGGACCGTCATTAGCCCCTCATCTCAGATCGGAGCCACTCTCTCCAGGACCCTCCCCTCCCAGCTGGATTCAACTCTGCCCCAACCCGCACAAGGCCGCGCGCGGAGCTACTCAGGCAGGTATCCCACCTTTTGACATTGCAACACAAAGTTGTCATCCACACAGTTCAGGCTCAAGACGCATCAATCAAGTTACCAAAAAAAAAAAAAAATTATACACACACACAAACAAAAAAAAAATCAAGTTTTTATAATTTTGTGTTGGGCCCCATTCACAGCTATCCTGGGGTACATGCAGGCCATAGGGTGCATGTTGGACACACCTGTCAGCTAGAACACACAGAGGATAAACTAAAGGGGTACTCCATCTACGCAGCTATGGTTGAAGGGATGAAGGTGAATCACGGATGAGACCTTTTGATGATATGGCTGTTTGGAGGTCACCCACAACCCTGTTAAGTAAACCCAAATAAACTCATTGGCTCACTGAGCTAAGTAAACGGAATCATTACTTTGGTCCCTGGGGGCAGGGGTGTAGACATTTTTTACATGTCCTCAGGGAAAGTTAAGGCACTAACTACAACTCAAGGGCCCCTTCTTATATGGAAGAAGGTCCTAGCACAGTCTTTATTTACTGTATGTGCATGTACAAATGTGTATGCAGTGCCTAGATCCCAGAAGAAGGTATGGAACCCCTAGAACTGGAGTTATAGTAAGCTTCCATGTGGGTGCAGACAATCCAACCTAGTCCTCTGCAAGAGCAGAAGTGTTCTTACCCACTGCTCAGTCCCCACCCCAACCTTGTAACCACTATTCATTCATCTTAAAAATTTGGTCACATGTTTTTGAACCACCACCTGACATAGCACCACACAGACATGTCAGAAAAATTAGCAAAGAACGTTCTTGGCTGTCAGAACAAAGGTCTAAAAGAAACAAAATACTAGTATGTTCTGTGTGAGCAAATGCTTATGGGTTAATCATCACCCGGACCCAAATCCCTTGAGGGTAAAAACCAGTCAGGCAAGGAACAGCACAGGACAGACTTGCAGACCAATGGCAAGCATCAAACGTTCCTGTGAAGTTGGTCTCACCAGCTCTCATCTCTGAGATGTGTTTTCAAATCCCCCACGTTTTCAGTTGTCCTCTGACCACCACACACACTTTGACACACATGCAGTCACACACAAAATAAATAATACAGTAATAAAATTCCAAATATCAAGGAATAAGAGAAAAAGCAAGTTCTTTAAAAAAAAAAAAAAACGATTCACACATTAGGAAATAAGAGAAAAAGCAAGTTCTTAACCATGAATGCATGGAATCTCCAGGACTCGTCAAAGCTAGAAAGGACAGGAAAGAGAAAGAGCAGCTTGTATTTTAAGCTAAATGTTTTTAACCAAAATGTCAAAAAGTTTTTTTACATTTCTTACAGTAAAATGAGATGTCACCAGATTTAAAACTGCATCCACTTATTGCAGCCTGAGTGCACGGAGCTCAGAGGCTGCACTGTGCTAGGTAAGAGCAGATGCAGTCAGCCAGTGACCCCAGGGCAGCGTCCGGTCCTGCAGCTCCACATTCATGGTGCTGCATGTCCTGACAAGGCTGTTGCTGGTTGGTATCTTTCACGTCATGTTTCACTTCCTTTTTCTCGTGTGTAGATAGATTTCAGTTACAGAAATCCCACCGTTTCAACGGCCTACAGTACTCCAGACGCTAACATGCTGTACAGCTGGGTGGCCTACACCCGGGCTGTGCTCCACACAGCAAGCCCCACCACCACTTGGGTTTGTGTAAGCACACACCCCGATGTTCATTCAACGAGGAAGTCATCTAGAAGCACATTCCTCAGAACACAGCCCTGCTGTAAAGAAACGCGGGGCTGCAGCGGTCACAGTCCCGTCCTCTTTGCAGGGCCCTTCTGAGTTCAGCTGCAGAAATGGACTCTGTAAAGAAGGGCCAGATCTGAGTCCTCACTTGACAGTAGACGGCAGAGAGGCAGACAGACAGGTGAAGGAAGAAGGAGAGGATGAGGGACAAAACCTTACAACCTTGTCTAAACTGTTACAACCAAGTTGGAAAGGAGACGACCCCTTCATGTTGGCCTAGCAGTGACTAAGGGTCTCACCCAGAGGGAGAGACTCGCAGGCTTGTCTTGAAGCCAATATCCAGGAGATCGTACAGTGAGGAGTTCTAAAAGTCCCGGGTCCCTTTGTTGTTTGGGGTTTGAGAGGGTCTCTGCCTAGGCAGCCCAGGCCCAGCCTCCCGGGGCTGCAATTACAGGTGTGCACCACCACACCTGCTGAAGATGCTTCTATGCAGGAAAGCACCAGCTGTTCAGACGGACGACTATGACTATTATCAGTTAAGCCGCGTAGAGAAAGGCGCTACCAGGTTGCGGAAGCTCACTTTCCTTAAAGCCTCTCCCAGGTACAGCTGCTGTTGGACAAAAGTTAGCTAAAAGGTTACATTTCTAAAATACATATAATTAAACATGCGTTAAGCACCTCTCTTCTAGTAATAAAATATCTGATTATGTCTCTATGAGATGGCGGAGAGACAAATAATTATCACTCCCTATTTATGTTATAGAGCAAAATACAGGTGTTTTCCAACACATGGGATTTTGAGTGGCGTAATTAACAGGTGCTGTAGCTCCCCCCACCCCCAACCCACAAATGAGAGGATATGAAGAAGCAAAATTTATTTGTGCGTGTATTTAATCCAAACACGGCATTCTTGACGACTGCCAGGTGCTATTCTGGGAAGGAAAGCAAGCTGAGAAGGGACTGAGTGCAGGAATCTTGTGTAGGCTGCTGCGTGGAGCATGGCAACACGATACACAGTGATTAATGCACAGATGAAGAGAAAACCCGTGGTCAAGAGTGAAGGAGGAAAGGAACCTGACTCTTGGAGGATACTTCAGGATGACTTCGTTTCTTCAACAGCATGGCAGAAGGGCCTGGGTTGAGATCCCAGCCCCTCGGACTCACTCACACTAGCAAGCCCCTCACACTCACTCACTCACACTAGCAAGCCCCTCACACTCACTCACACTAGCAAGCCCCTCACACTCACTCACACTAGCAAGCCCCTCACACTCACTCCCACTGGCTGGAAGAGGAGGCAGGTTGCACAGGGATCTGAGAGTGTGGGTGCAAACTCCGGAAACAGGAGAGTGCCCTTCAGTGGAAGAGAAAGGCAGCCCAGCAAAGAGAGCTGCAGGAGCTGGAGAGCGGACCCTGGAGGGGCGTGAGCTGCTTGGGAGGAAGCGGCAGGAAACGCAGCCTGGGAAGAAGATGCTCCACCCTCCCGGATCTTAAGAAGGAATCAGGCAAGTGCTCCACAGAGGATGGGAAGCTTTGAAGCAGGAAAGTGGTGGTCATGCTCCGGCTTTTCGAAACCCCTTCGGAAAAGCACACAGAACCAAGAGGGAGGGCCAGTGCAGGCAGCCGTGGATGGGAGGGCCAGTGCAGGCAGCCGTGGATGGGAGGGCCAGTGCAGGCAGCCGTGGATGGGAGGGCCAGTGCAGGCAGCCGTGGATGGGAGGGCCAGTGCAGGCAGCCGTGGATGGGAGGGCTAGGGCAGGCAGACACCATCCGCTTCCCCCAAGATGCCAGGAGAGGAAGGGCAAACGAGGGGTCCTAAATGCCAAGGTTAGGTGGCTAGGATCACCCCACCGCTCTCTGCCTGATTTCTGCTCATTAGAATTTAGCATATGCTCTTGCAGTAGAAACAGGGTGAAAACAAAGACGAGGATATTCTCTTGAATACTTCTCAGGTAGGGGGAAAAATAGATCAAACCAGAAGGAAATTGTGTTTTAAACAGAGGACTAGACAACGTTTTCCTTCAGGCAAAATCGAATGAAGCCCAAATCAACAACGACGTAATCCCCCAGATTCCATCCTTACGACTAGAGGGTAAGAGCTGCTGAGTAACTGTTCAGAGAACGCCGGGGCCAAGGGCACCTAGTGCTTGTCATTCTCTTCTGACCCCCGAGAACTGTTTCCCAGAGACTGCTTCTCTTCAATGGTCTGCTTCACTGGCACCTAACCCGGGCCATTTTTCCACTGTTCAACATCAACAGCCCTCACCTGGGGACCTCCCCGTCCATCTGAGGAGGTCAGGGTCACAGTCTACAGACTGTCATCATACAGTGTTCTTGGGACAGCTGAACCCACCCTCAACAAGCGAGCAAACGATGTCCAGCTGAGCAGCCAGGAGCCTGGGCTATTAGCCAACGCGTAAAACAGAAATGAACTGGGCATGGTGGTACACCCCGGAATACCAGCCCTCCAGAGTCAGACGCAGGAAGATGGCAAGTTCAAGGCTAGCCCAGGCTACACAGCAAGTTCCAGGCCAGCCTTGCTATATACATAGATATAGTGAGACCCTATTTCAAAACATCAAATAATAATAATAATAAATAATGTTTTAAAAACAAAACAAACCTAAGGCTAAACAATTTGTATTTGGAGATAAACTATATATTTCACAGTGATCATACATGACTACAATCAAGGGAAGGAACCGTATTCTAAGAGCACGCTCTCTGCCAGACAGTGTGCAAGGGAGTCACCCACATGTGGGTCCTACTTACCCCTTAGAGTAACTTGGAAGCAGAGAGGAGATTTTATTATCCCAATGGGATTACTGAGAACAGAACATGGACTAAGAAGGTTAGAGCACAGGTCTAGAGTCACACATCAGTGACAGGCAGAGGGAAATAGAACTGGGCCTGGGACCCCAGAGCAAGCACCATCTGCCACTCACATCCCAGAGATTTCATTAAACAGTATCAACCAGACAAAATATTCCAATACCACCTTCTTTTTTTTTTTTTTTTTTTTACAATGTGGCATGTAGAGAAGCCCCGGCCACAATCAGCCTTCCATATGTTTCTTAGAACAACAACATTCCCGCTCCACCAGTGTCAGAGAAATAACTGGAGTCATGCCACTGCTCAAGGGCCTTCAGAGCCAGCCAGCTCCAGAGAAGGGCCATAGGCCATTAACAAGCAGCTCCATCTGGTCTCCATCCATCTCCTGGACTCTGGAAAAATGAACCAAGAACCCTACCAGTGTCTGCACTCAGATGTAAACCATGTGGCCAGGCACCACTGTGGATGATCCATCTGAGGTGAGCCTTCAGCGTTAATGCATGAAGTCAGGGATTCTCATTCCCGGAGATCCTTGTATAGCACAGATCCTGTCCAAAGAGCTTGATGGCTGACTCACCCTGACAGCCCCAGAATCGACAGAACAAATCTGAGTTTGAATATTAATTGATAACTACAGAAACTCAAATAATGAAGAGATAATATATTATTCAATGAACACTGATGGAGAATTTGGTTAACTATTTTTAAAAGGGTAAAATAATCAGGACCTTCTCAAATAATGTTCTCAAATTCCAAATGCAAAAACAAACGTCAGATTGCTTAAGGACTCTGATCACAACTTATATCGGGGGCTACAAAGTTTTCAGAATCAGGGTGAATATGCTCATGTCTGTAACCACCTGTTTTAACAGCTCAAGTAGGCCGTAACTTTGCTGTTACCTAAGGACAGGGAAACTTTAATCTCACTAGTTTTTACATATTACAACATATAAGAAAGACTTCAGATTATTTTTCATGTATTTAAGATGTGAAAAATATTCCAACATCTGAGGAGCTGAGGCAGGAGGATCATGAGTTCAATGCCAGCCTGAGCTACATAGATAAGCCCTGTCTAAATAAATATTTTCTTTATAGTGAGAGGTTAAGAATGGGGAACTGGTGGTCGTGGTGACAATAAATGGTAGCAAATGAGTCCTGACATAGTGTGCTGGTTGAGGAAATCTGTACACGAGATAGAAGTGCATAGAAATGCACACATACACACACACACACACAGAGAGAGAGAGAGAGAGAGAGAGAGAGAGAGAGAGAGAGAGAGAGAGAGAGAGAGAGTCCAACACAAAGAAAACGAACAGCTATAATATACAGCTAATAAACAACTGTTCACCCTCATTAGTAAATAACATGAAAATGAGTTTTCTTTTGTTTTAATTTTATTGCATGTATACTGCTGGTGTGGTTGCTCATCCTGGTTGTCAACTTGACTACATCTGGAATCAACTAAAACCTAAGCAGCTGGACACACCTGTGAAGGATTTTTTTGGATGGGATCATCTAAGCGGGAACACTCATCCTAAGTCTGGATCATTTGCAACTGGTTGGCTCACCCTAAACCTGGGCCTCACCTTCTGGTGACAGACCACATAAAAGGACACAGAATAAGGAAGCTTTGCTTTCTGTCTGCCTGCCCTCACCTTCACGGCAGGTTTCATCGGTGTTAGAGCCTACCTCTTCAGGATTCCAATACAGATGGAAGACCACCCAAGACATCCAGCCTTGTGGACTAAACAACTGGATTATTGGCCTTTCTGTTGGGAGACAGCCAGTGGTGGTCTGAATGAAAATAACCCCCAAAGGGAGTGGCATTATTAAGAGGTGTGGCCTTGTTGGAGGAAGTGTGTCGTTGAGGGTGGGCTTTGAGGTTTCAAATGTTCAAGCCAGGCCCACTGTCATGGTCTCTTCCTGCTGCCTGCAGATCCAGATGTAGAACTCTCAGCTCCTCTCCAGCACCATGTCTGCCTGCATGCTGCCTTGTTTCCCACCATGATGATAATAGACTAAACCTCTGAAACTGTAAGCCAGCCCCAATTAAATGCTTTTCTTTATAAGAGTTGCCCTGGTCATAGTGTCTCTTCACAGCACTAGAAATCCTGACTAAGACAAAGCCATTGCTGGAGTAGCTGGACCACAGCCTGTAAGCTATTCCTTTTTAACATATATAGATTCATTTTACTAGTTCTTTCTCTAGAGAACTGTGACTAATACAGGAGTTTCCCCTGCATGGATGTCTGTGTACCAGGGCCTCATTCTATAGCTCAGGATGGCCAAGAATACACAATGTAGCCCAGGCTGGCCTTGAAGTTTTCGGCAATCATTCAGCCTCCTGAGAGCCACCACACCCAGCTCATATCAAAATGAAAACATTATCATTTCTCCTGTCAACTGGGCAGACTTTAAAGACTACCTCTGACCACAAAGCCACACTGAAAACAAATGCAGAAACATCACCACTCAAGGACAGTGTTTGTTTGTTTTATTTTTCTCAAAATCCCATCAGATCCAAAGAACAAAGAAGGACTTTGCAAACAGGAAGAGAGATGGTGATACATGGGTCTAAGGCTCTGTCAGGCTAGCGGAGCTAAAAGGAAAATGAATTACAGACCCAGTGTCTCCTCTCTTCAGTCCTCAGCCAGGCCAATGGCAAAGATTTAGAATGCATTTTACAGCACCCATTTGTCTTCAGTGACCTAAGTGCTTTTCCTGTCGGCCACAGACAGGAATACTCCTGCCTAATGAAGTTCATCTTACTGTGACAGGGACAGCCCAGGAAAGCAGACAGCCTCAGAATCACAGCCCAGGCCCTGGCCACCAGACGATATGCTAAAGCCAGATGGAAGGGACATCTTTGATTCTGTGCACAGGGTGTTCGATGCCTGAACCTACCTACAAAGCTGGATGCAGTAGGGGCAGGCATCTAGGAGAAGCAGCCAGAAGTTGTTAGGCTGACTGGCCTGGAGTACAAGTGCACAGAGCAACACCAGGAACAAGAGCCCTGCCTTAAAACAAGGTAAAAGGTGAGAACTCCTAAAAGTTGTCCTCTGACCTCCACACAAAGGCCATGGCACGCTCATGCCACACACACACCCCACACACACACCCCACACACAAATTAAAACATAAATAAATACCGGTACCTAATGGGGCTGGGCATGATAGCAAATATCTTTAATCCCAGCACGGGGAGGCAGAGGCAGGCCAGGCAGATTCAGGGCCACAGTGCTTGAAAGCAGAAGCTAGGAAGGGATTGGGGAATGGGCGTGGCCAAGGCACTGGAGGGTGTGGAGTGGTTGGTTTCTCGGAGAAAGCAAAGAGGAAGGGTATTTCCAGAACAGCTGTGAAACTCTCCATTGCAAGGCAACTCACTTCCCACTTCCTCGGCTGAGAAGGCTCCATCCAGCCTTCTGTCTCAGTCCCAGCCAGAGCACAACAGAAGGCTTCGAGACCAAGTCCAAGGGTCCCGTCTCCAGTGTTCTCCCTCCCCAACCTAATCCTACACCTTTCCCAGTCCCTGCAGCCTGAGCAAAGGCCATCCATAGCCTTAGTGCCCAGAAAACATCACACACCACACCCAGGTGTTGCACAATGCCGTGGGGGGAGGGAGGTTCTTAACTTATGGACACAATGCATCACATTACTAAATCCAAATAAGCCTTACTCAAAAAAGAGAGGGGGGGGGTAGCTCTGGTGACAGAGAGCTTGCCTAGCATGCAGGAGACCCTAGATCCCCAGCACTGCAGAAAACTAGATGTGGTAGTGCATGCCTATGATTCCAGCAGCAGAGATTCGGAAGCAGGAGGATTATAAATTCAAAGTTATCCTTGGCAAGTTCCAGGACAGCCTAGGGTAGAGTGGGGGTCAGCGGTCAAGGGGAGGGAGGAGGAAAGGAGGATACTTTGGTTGTACCTTAATAAGCACGAGGCCCTGGGCACAATTCCTAGTACAGACAGACAGACAGACAGACAGAAACTCCTCTCTCTCATAAAAAGAGGAAAAAAGGATGGCATTAGTTTAATAGAGAGCTGACATCACTGTCAAGTTTGAAGCTATTAAGCAAAAGATTCATAAAATAAAAGGAACATTAATTTTTTTTAAAACCACAATCATGAGGTCAAAGCCAAGACATCAATAAAACCTAGATATGAAAGAACGGCAAGCCATAACATTTCTCCTCGTTCTGGAGAAAATTAGATAAAAACTAACCTGCCTATGGAAAAATATATAGCTACAAACATTAGTCAAATGGAAACACGAAATAGAACGCAGAGAAAAAGGAATTGAACACAGCAAACCTGATCAATCAAGCCAGTGAGGAAATGGGGGGGGGGCAGAAAATAAAAAATAAATTCAAGCCGGGCGGTGGTGGCACACGCCTTTAATCCCAGCACTCAGGAGGCAGAGGCAGGTGGATCTCTGCAAGTTTAAGGCCAGCCTGGGCTCCAGAGTGAGTTCCAGGAAAGGCGCAAAGCTACACAGAGAAACTCTGTCTCAAAAAACCAAAAATAAATAAATACATACATATATACATACATACATAAATTCAAAATTCATACAAAGCATTAGCAAGGCCAGAGAGATGATTCCATGGGTAAATGTGCTTTACCATACAGGCCTGAACATCTGAATTTGATCCCAGAACCCACACACAAAGCTAAAGCTAGATGCAGTAGCCCATCTGTAATCCCTGCATTCCTATGGTGATGGGTAGTTTTTGAGACAGGATGCCCAAAGGCCAGTTAGCCGGGGGGGGGGGGGGGGGGGGGGGGGGGGGGGGGGGGGGGGGGGGCGGGCGGGCATGTATACTGCACAGCAGACAAGACAAGGTAGAAGGCAAAAACTGCCCCACGAGTTGTTCTCTGACCTCCGCACAAATACCCTGACATATGCACACGCATGCATGCACACTCACTAAAAATAAGGAAAACTTTAAACCATCAGCAAACTAAATCCAAAGCAAAGTAGGATGCATTCTAAGTATTCACGTAAGCATAGCTCAATATCAAGAAATCAACTGACAGCTGGGCATGGTGGCACATGCTTTTAATCCCAGCACTCAGAAGGCAAAGATAGGCGGATCTCTATGAGTTTGAGGCCACCCCAGTCTACATAAAGAATTCTAGGACTGCCAGAGCTACATAGTGAGACCCTGTCTCAAAAAAAGGGAGGGGAAAATTAGTCAATTAACTAATATAGAAAAAAAACAAGTAATATAACAATATCCACAACATCAATAGATGCTAAATGGTGCATTTTATCATAACCATTCCATTCATTTCCTGATATTTTTAAAATTAAGGGCTGGAGAAATGCTGCTCTTCCCGAGGGTCAGGGTTCGATCCCAGCACCCACATGGTAGCTAACAACAGTCTGTAACTCCAGTTATAGGGGCTCCAACACCCTCTCCTACCCTCCATTGGCACCAGGCACACACTTGGGGCATAGATATATATGCAGGCAAATACCCACACACATAAAGTAATTTTTCAATTAAAAAAAAAGTAGAAAAAAATTAGTAAGAAATTAGTAGCAAACAAAGCTAATGAAAACACTCATTGCACGCCCCTTTGACAGACCTAACAAGAATGACCTCATCTAAGAACTGCATAGGTCCAGGCCAACGCAATAAAATATTTTGTTTTTAATTGTGTGTGTGGGGGGGGTGCCCATAGAGGACAGAGGGCAGCTGGAGTTAGACATTTGAGCTGCCTGATATGGGTTCCAGGATGCTAACTCCCATGCTCTGGCAAGCACTAAGTCTCTTACCCACTTACCTCTCCAGCCCAAACCAAATTTGGTTTAGGGTTTTGTTTTGTTCTGTTCTGTTTGGGGTTGTTGTTGTTTTGAGACATGGTCTCACCATGTAGCCCTGGTTGGATGGGAATTTGCTATGTAGACCAGGCTGACCTCCGACTCACAGAGATCCACCTGCCTCAGCCTCCCAGGCGCTGGAATTAAAGACATGCACCACAATACCCAGTCATGTTTTTTACTTATTATTATTATTATTATTATTATTATTATTATTATTATTATTATTATTAAAGAAACCAACGGGTTTCAAATGTGATTACCCTGAATTTTCAAAGTAGACAAGTGTGGTGGTTTGATTGATAAATGTCCCCCATAGTCTCGAGCATCTGAACACTTGGTCCTGAGTTGGTGGCGTTGTCTGGGGAAACTTAGGAGGTGTGGCCTTGCTGAAGGAAGCGTGCCACTGGGGGCGGGCGTTGAGGATTCAAAGCCAGGAGCCATTCCCAGTGGCTCTCTCTGCTTCCTGTTCACAGTTTACGACAGGGCTCTCAGCCTGCTGTTCCAGCTGCCACAGCTGCCTCCCGCCATGCTTGCCCACCCCACCACGATGGCAGTGGAGTCCTCATCCCTCTGGAACCTGACGCCCAAGTCAACTCTTCCTTCTCTTCTGTTCATCGCAGCAGGAAAAAAGAAACTAGGACCGGGTAGATATTCAGAACCGGGGAGAACTGACTGCAGTCACTAGATGCAAGGTAAAATTTTCAAAATAGCTCTCCTGCATACTGACAATAAAAATATCAGTCAGGAGCAATAACATTTTTAGTTTGAGACCTTCACCTTTAATATCGGGGCAGAAGACACGAAAGGGAACCCGGAAAGTCCTGTGCAGAGGCTCGTCCAATGGGGATCTGGCTGTAAGCACACGGCCAATAACCACCACTGGATAAATGTTTAATGACTACGTGAACGGAACCTGAACTCCCTGACTAAGTCTGGTTTCTCTCTTGTTTCCTTTGCCAGCTGGCATAAGCCTTTCCTCAAGGTGCGCGGCACACATATCAAAAGGTTCCTCTGCTTTTCGCCAACTTCACGTTCAACGGGCCGGCAGTAATTCAATCTTCCTGACACAAGATGAAAACTCAAATACAGGAGAGGAAATGAAAACGTGTGCCATGAAGAGATCAGAGTCAGGACTGGGTCAATGGTAGGGTAAACATAACATAAGAGTGGATAACACTGATGGATGATTAGTTTCCAGACCACCTACAATTTGTCTTCAACATCATAGTAGATGACTCTTGGAATTGACTTGGGATTTTCTCCCCACTAATACACACTGCAGAACTGGGTTTGTTCTCTGTGTGTGCGTGTGTGTGTGTGTGTGTGTGTGTGTGTGTGTGTGTTGTAGGAGGTGCAGAATGTGGATGTGGGCCAGTGCACAGGTTGAGGGATGTACTCATGCATATGTGTACCTGCACATGGAGGCCACAGAGCAAACTCACGTTCCTTTTCTTCAGGATGGTGTCCACCTTGCTCTCTAACATATGTAGGCCCGACAGCCCAGTGCTAGGACAAGCACACACTACACTGCTGGCATTCTGTTGAACTACGGTCCTGGAGGGCCTCACCACAGAGCTATCTCCCTCGTCTCCTCCCCGCCTGCATTTGCTACACAACCCTGCTGGGTCAGAAGGCATTCTTCCTTTCATTTCTTAAATTATATTTAATAATTTTTATGTGTACAGGTGTTTTTGCCTACATGCATGTCTGTGCACCACATGTGTGCCTGGTACCTGAGGAGACCAGAAGAGAGCACTGGATCCCTTGGGACCGGAGTTACAGACAGCTGTGAGCTGCCATGTGGGTTATAGGAATCAAACTCGGGTCCTCTGGAAGAACGGTCAATGCTCTTAACTGTTGGCCTGTCTCTCAAGCCCCAATTCTTATTTTCTCTCATCACTCATGTCTGGATGGTCAAGGTATCCCATCTACTGTACAATGCACTCTACCTACTATCAGAAGCTATCAAGAGCAGGCAAAGAGCTGATATGGTGGTTCATAATTCCAATCCTAGAACTTGAAAGGCTGAGGCAGAAGGATCACCTTAAATTCAAGGCCAGCATGAGCCACAGAGTAAGATGCTCTATCAAAAACAAAACCAAAAAAAAAAAAAAAAAAACCTCTTTAGTCATATAAGATATGTTCACCTAAGACCTGAAAGATGGCTTCGTGGGTAAATGGCACTTGCTGCCAAGTCTGGTGACCTGAGTTCAATTCCTGGGATCCACATAGGAGAAAAGAACAAATTCCCATAAGGACCTTCACCTACACACATATACACACACATCATACACAAAACAAAAGTAAAGAAAATTTTTTAATTACATTCACTGAAGTTAGCAGAAATCACTTACAAAAACAGCGTTTGAACCTTACAAATCTCATTAGGTTATCTGAACAACCTAATGAGGTAAGTGGTATTATTATTATCCTCTTTTTATTGATGGGACAGCCAGTAAGTGATGCTATCAAGATTCTCTTGGCAACCTCCAAAGCTCCAGCCTGCAGTAGCATGCCCAGCCTGCGTTTACAGCCTTTAAGCAATCTCTCCAAGGCAAAGCTCCCAACATCACAGAGGCACTTCCTGCTTCAGAGAACACTGGGCAGCCCGTGCACATCACACACTTGGCTCCTGGCTGCACTGTCAATCACTGTGAACAGATTCTCTTCCCTCATTTACTGCAACATCATAACCCCGGACAAATGAAATGTGTCTGGTTCACTAATAAGCCCGTAGCAAGACTTCTCTAGCCAGCCACATATTTAAACACAAACTTGGAAACAGAATGCTGTGTTTCTGTTTGTTGTTCATGACGGAGCAAACAGGACAAGGTCAACACCTGAAAACACAGTCATCTATACACACTGGCTTCAGTGAGATGAAACTCTTCTTGGGACACGGCAATGCACAGTAAGTATTCTCATGGTCTGCGCTCACACACTGTGTAGAGGGGGCCTGAAAGAGTCAGAATGGCTGGAGGACAACACAGCTGTGCCTGAAGGTGGAGCCACAGCCATCTGGTTCAAATCACCAACTGAGATGTGCTTAGTAAGCGGCAGATGCATGTTAGCGCCACAGCGTCACACCTAGACCCCACCTGACCCACAAATGAAGTGCTGTCTAGTCTAGAATAGTACAAAGATAAGCTGTGAGTTGTGCAAAACCCTCAACAACACCGAAAGTCACACACCAGCTCTCCAGCACACTCAAATCCTCCAGCTTGTTGTTGCGACAGGATTTCTCACTGAACCTGCAGCTAGCCATGTGGGCTAGCCTGGCTGACCAGTGAGTACCTGGGATCCTCCTGTCTCCGTCCTCATAGTGCTACAGCATGTGCCACCATGCCCAGCTTTTTACAAGGGTCTGGGGAACCAAACTCATGTCCTTGTGTTTGAGTAACAAGCACTGTACCCACTGAGTGTCGGAACCCAGTCCAGGAAAGGAGTCATGCAAGGAGAATCCTGAGTGCTTGCGAAAACACTCCAAGAAACGTCTTGTGACCTCAGTTTCTTCAGAACAGAATTTTCCTTGGAATGTGTTTTCATGTTCCTCCCAGGTGTATCGGATAGGTGTGAGCTTACTTCAGATCACTCATTATTGCTTGCTGTTGTTATTCAATTAAATGGTTAAATGATCTTTTATATGCCTCTGTGGAAAATCATCTTTTTTGCCATGTGCAGCTTGTCCTCATGAATGTATACAGCTCGACTCATGAAAACTTTACTCACGTGACCTTTCTGAGCCCTCAGAGTATAAACTGTCTGAGGCTCTGAATTAAGTTGGCTACTGCATGGGACTTTAGTGCACCTCATTCATCGGCTTCATCCTCCAGGTCCCACTGCCTAGCAGTTTATGCCTGTAATCCTATCATTTGATAGGGAGAGGCAAGAGGATGGCTGTGAATTCAAGGCCATCCTGGACCACGCTGCAGACCAGCCTGGGAAACAAAACCAGCTCCCAAGTGGTAGCTACTTAGGTCCTTTTGCTATTAAACGTGACACTGAAACAAGTAGCTTTATAGAGACATCACTTAGCACATGTTCATTTACTGGGTCAACAAATGTCTGTGTACCTATACCCTAGGCTTTATTCATGTATTGAAACTGCATCAATAAACTGACTCAATAAAACCCTCTTCCTTAAGTGGTTTATAGCAATGGAGAGACAGGTAACAAAGAAAATATCTGCTGGTACAAAAGCTGTTAAGCAAAATAACGTAGGGTAGCAAGCGATAGAATGGGGCCAGGAAGGCACCAGTGTACCCCTTACCTATGGGGTGTACATTCCAAGAGAGCCAGCCCCCAGCAAGCACGGGGAGGGAGGCTGGAGCTGAGACACACACAATATGGCGGTTTAGTCTATGGATGGAGCCCAGTGGAGATTAACACTCGCTAGGAAAAACGAAGCAACCGTAACAAACTGCTCTAATAAAACTGCCGGCATCACCACTCCTGCACTTTGCGGCCTGTGGTGTTGGAGAAAGAATGGTCCGGTGTTTGAAGACTCGGTTCCCAGTCGGCCGTGCTGTTTGGGGGGGTTGGGAGGCACAGCTTTGCTGGAGAAAGTGTTCCTGGAGGCAGCTCCGAGAGGTCAAAGACTCTGCTGCTCCATTTCCCGTTCTCCCCTCTTCATGCTTAGCTTAGCAACTGAGGATGTGAGCACCCAGTTTCCTGCTCCAGCTGCCAGGACGGCCACTTATTACCTCCGCTCTGCCCTCACGAGGTCTTACCCTCCGGAACTGTAAGCAGAAATAAACTCCTCCTTCCATAAGGGCAAAACTAACTAACCTGGGGGCATCTTAAGTAAAACAAGGGTTGATAACTTAGATGGCTACTAAGTAGCCAAGGAAAAGACAGTGCGTTTAGCACTGACATCCTGAGCCAGAGGTCATCCCTGAGCTGGACCGGACACGGCAGAAAAGTGCTGGGTTTTAACTTGCTCCTTTAGCTGGAGTGCAATTTAAAAACTCAGAAACTGTGTAGATCTGGAGCTTTCCACATAAGATGTTTGGGCCACCGCTGACCATGGGTAACAGAGAAAGAGAAGCCGCAAACTACTTGCTACAGGTAGAGCCCAAATGAAATAAACAAATTAAGCCACACTGCTCTCTGGGATAGGATGCTCTGCAGAGGGGACACAAAGTGTCAAAGACCTGAGGCAAGGCAGGAAGCAGGGGGTGGAAGGTGGGGAGCAGCCAGGGACCCTTAGCGGCTGGGAAGGACGACGGAGAAGGGAGGCTGAAATGCCTCCAAAGTGAGCCCGTGATGGGACTTACGTGTCTGTTGTTTGAAAGGACCGCTCCGACTGCTGTTGTTCACTGAGGGAAAGGGAGGACGCTGGAAGCAAGAAGGCTGGCCAGGAGGCTCCTGAGGGAGGAGGGGTAATTTAGGAAAAAGATGAGGCTGCCTGGGCCAGGGTAGCTGCAGTGTAGCGTGGTAAGGAGTGACCAGATGCTGGAGGTACTTCCAGGATGAGAAAGAGAGAAGAGCTAAGGATCATCCTAAAACATTCCAAAGATTCCTAGTTTTTTGTTAGCCTAAGAAATCAAAATAATATGAGGGCCAATCAATCCTGATACAGGAAAGACTGGAGGAAGCCGTTTGCCCACTTCCCAGGTGAGTGGGGAGTTAAGCCCCCAGAGAGATACAGGTCTGGGTGTCAGGAGTCAGTGAGAAGCATCCAGAATTAGGAGAGGGTTTGGGATGGTACTCCCCAGTGACAGGTGGGGAGTCATAAAGCTAGATGTAGGACACTATGCACATAAGAGATGACAAGACTGAGTCCCAGAGCATCTTGGTGTTTTGAGGAAAACAAGAAGGGACCAGCAAAGGAAGCTGAGAACTGGCAGTCAGCTAGATACAAAAGGACCAGAGCAGCAGCATCCCAGAAGCCCAGGATCACCAGTTCCCGTCTGGGTCACGGAGGCGCAGGGCCCACGTGAGCAACAGGAACGCTTGGCTGAGTCTGGAGGCCGCAGGGGCAGGGACCCCGACACCAAGCTCTCTGAGAAGTGCAGCTGTGTGCCGGTGCCGAGTCCTGTCTTTTCTTCAGGTCACCAGGCTGGCTTCAAATTCACATCCTCCTGCCTCAGCCTCCCCGGGGATCACAGGCTTACACTACCGTGCACCCCTGGGATCCAAATTTCTCGAGGTAGGGTCCAGGCAGCATCATTGCCTAAGGGCTCCTCGGAGGCTCTGAGTGCCCAGCTGCATCTCATAACCTGTTCTAAGACAATGTTCCTACAGGAGGGAAGGAGGGAGGGAGGGAGGAGGGAAGGAGGGGGGAGGGAGGGAGGAAGGAAGGAAGGAAGGAAGGAAGGAAGGAAGGAAGGAAGGAAGGAAGGAAGGAAGGAAGGAAGGAAGGAAAAAGAAAAGGAGCAGCAGCATTTTAGGTCTGGCTGTGCGGCCCAAGTAGGCTTCAAGCTAATGACCCTCTGCCTTCCAAATACTCATATTATAGATGTGTGCCACCATACCCAGCACCCCATCCATATTTTGATTTTTTTTTAGGGGGGTAAAGGTTTAAGCAGGGTCCCTCTGTGTAACCCTGGCTGTCCTGGAACTTGCTTTGGAGACCAGGCTGGCCTCAAACACACAGAGATCCTCCTGCCTCTGCCTCCCAAGTGCTGGGATTAAAGGCGTGCGCCACCACTGCAGAGCCCATTCAAATTTTGATATGCATACAACTCACTTAGGGGTCTGATCAAAATGCAGATACTGATTCTGCAGCTCTGGAACTCAGTCTGAGATTGGGAGATTCGAAATTTCCAACAGTCCCTCAGGTGGTGCCAGTGCTCCTAGTTTACAGTCTACGCCCCCTCCCCCACCCCCCGCCCCCCTGCAGTGTCCATTCATTCCTTGCAGTCGTCAACAGCAATCTGAGGCTACGACAGCACAGTGGGATGGGCTGCGGCCACGTTCTCCTGCTATTCTAATACACTGTCATATGCTTGGAAACAAGAATTCACTTCCCATGCCGGCAGCTCATGAGGAAATCAGTTGGTGGCAGCATAGTCTGCTAGGAGGGAAGAGAGATAAACAGGTCCCTGCCCAGAGAAAGCCAGGCTGGCTAACAATGTCCACTCAGGTGGGAATGGCCACGCAAGGCAGTCCTCGAGGAATGTGGAATTTAGCTAGCGCTCAGGACATGAGGACCTGGCTGAAGGAAACAGACAGACATAGGTCTCGACGTGGATGCCAAATATGGAAAGTCGGTTCACTCGGTGAGTCTTCATTAAGCATCAGATGGAGAACATGGCTGTGAAGATCCTAACGGCAGCTTGGCCATGAGCTGCCTGGGTAACTCTGATAGATCTGTTTCCTCAACTGAGAAAGAAGAACTTGGGGTAAATGAGAGATGACGTCCACACTTCCTCAGCTCTGGTAGCCGGGATTCCACGGTGGAGAAAAAAACTACTGAACCTCATGAGCCAGGCTGCCTGGACAGGCCCGGGATGATGTGGGTGTGACACTGAGTCAGAAGGAACCAGATGGCAGGGCAGATGGGAGCAGTACACAGAGACCACTCATCCAAGGCGCCCATGGAGATGGGGACCATAAGGCATCAACCTCAGAAACAAGGCAGAGAGGTCCACCGGGAGTTTAAGGCAAAAGCCCGCAGCTGAGAGGAGCGAGCCGATGCAAGAAGACACAGGTGGGTTGCCTGAAGACTGCGCTCTACACAAGAAATGCAAGATGGCCGATTCGGGGCCATGCTATATGGCAATGGGGAAGGACACTGCGCTGAACAGACCCAAGTTCAAATCCCAGCCTCACCCTCTTCCAGCTCTGTAACTTGAACAAGTTACTTCACCTCTCAATGCTTGCTTTTGCGGTTGTCAGAAGAAATGGGACAGCAGCCATGGCAGAGGGTAGCTCACTGAAAAAGACACCAGAGGGCACCCTCCAAAACTAGGACACCCCGAGTGTTAGCAATGGTTGCAGATGCACACCTGTGACCTCTGGGAGACAGTAAGGGGGATGAGGGAGCATACATTGGATGTCTGTGGTGGTGTTGTGTTCCCCAAAATATTGTGCACCCTAATAAACTTATCTGGGGTCAGAGAACAGAACAGCCACTAGATACAGAGGCCAGAAAATGGTGGCACACACACCTTTAATCCTAGCATTCCAGAGACAGAGATCTGTCTGGATCTCTATGAGTTCAAGGCCACACTGGAAACAGCCAGGCATGGTGACTCACGCCTTAAATCTCAGGAAGTGATGGCAGGAAGCAGAAAGGTATAAAAGGCATAAGCACCAGGAACTAGAGCCTAGTTAAGCTTTTAGGCTTTTGAGCAGCAGTTCAGCTGAGATCTATTTGGATGAGAACTCAGAGGCATCCAGTCTGAGGAAACAGGATCAGCTGAGGAACTGGCAAGGTGAGGCAGCTGTGGCTTGTTCTGCTTCTCTGATCTTCCAGCGTTCACCCCAATACCTGGCTTCAGGTTTATAAGACCTTTTAAGATTTGTGCTACAGGTGTCCTTGATGCACACAAGACAAAAATAACAGGAAAGAGCAGAAGCAAGGCTAGGGAAATGAAGGACCACCAGGCACACATCAAACAAGAAGGCTACAGCTGGGCCTTGGGGAGGCTGTACTAAGTTCTCCTACAAACGGGGAATGCTACAGAAGGAATCTTATGACTCCCCCCCACACACACACACACACCCTGTCACACGGCTGGAGAAATAAACCCCGACAAGTCCAGCTGTCTCTCTCACACACACAGGATAGAAGGAGGACAGACCTGGAGCGCAGCACAGACTAGGCATGTCTTAACTGGACTGGGAAGCCAGTGTCCTCAAGGACACCTGGGGCCTACGTCACGGACATGCCATCTGTGCACCTGCACATGACCCTGTGTTCAGAAGTGTCCCGATGCTGGGCCTGATGCCCTATTGTCACCACCCCAACACATTTAATATTTTCAAATGTTTTATGGCCGGGCGGTGGTGGCGCACGCCTTTGATCCCAGCACTTGGGAGGCAGAGGCAGGCGGATCTCAGTGAGTTCAAGGCCAGCCTGGTCCACAAAATGAGTTCCAGGACAGCCAGGACTGTTACACAGAGAAACCCTGTCTCAAAAAAAAAAAAAAAAAAAAAAAACAAATAAAACAAAACAAAAGTTTTATGTCTGTGGGTATTTATATACATAAATGTATGTATGTGTGTCATGTGCATGCCTGGTACTGGTATAAGCTCTAAGAGGGCACCAGATTCCCTGGAACTGGAGTTACAGAAGCCTGCGAGCCAGCACTCGGGTGCTGGGAACTGAACACAGGTCCTCTAGAAGAGCAGCCAGTGCTCTTAACCGCTGAGCCATCTCTCCAGCCCCCATGCTTAAGAAAGCGTGCGTTTGAATTGTGCACTGGGCCTCACACACTTCACAGCCAAATGTGGATATACTGGTAATGAATACTGACTAGATTAGAAAAAAAATCTAAGGGCCAGGAGCTGGGGAGTTAGCGCAGTCAGTACAAACATATGGACCTGAGTCTGATCCTTAGTACCCGTGTCAAAAAGCTGGGCATGGTGCCACAAACGTGTAATCCCAGTGATGGGGAAGTGGAGGCAGGAAATGCCTGGGGTCCACTAGCCAGGCAGCCAGTCTATGGCCAATGAGGGACCATCTCAAAAGACACAAGTGGAGAGCTCCTAAGGGCAACATGGGAGACTCTGCTCTAACCTTCATACACGCACACGAGGGAGGAGAGATTGAGAGAGAGAGAGAGAGAGAGAGAGAGAGAGAGAGAGAGAGAGAGAGAGAGAGAGAGAGAGAGAGAAAATACGAATATCTAAGGGCTAAAAATGAGGGGGGAACTCTCATTACCAAGCCAGAAAGCAACCATCCAAATTCTCAGTAAAACTCCAAAACTGTCCATTAATTTAAATACAAAATGCAGTTGTTACCTGATTGGCCACCCAAGTCCCCCTCAGTCAACTGTGCTTCACTTTCAAAGTTCCTTAACAAAAATGAAAAAAAAATCACGGTGTCCATGCCCCGCCTCCCAGGCACTGTGTGTATCGACGACATCAGCTTAGACAGCAGTTTTCGCCTGTCTTGTCCTTCCTCCGCCTGGGCGACTAGCCTGTGAGGTCACATCTCTGAATCCCTCAGACACAGCACATGGTAGGCCTGTACAAAATTCTGAGAAGTTGCCCTGCCCTTTACAACTGCTGACAAAAGTCATGGCGTGCGTGCACAAGGTCTGCCTGAGCAGATGGTGCGGGGAAAACGCTGGTGCAGAGTTTCTCCAGCAGAACGCTGACTGACGGCGCAGGACAAGCCCGCTCCTCAGCACACACCGCGGCCCGCCCCCCCTCAGCTGGCCTGGGACGGTCTGGACCTCTACTTCCGTGGTAAACCACTTACCCTACAGCCCTTGTTATAACTGCAGGAAGATGCCGTTCGCTGGGATGTCTGAGACACGACCTGTGCTAAATGCATGGCATTTCCAGAACGTAAGGATCTTCCACGTGGGTGCAGTCCCTGCAGAGGCCAGAAAAGGGCTGCAGATCCCCTGGGACTGGAGTTACAGGCAGCTGCAAAACTTCATGCGGGTACTGGTAACCACTCTCCAGCCCAGCCCCACTCAATATAGCATTTTTCAAAACAGCCAAGAGGCAAAAAGCCACCCAAATGTCCCTTAGATAAATGGATACTCTCTATACAGTGGATATGTCCAACAGAATATTATTCAGCCTTAACAAAAATGAAGTCTTGTCATATGTTACAACATGGACGATCCTTGAAGACATGATGCTAAGTAAAACAAGCCACAAAGAGAAACATACTGTCTGATCACATCCTGGAAGAAGTGTCTTAAGGGAACCTCACAAAAACAAAGAGAATGTGGGTCACTGGGGGATGAGCGAAGGAAGGGTACAGGAGCTGTCACGTAGTAAGGGCAGTTTCTCTTCAGTGTTCTGAGGATCCGCAGACAATGTGCCTGTATTTAGCACAACTGCACTGTCCATGTACAAAGTGAAGATGGTGAGAAGAAACCAAGGCACTCGAGACCATCCCATTGTACACTGGAAATGAAATGATTAGGTAGGCATATTGGGGAAACCCTGTAATCCCAGCTACTGCAGAGGCTGAGGCAGAAGGACGGCCAAGTTCAGGGTCAGCCTGGGCTACACAGTGAGTTCTAGGGAACTAAGTCAGAGTTGGTTTTGAAATTTAAAAAGGAAAAACAGAAGTGAAAAGAAGGCTGGAAATACCGCTCAAAGGCTGGAGCAATTACCTATCATGGTGAGGTCACGAGTTCAATCCCTAGTACAGTTTTTAAAATGAATTAATTAATTTAATGTTTAATGATTAAAATGGCCATTGACGTCAAATGTCAAAACTATTATAGAAAATTGGGTAGGTTACTTTTGCTATCCTTTTGGGAAGAAAAAAAAAGAGACATAGACCTAGAAAACAACCTAACGTCCACCAGCTGATGAAAGGATGAGAAAATGGGGGCCATTTATAAAAAAAAGATTACAAAAAGGACCAGAGCAATGCCGGGGATAGAGGGGTTGAGGGAAAAGGGGTTGTGTTAGTCAAAAGAAAAACATCACCTGTTATAACATGAGTAACTTGTAGAGACCTAATGTGCAACATGGTGACTCAGTTAACAATAAATATTTGGTACTTGAAATGTGCTGAAATCTCAAATGTTCTCTCCCATTACATAAGAAAACGGTAACTAATCATGAAGTGATGGGTATTTTAAATAGCTTGACAATGGTGGTTATTTCACGATACATAACATAAACATCACAGCATGCTGCACGTCTTAAATATAGTCAACTATTTGGCAGTCAGACTGTGACGCTTGGGTCACCAGAGGACTGAAGCAGCGACATCTCTGACATGGATGACCCTTGAAAACATCAGAGTAAGTGGCAGGAGCTCGCTGCAAAGGCCCACATACCCTATGACGCTACCAACATGAAACATCTGTGCCTACATCTACAGAATCGGGCGGCGGCGGCGGTGGCACACGACTTTAATCCCAGCACTCGGGAGTCAGAGCCAGGCAGATCTCTATGAGTTTGAGGCCAAATGCAGGACAGAAACCAAAACTACACAGAGAAACCCTGTCTCAAAAAAAAAAAAAAAAAAAAAAAGAATAAACAAACCTACAGAATCAAGAATTTGTAGTTGCTAGGGGCCGGGAACAGGGAAAATAAAGAATGCCTGAGCATGGGCTCAGGGGTCTTCTGGGGCCATGAAAATGTTTTAGAATCAGGTAATAATTATGTTTATGAAATCTCATAATTATACTGAAAACTACTTTGGTGTATACTTTAAAAAGTTATTTTTGTGGCCAGGCATAGTGCCATGTGTCCATAGTGCCAAATACCAGAGAGTCTGAAGCAAGAAGATCACTTGGCCCCAAAAATTCAAGGAAAGTCTGGGCAACATGTAAAACTCTACCTAAAAGTCAATAAATAGGGCTACAGAGAACGCAGTGATTAAAAGCACATATTGCCCTTACAGAAGACTTGGGTTCAGTTTCCAGCACAGTTGATGACTCACAACCTGCTGTAATTCCAGCTCCAGAGATTCAGGGACCTCTTCTGACCTCCATGGGCACCTGCATGAACATGCTCATACCCCAACACTGACACATGTGCATACACATAAATATAAATAAATCTTTTAAAACAAATAAAATACTCAGGCATGATGGTGCACGCCTTTAATCCCAGGACTCAGGTTGAGGCATGTGGATCTCTGAATTTTGAGGATAGTCTGGTCTACATAGAGAGATCCCGTCTCAGTAAATACATACATACATGGATGAATTCTGTAGTATGTGAATATATAACATTTTGTTTGTTGGTTGGTTTGTTTCAAGACAAGGTTTCTCTGTGTAGCTTTGGAGTCTGTCCAGGAACTCACTTTGTAGACCATGTTGGCCTCGAACTCACAGAGATCTGCCTGCCTCTGCCTCCCAAGTGCTGGGATCAAAGGCGTGCGCCACCGCCTCCCGGAGAATATGTAACTTTTAAAATCACATATGCCTTAGGAAGCCGGTGCTTTAATTTCTGACCCGTGTCTCCCAGCTATTAAATAAGACCAAGCATACTCTCAACTTCCTCCCCAGCCACAGATGACTGGCCCAAGTTAAGCCAATCAGTGTATCAATCTCAAGGTCCACTTGATCTGGCATGTGACCCAAGCCAGGCAGCCTTGACATTTTCCGTTCACTCTGGTGTAGAGATGTGGAATGTGTGGGATGCAACAGCTGCCACGTTTCCACGTGGAAGAAACTGGTCTGGGAGACTGGCCTGTCCTCAGTGGCATTAAGAGGTTCCAGCTAAGACTGTCACAGGCTCCCCTCCTTTTTTCTTGAGTTAATGGAAGCTGGATTCCTATTACTAGCAAATAAAACTCTCCAGCACATTCCCCGAGTCCAGTGAGGGGCGCCCTGTGGAACTGCACCCCGACCACCAACAGTCTGTCTCTAGCTCTAGGTTCTCTATACAGGAGAGCCATGCTGGGGGCTTGATCACCAGGACCTTGCTTAGAACCACACAACAGCCCGGCTCCTCCCCTCTCCTTATCACTTGACTGGCCTCCCCACTGCCAGCTGTAACTGTCCACTACAGCTCTCAACTGCATGCGCCTAGCCAGCTGCCTCTCCAGTCCCACCACCCACAGCACTTCCCCAGTGACACTTCGTGTAGGACTTTGTAGGGAGGGGGTGGGCTGAGTTTCCTATTTCTCTCCATTAGGAAATCACCTACTTAATTCCTGACTCAAAAACCAGCCCCTTGGTGGCAGCCTCTCCTCTCACCGTCATTCCGTGTACATAGACTTCACGGTAACTGCAGCAGGTGCCCTCAGTCCCGACAGTACACGCTCCCTGCACATAGGCTTCACGGTAACTGCAGCAGGTGCCCTCAGTCCCGACAGTGCATGCTCCAGCTCGGACCACCTGGGCAGCCTCTGGTCTACCTACCAAGCCCAGCACCTGCATTTCTCAGCCTGCCTGTTTACCCAGCTGAACCTGCTCTGTCTCCCACTAGGCAGTTTGAAAAGTGCTGTTAATTCATGGCCAAACTCCCCACCTTCAGCCAGTGACTAATGACAGCCCCATCCCTTCCCCTGCAGAGGCTCCCGGGAGGGGGGGGGGGCGGGGGGGGGGGGGGGATAAAGCTCCAGCTCTGCTCCGGGAGACTAGCTCGGTAACATACCGTCCTCTGCCCTGCTGTCCCTGGTCTCGCTTCCCTGCCTCTCCAGTTCCCAAATAAATTACAGACATCTCCTCTCAAGAATGGCTTGTAAGGCAACAACACACAACATCGGCATCCTTTAAGTGAAATGCTTGGGTCCAATGTTTCAGATTTTGGAATATTTGCAAATACTTTAACCAAGTTAGCATCCCTAAACCAAGCATTAGACTTCTGAAATGTTCCTTTTTTTTTTTTTTTCAAAGACAGGGTCTCCCTTTGTAGCCCTGGCTGGCCTAGAATTCACTCTGTAGACCAGACTGGGTCAAACTAACAGTCTCCCATTGTATGTATGTATGTGTGTATGTATGTATGTATGTGCCCCATGTGCATATTGTACACTAGAAGGCCAAAGGGGGGCATCAGATCCCTGAAGTTATAGACAGCTGTGACACCATGTGGGTGCTCAGAACCAAACCTGGGTCTTGTGCTAGAGCAGCGAATGATCCTGACTGTTGAGCCATTTCTGTAGCCCCGAGTACTGGCATCTTAGAGGAGGTGGTTTCATTTGCTTTGCATGGAATGTCTGTGTAGAAAAGGGCCGGCTGAGGCATCTGGTAACTCATTTTTAAATCCTTTTGGAATCTCCATACTGTTTTTTTTCCCTTGTTCTTTAAACTCCAGGACAATTTTACTAAGAGTTTAAAAGAAAAACCTCCGGAACAGGCAAGCTGTAACTCTCAGCAGCTCCTAGGAGGAGGAGAATAGAGCAGAGAAGGAAAACAGAAGGAAGCCACTGCCCTGGACCCAGCCTGGAGATGAGACACACGGTGGACGAGCCGCCACACGGCGAAGGCTGCTTTAGGGAAAGAGGAAGACACACTACGAGGAGACAGAAACAAGACAGAAGCTGTGCTTCTCTGACCCAGGCCCAGCGGAAACACACGGTGGCTTGCAGGGACTCCCACCACACTGTCCTACCGGGGCTCTGCTGACCTCCACTGACCCACCGCGTTTTCTTGCCTTACCTCCTGCTCTCCCACTCTGAGTCAGTGATAACAGACAACAATGGTTCTCCAACCCCGCTTTCCCTTTGCTCCTTCCTTCTTATTTTGGTTCTCTTTTGTGGTGCAAGGGAATGAACCTAGGACCTAACAGGTGCTGGTGCTGGCCCCTGAGCTGCATCTCCAACACCTCTACTTGCTTTATTTATTTGTTTATTATTGCTTATTTGTGACAAGGTATCACGTAGCCCAGGCTGGCCTCAAACTCTCTGTGTAGTTGAGGCTGCCCCTGAACTTCTGGTCCTCCTCTCTCTACCTCCAGAGTGCTTGGATTACAGGGGTGCACCACCACCCATGGTTGTTTATGGGGCTCAAACCAAGGACTCCCTGCATGTTAGGCAAGCGCTCTACCCCATCTACTTTAGATAACGAGGCCCACCTCAACAACTGCCGGGTTTCACTCGGTCTCCTTGCTTTATTCTACTTGTTTATGTCTTTCCCCACGGTCCAGAGAGCAGAGGCACCTGGGGCATCATCCCACGTATTTCTCCGGTGCTGGGTTGTCTTTTGTTTCCACAGTAGGCTCCTAATGGCCACAGCTGACCTCCAGCTTCGGTCTGCTGCCCACACTTTCTTCCTTTCCTCTACCTTCCTATTCTGTCGATGATCTCAACCACACCTGAGACGCCACAGGACAGAACTTTTCAGGAAATTATACAGTCTGAATGAGCACCTCCCTTTCTTCCCATTTTCGAGGAGGAGTTCATGTGGCCAATCCTGGGACAGTCCACTCCTGGAGAGATCCTCTTCCTCACCTGAGTCTTCCTCCCCTATAGTCTGAATAGGATTTGTCTCCCCAACCTCCAAAGTCCAGATGTTGAGAACTCGACCTCCACACTGGTAGTACTGGGAGATGGTAAGAACTTTAAGAGCCAGGTGGTGGTGGTGCACACCTTTAATCCCAGCATTCGGGAGGCAGAGGCAGGCGGATCTCTGAGTTCAAGGCTAGCCTGGTCTACAGAGTGAGTTCCAGGACAGCCAGGGCTATTACACAGAGAAACCCTGTCTCAAAAAACAAAAACAAAAACAAAAAACCTAATTAATTAACTAATTAAAAAAACTTTAATAAGAGGGTGATTGGGGCAGACTCCCACCTTTGGAAAGATTTCGGAATTCTAGTTTGTGTTTTCTGAGTCCTGCACAGTAAGATGATAGAGGCATTGTGCCCTTGAACCTCCAAAACTTCAGTAAATGTGCACGTGTGTGCGTGAGTGCGTGTGTGTGTGTGTGTGTGTGTGTGTGTGTGTGTGTGTGTATGTGTGTGTGTGTGTGTGTGTGTGTGTTGGTTGGTTGTTGATCCCCCAGAGCTTTGCATACTGCATGTATGCAATCTACCACTGGGCTACACTCTCAGCTTAAATCTTTTCTGCTAAAACCAGTTGACCCTGGGAATTCCACTGTCGTCATACAAAGCTGGCAGGGCACACACCCAATGGGCTCATTTCCATCTACATCTGAACATGATCAAAGGAAGAGTCAAGAACATCTTTCCGTGGTGGTCTGCCCCTCCATCTCATACTTAATGTTTATGTGTATATGTATATGGACATATATGTGTGTGTGTATATGTGTATATGTATATGGATATATATGTGTGTGTGTATATGTGTATATGTATATGGACATATATGTGTGTGTATGTGTATATGGATATGGATATATATGTGTGTGTATATGTGTATATGTATATAGATATATATGTGTGTGTATATGTGTATATGTATATGGATATATATGTGTGTGTATATGGATATGGATATATATATGTGTGTGTGTATATGTGTATATGAATATGGATATATATATGTGTGTGTATATGTGTATATGGATATGGATATATATGTGTGTGTATATGTGTATATGTATATGGATATATATGTGTGTGTATATGGATATGGATATATATGTGTGTGTGTGTATATGTGTATATGAATATGGATATATATGTGTGTGTGTATATGTGTATATGGATATGGATATATATGTGTGTGTGTATTATGTATTTTTGTTCCTGTTCTCTGCAAACCAATTTAGAAATAAGGCGTGCCGCTGTCTTCTCTACTTGTAACCTCTGGCTTACTCCTCAGCTTCCTGTTATCTGGTTTTGTGACGTTGCTATTCAGGGTCCTCCATGACTTCCTTATTGCTAAATCCAGTAAATACTACCCACTCCTTATCTCACCTGGCCCTTTGCAGGTTCCACCGACCTTCCGAGAACCCCTGAGCTCCAAGCCCTCGCCCTTGGCTTCCTGTGTTAGTGCTCCGGAGCCAGGTGCTTGCTCTGACTCTCAGCTCCACTAATATGGTCTTGACACTTCCTCACCTGTAAAAAGGGTCAAGGGGACCTCCATCCCAGGGTTGATGTGAGATCAAGGGAATTCACAGTGTGCTAAGGAAGCTTTTCTTAATCCTTAATATGTTCCTCTATGTTTTCCTTCCACACATTTGTATATTCATTGTGATTTCTTTATCACTTGTCGTCCAACTGAAACAAGAACTACTAAGGTCCTTCAATCTGTGGGACTGTAGGGCAGGGAATTAGTTGTCTAGGTGATGAGAAACCTGAGGAGCCAAGCAGGGCGTGGTGAGGTCATCAAGAGCAGCAGAGGCAGGATGCTCCCATCATCCTCAGGTCTGGAGGGGCAGTGGAGAAGCTGATCTTAGTAGAAACTGGTCTCTTCTGTGAACCCTAGCTGGGCAGCACCACTGTGCCCCTACACCTGGGGCCACAAAAGAAGCCCTGGATAGCAGCCTAGCCAGCGTCACTCTGAAGAAAAGGAGAGGGGCAGAGGGAGAGAGACCTGACCTCTGCCTTCATCCTGCATTCTGGTCTCTCATCAGTGTCTTCTACTGCCAAAATATGGTCCTCAGTGGGCAGCTGATGTGGGGGAGCCCACCAGCATTTCCTGAGATTTGTCACATACAGAGGAAAATACCTTTCTATTAGGTTGGGAGCAATTGTTTCTCATAATGCACAGAGTGCCTGCCTAAAAATGAAGTCAAGCCAGGTATGGTGGTGGCACACACCTTTAATCCCAACATTCTGGAGGCAGAGGCAGGCAGAGCTCTGTGATTTCAAGACCAGCCTGGCCAACAAAGTGAGTTCTAGGATAGAGCTACATAGTGAGACCCTACCTCAACATAAAATAAAATAAAATAATAAAATAAAGCCAGAGGGGAGTAAAGTAGGAGAGAAAAGGGGGTAAGATCATTTGAATGCTAGAGCCAGCCGGGCCAGCAGCTAGCGTGACTTCCTGGTTATAGGAGCCAATTTCCTTCTGTTGATACCGCTTTACATAAAACTGGAAAAAAAAAAAAGTCACCTGAAAATATGAAGTGAGAATTGAGTTTCACTTGGGGAGTGTCAACACGGTAGTGAGCGCTTCTTATTGGTCAGTCCCACTACTGAGGTATTTGCATGTCTGTCTGCAAGCGGGCGTAGGTGGCAGGCGCTACGCATTCATCTGGTCCTTGAGCTCAAGGGGGCTTTCGGGATGAAGTGGGGTGTGAGGAAAGCACCGGCCGAGGAAGTAGCTTAAGCAAAGCTCTCAAGGCGGAGAAGAACTGTGCTGGCAGAAGATGACTGAGCAAGTCAAAAGCAAGCAAATGGCCTCTGAGCACCTTCAGGTGGGGACCGGTCAGAGAGGACGTGGGTGGAAAGGGCTGAGACCCTCTCGGTGCAGCGATAGGAAGGTTCGAGGGTCCGTTTGCTCCTTTAATTTTTTTGGTCTTTTTTGGTTTTGAGAAGTATTAGCCAGTGCTACTGGGTTACTGAGTCGGAGAATTTGTGCTCTGTGGTTGGGATGAGGAGAGTCTGGCAATGAAAGGTCAGATAGGAAGGAGTTTGGCCGAGACTGGAGTTGTTGCCTGGGGAGGAAGGATTAGGAAGTATTCAACTGACTCTAGTTGGTGGAGTACAGACTGGCCTCGCAGTCCGAGGGACTGGAGATGATCTGTACCTTCCCCGAGGACGAGGGTTCAGACAGGAAGCGAAGGTGCTAGTGATGTGTTTAGATGACTAGAATGTGGCGTCATGAGTTATTTAAGGACAGAGGTTGTCCAAAGGTCACTATTGAAAACCTGCTCCAATGAATGCTGCCCTGGGAAACTTCATTCAGATGAGCAATCACCGTAGTCTGAATGGAATTGAGAGTACAGGATGAAGAAGCTGAGGTCGGAACTTAGACAAAAAGTGTTGCAGGGAGTTCTGGGTTAGCTTGGGCTACACAGAAAGTACCAAACCAGCCAGGGCTGCAGAGCAAGAAAGAAAGAAAAAAGAACACAGATGGCATTGACAATAAGGGATGGCAAGATGCCATAGTGGCCTGGGAATTGAGAGCTAGGGGAGGCTGTAGGGAAGATAGATGTCCATGACAGACAAGAGCTTCTCAAAGCAAAGGAAGCACAAAAGACATCAGCTTGGCCAAGGGACACTGGTGGTCTATGAGCACTGACACTTGCTAACTACAGAGTCCTTCATTTGGACCACCAGAGCAGCAAATAAGAATTAACAACATTTATGTGGGTTCTCCTGTGTGCGCAGAGGGGCAGAGTGGGGAGCCAGGGCTATTCAGGGAAGGTTTCAGGGGTCCTGTTTGAGAACTGACGGAGGCCAGAAAGCATGTGGCACATCTGTGCAGCCAAGTGCAGGTACTTCCAAACCCTTACCTCTGCAGCCATGTACCCAGCTCTGTGCTTGATGCTCCGGAATAGACAAAGACAAGCAGAGGTCTGCCTCTGGAGTGTTCACTGTCCCGTGAGAAGGAGACACGTCAGCATACGGATCCAGTGGATGTGACAAGCACTTAACAGCTAAGCTTTTGTGGCCTGGGACAAACTCCTTTATGTTAAAATGCCTCCATTTCCCAATCTAAATTTTGTTACAGGAATGTTCTAAGATGTGTGTGTGTGTGTGTGTGTGTGTGTGTGTGTGTGTGTGTGTGTTCTATGGTGTGGAGGTCAGAGGACAACTTTCAGGAGTTGTTTCTCTCACTCCCCCATGCTGAGGCGGGGCCTCTACTGTGGCTGCCACTCTTTGCAGTCCAGGCTAGCTGACCTTCCAGCTTCCAGGCTCTTCTCCGGTCACCTCTGCCTCCTGTGTCACTGGAGGGCTGCTGGGATTACATCTGACTTTTGTGTGGTGAAGGGATTGAACTAAGGTCACCAGGCTTGTTCAGCAGCTACGTTTGCTGGATGACCTGTCTCACCCCACTGTTCTCACTTCAGGTGGGGTGCTCAGCATCTTCTACAGCACAGTAGCTACTGTACGTCGACCATCCCTAACCTGAAACTCTGAAATTCTAAACGCTAGGAGACGCAAAATCACCCCAAATCTGAGAGGGTTAGCCAGTACACTCTGCAAAGTTTTGGAACAAAGCCGGGCATGATGGTGAGCACCTTTGATTCCAACATAACTAAAAAAAAAAAAAAAAAAAGGAATCAGATGTGGTGCCAGATACCTTTAATCCCAGCACTCTGGAGGCAGAGGCAGGCAGATCTCTGTGAGTTTGAGGCCAGCCTGGTCTACAGAGTGAATTACAGGATAACCAGGGCTACACAGAGAAACCATGTGTAGTTTCTCTGTGGTGAAAAAAAAAAAAGGAGAAGAAGGAGGAGGAGGAGGAGGAGGAGGAGGAGGAGGAGGAGGAGGAGGAGGAGGAGGAGGAGGAGAAGAAGAAGAAGAAGAAGAAGAAGAAGAAGAAGAAGAAGAAGAAGAAGAAGAAGAAAGCTAGCGGAGAGCAAGCCACAAGGCTAGAAAATATGCCTCATTCCTCCCTGGTTTCTGTCTGAGACGAAAATAATATGTTACTCTTCACAGTCTGCAGGCACAGTTTTAGATAAACTTAATTTGTATGTCCACTTACAAAAGTCCCGCAATCCAAAGGCAACTGAACTCTAGCTCTGCCTGATCGGGCACAAACACGGGTGTGGGTGTCTGACCCACTTCCAGCCAAGACACCAGCCAGAGCTCTGCCCGGACTATCAGGAAGCGGGGCCCTTTCTGCTTGTTGCAAGTAGCAGATTCCCAACATCAGCACCACCTTCTCTAGCCATACCTGAAGCCAAATTATCTGGGTCTTTTCAGTAAGGAAGCTTGGACGTTTTCCTATGGCCAGCTTGCTTTTTTAAACTGTATGTCCTTTTAAAAGAACCTTAACTAGGGGCCAACCAAATGGCTTGGCGGGTAAAAGCGTTTGCTACGCGAGCTGACCACCTGAACTAAATCCCCAGGAGCCCACTCAAGAAAGCCTGATGGTGTCCAGCTCTAATGGCAGCACTCCTACCTCCAGACCGGAGGTGGAGACAGGAGACGGCCCAGGAGCTCACGGGCCGGCCAGCCAGGATCAAGTAGCACCATAGACACAAGAAACCCTGTCTCAACAAGTCAAGGGAGAATGGACTCAAAAAAGTTGTTCTTTGATGCACACACACACACACACACACACACACACACAGGGATGGGCGGAAGAAGACTAATAATAGCCAGATGTGATGAGCCACGCTTTAATGCCAAGGAACCAGAGGCAGGCATATCTCTGAGTTCAAGGCCAGCTGGGTAGATCTACATAGCAAGATCCGCCTCAAAAAAAAAGGCAAACATAATGTCATAACACATGTACATGGTGTGTGTGCAACAGTATTCGGAGGCCAGAGGTCAACAGCAAGTGTCCTCAATCATGCCGACCCCTCCCTTTGCTGTGGCCTCTAGCTCAGAGATCCACTGGTCTCTGCCTCCAGAGCGCTGCGATTAAAGGTGTGCCCCATCACCTGAAGCAAGCTCCAGCTTACTTTTTGAGACAGTCTCTTGCTGAACCTGAAGTTCACTGGTTCAGCTAGACTGACTGACTATGTGTCCCAGAGATACTCCTGGCCTGCTCCCAGTTACTGATGTGTGCAACCGTGCTTTACGGGGGTGCAGGGGACCCCGATTCCAGTCCTCATGCTCACACAGCAGGTACTCTATGAACAGAGCCATCTCCCCGACCTCCATGCCCTTGCTTTTCTAAAGACAGGCTGGCCTTGAACTCTCCTGATTCTTCTGCCTCTCCTCCCAGTGGACTACAGGTGTGTGCCACCATCATGCCCTGCTCATGCGGTGCTGGGGACTGAACTCCAGGCCTAGGGCATGCACTCAACCAACTGAGCAACATTCCCATTCTCTTCATTCACCCTTTTTGTTCATTCAGAAAATATGTGAGGCGGTCAGACACTGTTCTGGGAACACAAGATTATTCACTAAACCAGCAAGACCCCTGTTCTCCGAGTACGCACTGTGTTATGCAGCAGATGCTCTGGAAAGAAGAAAGCAGGGTGGGAAGGGGTCTTCAGGACCACCGGCTATTGGGAACGGGACTTGCATAGGACTTTCTGAGAATCTGAAGAAAGCAGGGTGGGAAGGGGTCTTCAGGACCACCTGCTATTGGGAATGGGACTTGCATAGGACTTTCTGAGAATCTGAGACTGGAATAGACTTCAGGACAGGAGGGAGGTGACAAATGGTTGTCTGCAATAAATGTAAGGTAGAGGGCACGGTGGAGGAGAGGCCTACAGAAGGCAGGGTGAGTCAGGGAACAGCCTGGAGGGGTCAGGGGAAGGGTCAGACTACGTTGGCCTGGAAGGACCCCTGAGAACACTGACCTTTACTTTTGAGTGCCCGGGGGACATTCCAGGGTCTTGAGGAGAAAGAAGCCAAAGCTGGACTCCCAGGCTGCCGAGCTGGAAATCGCTTGCTTGATCCACTATATTAGCTGACTTTCTTTAAAATGTGTCTTTGTTATTGTTATTAGTTGTTTCTGCTGTGTTTTGTTTTAAGATAGGGTCTCCTGGATGTTCTGTCCTAGAGTTCATTCTATAGCACTGGGTTTAAAGGTTAAAGGTTTAAAGGGGAAAAAAGGAATCAAAGATGAAAGGGGAAGATCTGGATTCCCACACCCAGTGAATGAAATGCAAACGGAAGAGACACCTTGGTGGCAGGAAGAGACACCTTGGTGGCAGGAAGGGTCAAAAAGTAGGTAGTGAAGAGGGTGGGATATGGTGAGAAGTGTAAACCAGCGGGGGTTGAAAGGGTTAAGTGTTCAGTTCCAGAATGCACACTCAAGTAGGAAGCTGAGTCACAGGAGAAGTGCTCAGAATATGGGGACAAAAGGAAAAAAGAAGAGAAATAGGTCAAGTTTATTTATTTACATCTTTGGCCGAAGAAAAAAAAAAGAAGTGGTATAAGGCCCGGGGGTTTAGCTAGCATCAGAAGAATTCATCCATCTGGCCCTTGGTGGACAATAATTCTTCCCACTGTTCCACAATTTGGACACTGTGAGAAGCTGATAAGGGAGCATCCACCTTATCATCCACGTTCTTTCCTACCCCAGAACCAAAAAGGCCATTCAGAAGTGACAGCTAGACTGATGATGACACCATCTGAAGCCCGAGAAAGCAACTACCCGCTCTACAACAACCTGGCCCTGCACAATAACCTGGCACTGTGTGCAGCCTGCCAAAACCTTCATGCCCCTTAGCCAGAACCAACCCTAAATCCTTGTCATCTAGGATGGAAATCCCAATGGCTAAAGAGGCAGGGGAAAGGTCTCTTCTCACAAGACCGATCACAGGACCTGACTTGACCTCCAACAACACGCATGCTACCCCGACGAGGCAAGCATGGGCAAGGAGAGTTTCCCTCCCACCGCCCTCACCTCTGGGGCTTGCTAGACTGGGGGGGGGGGGATGGAGTGGAGGAGTTGGAGAGATGGCTCATCAGTTAAGAGTACTTCCTACTCCTCCAGAGCATCTGAGTTCACCTACCGGCACCCCTGTCAGGAGGTCAGAGAGCCTGTAATTCCAGCTCCAGGCAAAGCAACACCCTCTTCTGGCCTCTGAGGGGACCTGCACACACACAGCATCCACTCACACAGACACACACACACACACACACACACACACACACACACACACTAAATCTCTTTTTAAAAATGTATGAGAATACAGGTATGCCAAGATAAGAGAATATTACTCCCAATCAGTAAAAAACTACCATGCTTAGCCTCTAAGGAAAAGTGGCTGATTGTAAATCAGGCCCTTGAGACTTGTGTCATTTAGATGCTCCCCACACTTGTTAGGATACTTATTAAATATTGAATAATTAATAACAGTGCCTTCAAGACTCTTTCAAAGAAAAGATCCTGTGGAGGAAACCATCCATAATTAGACATGGGCCTCACTTCCTGCCAACCAGCCAGATCTTCGTGGGACAGGGAACTTACCTTCCCAGAGTACTTATTAGTAAAATGATTCCACTTCTGAATTAATTATCCAAGAGTGGCGCATAAGCGAATATTTAAAATAGCAGTCTGTGAGGCAAGGGATATAGCACTTGGCATGGGTTCAACCCCCTAGCAACACACAACACACAACACACACACACTGTAGAAGCCAGGGTCCAAGATGGTCACAAGGATCTCCATTTCCTAGTGTTCCCTAGGATTCACACCCTCTACCCATGTATCAGTGTCCCTCTATAGAATCCAGCAGAAGTATGTCACTTTGGGGATCAGTTACATAGGGCTGGCTGGAGTCTTGGGCTGTCTTGAATCACTTTCTCTGGCAGAAACCAGTTACTATGCTGTAGCCTGTGAAGAACCTCATGAATGAGCCTAGAAGGGAGGTTAGAACCCTCCCAATCCAGCCTTCAGATGATGGCAGCCTCCTAAAGGTCCAACCCAGAACCACCCAGGATCCTGACCCATAGATAATATTTTCAGATGCTAAATTCTGGGGTAATCTGTTACACAACAGTAAGAGAATAATTTCATTTCCTACACAGAACCAAGACAACAATTGAAGGTTTAACCTTAGTTCTCATTCGACATCCATTAAAAATCAATTTCTCTGCTAATAAGAAAAAAACAAATTATCATTCAGGCATTCAACAATCACTTTCTGAATGTCAAACATAAGCAAAGGGTTTGCAAGCCTATGTTTTCATATAATCTAAAATCTATAAAAAGCGATAACCACAGAGGGACAGGCATGCATGCAAGAACACATTTTGAGCTGTTCAATCCATCAATTTCATTAGCTTCTACTTTAGAAATGTATATCACTCCCTGGTCATTCCCAGGGCTTGAGGCTATCAAGTCATACTCTCCCATGGGCATGGTTACCCTTGCATATGGCCTCCAATCTAAGGGAAGGAGAAAAGTTAAGTCTCTCGATTCCATTAATACTGGGGAAAGGAGAAATTCATTTAGTATTTTAGCAGGAGGAAGAAACCCTGATCTCGAGTGCTAAGAACAACTGGAATGTCTACAACTCATGACTAAGTGGCAGCAGGAGCGCAGATCACTGCTCAAAATCCTGGTCACGGCTGAAATGGCGATGGGGGCGGGGGAGATGCTGTCTCTTCCTCCTCACTGGACTTTGCTATCTCTCAAAGCAGCAGGAGGGTAGAATAGCTCTACAACCAAGAGCCTCCTTATGCACAAAGAAGGTCAGAGGGCGAGCTTGCTTTCCGCTAACCACAAAACCTGCCACTGCCAAACCTAATCGATGTGGTCCGCTCCAGGAGGTGAATGAAGCCCCAGACAGAAAACCACAGCAAGACTCTCCTCCCGCCGCCGCTGAGGTCGGAGTCAGGTGACTCCTCGGGGCAAACAGCAAACCTAAACAAAGATCACTCCCCACATGACCGACTGGGGAGAAGAAGAGCAAGGCTGCTCGGTCCCACCCCAGAAAGCCATTAGCCATTAACTATTGCTTCTTTGCAGTACCGAGAAGCTGGAGGCGCCAACAAGTTATTCCTATTCCGCAGTCCTCTTCAAGGAATGCACCTAGAGGGGTGAGGGACCCCCTTCCCAGGACACAAGGGCCAAGCACCGCAGCACAAACCCCGGGCCCCCACTTGCACGCTGCAACCTGAACCCCTCCCTACCAGCTGTCACCCGCGCTCTGGGCCAGTCTCAGCCAGAGAAACACATGCCCTCTGGCCACTCAGCCCGCAGCTGCGACCCCGCGGGGGCAGCAAGAGGACACGCTTTGGCCAAGGGATCTAGGGGCCAGAGCATGCCTGATCCCCGGGAAAGGGGCGCTAGGGTGAGCGCGGCCCGGTGGCAGGGGTGGCCCTAGATCCACCATCCTTCCTCTCTCCGCCCCAGGAGTCCCCAGACACGAGCACCCCACCTTGTCACCGAAGCTGCGGGCCATCAGTAGGTCCGGGCTGGGCGTGCTGTCTCCTCCCACGGCCTCCTCGCTGCTGGAGCCGGCCAGCGGGTGCGGCATGTCGCGCAGGGAGTGGGGCCCCGTGGACGGCAGGGCCTTGGGGGGCCCGCCCGCCATGGCGCGCAGCGCTCGGGACCCGCCGCCGCCGCTTCCCCCGCCCCGCAGCGCCCGGGCCCCACTCGGCCTGAGGCCCTGCACCAGCCGCTGGGGGCGGCCGCCGCCCGATGCTTCTCCTGGCCGCAAGGCTGGGCTTTCCCTAGAGTCACACCGCAGCTCCGCGCGCTAAGCCGCCACGATCCCCGGCACCTCCGGCCCCGCGCCCAGCAAGCAGCGCCACGCCGCCCACGGCTCGCAGCCCCGCCCCCGCGGAGCCTCGCCCGCAGGGAGGGGAGGGGCGGGGCGCAGGGGGCGGGGCTTCAGGAAGGAGGCGTCCCGTCCCGCCCCGCCCACCTCCCGGCAGGAAGTGCGCCCACCGGCAGCTGCGCTGCGGGCTGGAAGGCTAAGGGACTCGGGAGGCACCCGCCTTAGCCAGGGTCTTCCAGCCTCACCGCGCTCGCAGAAAGCACCCCAGATAGAAATGTGGGGCAGATCTTAGTAACGTAGAGAGTTACGTGGCTCAGAGGGGCTAGAGAACATCGGGCAGAGAAACTAGAAGGACATTTAAAGAGGCAGTGTGGGATGTCTTCAGATCCCACACTGCCGTCCCCCGTAAGGTCTGGCTTCTGCCGCTGAGCAGGGTTTATGTAAGGCGAAACCTCAGAAACATGAGCATCCGTAAATAGCGTGTGCTACACATGAGTTATGGCCCCAACGCGCACACGTAGTCCACCAGTCTTCTGCAAGAACCGTGAGGTTCGAGTTATTTTTCATACATTGATGGTTCCTATCCTGGCCTCGAGCCAAGCTGGATTCTCGACTTTTATTTGCTAGCATGGTGGAGATGGCCGAGGCATTACTTCCAACTCTTTAAAGAATACCTTCGTCCCTTTTTTTCCTGTCAGGGGAGCTTCTGTTTCTAAGGCCAAGTTAGAGGGTCATCTGCCCATCTAGCAAAGCCTTAAGTACTGTGTGTGGCTCACTGTGAGAAACATGTTTTTTCCGATCCTCAAACTTCTTAGGTCTGTCCAGTTTTGCCTGCTAAAATAAAAATAAAATGGTGACAAGTCTTGGCATTGGGATTCACAAAGGGCTCTATCTGTCACACTTTCTCTGGAAAGAAAAGTGGAGAATGCAGAGTTGAAACCAACCCAAAATAACTCTGAGAGTCTCGTTTAACTTCAGTTGGCTCCTTTTCTTCTGGCATAGTCCGAAGAGTTGGACCTTTAGTACTGTAGCGATTGTCTTTCGTCTCCTTCGGAGTGGTCTGCCTGGACTGGGAAAAATAAGATCGAAGGGACACTAACAACATTTTAAATGCATCTATCTCATGGGAGTGCTGAGGTCTGATCCTCTGAGTTACGCAAAATTGTCGATCCATTTACATTTAGGAACTATTACATACCCTATTATCTTCATTAAAACAGATGATACGAATACAACTAGAAACGACTGATGTATGGATATCTAACAGATTTTCTTGACTATTGTTATTTATTTTAACAGCTGGGCCACGTTAATGTACTAGAGCTCTTAAGATTCCATAGAAGTGGGGCTGGAGAGATGACTCCGTAGTTTCCACTGACTGCTCTTAGAGAGGACCCAGGTTCGACAACATCCATAAAACAAGAATAAACATCAAAAGAAAATTCCACAGAAGAGCCAATTACATGGCTCAGTAGGTAAAAGAACCTGCCACCCATGCTTAAGGACCTGAGTTCAGGCCCCAGAACCCACAGGAAAAGCCAGATGCTGTGGCATTTCTTGATCAGGCAGAGGCTGGCGAATCATCCAGAAGCCTAGAGTACCCAGTGCTGCGGCTGCATCAGCACAAACATAAGAAACTCTGCCTCCGGGGCGGGGGGGGGGGGGGGGGAGGAAGGTGGGGGGAGGAAGGGAGGATTGAAAGAACCAACTCAGCCGGGCGGTGGTGGCGCACGCCTTTAATCCCAGCACTCGGGAGGCAGAGCCAGGCGGATCTCTGTGAGTTCGAGGCCAGCCTGGACTACCAAGTGAGTTCCAGGAGAGGCGCAAAGCTACACAGAGAAACCCTGTCTCGAAAAACCAAAAAAAAAAAAAAAAAAGAACCAACTCCCCAAAGTTCACCCTCAGAGCGCATGCCTGTGCGGACGCGCATGCACAGTAAAGGGCCAAGTAGGGAGACAGCAGAGTCAGACACAAGAAAACGGTGGGAGAGAGCTGGGACTCAGGATCGAGGTCCTTGTTCAATGCTAAGAGCTCCTTACATGCTATTCCCTCCCTTTTTCCTCGGGTTTTTCTCTACCGTTCTTCTGAAATAACAACCACAGAATATCCGTAATTACATGATGCATTCCAAACTCCACGTCCTTAGTTTGAGTCAGAATAACATGTTTTACGCCTCCCCACATCGGAAGGAGGAGAGAGGAAAAACAAAGAGGGAAGGAAGAGAGAGACAGAGACAGAGACAGAGAGAGAGATCCTAAGGGCCATGTGAAAGTTTCTTTATTTACTTTCCTGGTCAGTCAGAGGCATCTGGCAGAAATGATCCCAGTTGTGGTAGTCATCAAGACTAAAGAAAGTGAACTATAGGAAGTATTTTTGATGGAAAGTTCCAGCATTCATTTTCAGCTGAGGCCCGCCTGTTCCTGTCCACCGTTTCCTGTTTCATTTCAGTGCTCCTTGTGGTGAGGAATGGTTCTTGAAATAACCGAAGTCCCAGAGCACGTGACTCTGTCTACTGAGAGCAACATGGTGGGGAGGAGGAAACATGGGAAGTTTATCAGAACAAAAGGCTGTGGTGTTAGTTGGAAATTATGGAGAGAAACTTGGACTTCTAGGGCTGAGCTCTAAGGAGGACATGGGAGTTGGTAGGGTTTCCCGCCTCCTCATGTCTCTACGTATTGGGAACTGCACTTGCCTAGAAAAGCCTATTTCTGTTAAGATTCCACAGATTAAATGATTACAACTTTGTGTTGTTGGAATATTGCAGGTCATCTTTGGCTATCTTTAGTCCCCTTGATAGTCATTTGTTGCTGGGCATAGTTGTCCATGCCTTTAATCCCAGCAAAGGCAGGCAGATCTCTGAGATCAAGGCCAGCCTGGTCTACAAAGAGAGTTCTAAGACAGCTGGGGCTACACGGAGAAACCCTGTCTCTAAAAAGAGAAAAAAATGGTTATTTATTACTAACCCATGTATCTGACCTAACTTCCTTTTGACTATCAAGTAAAATCTTTAGGATGTGTTAACTCACCAAACCACTGGCTTCCACCAACCCCAAAACTGAAAAACTGTCATCAGAGAGCACCTGAGGCCTGTAACAGCTGACCCCACTTTTCCATAGCCTGTCTAACTGATGTCCCCACAAATGTATTTGGTAAACACATTGATTTATGACTTTCTGTTGTTCTGTGACTATAAAAATGTATCTAAGTCAGGATGTGGTGACACCTGCCTTTAATCCCAGCACTGGGAAGGCAAGTGGATCTCTAGGGGGCCAGCTTGCTTTATATAGTGAGTTCCCAGCCAGCCGGGGCTACACAGTGAAATCCTGCCTCAAGAAAAGGAGGGAGAGCGAGCAGGAGGGAAGAGGAGAGGAGGGGAAAGTGTGGTGATAGATTGTGTACCCTAATAAAATTTTCCTGAAGATCAGAGAGCAGAACAAGCCACTAGATTAAACATAGAAGCCAGGCAGTGGTGGCACACACCTTTAATCCTAGCACTTGGGAGACAGAGATCTGTCTGGATCTCTGTGAGTTCAAAGCCACCCTGGACTACATGAAATTGACTCAGTCTAGGAGAGAAACAGCCAGGCAGTGGTGGCACATGCCTTTAATCCCAATAATTGGGAGTCACACGCTTTTAATCCCAGCACTTGAGATCTCACACCTTTAATCCCAGTATTTGGGAAGCACACGTCATTAATCCCAGCACTAAGAAGGAAGTGATGGCTGGGTGGAGAAAGGTATTTAAGGAATGAGGAGACAGGAACTAGAGGCTTTTCAGGCTGAGGAGTCCTAGAGGTAAAAGGTGGCTGTGGCTTGTTCCTTTGTCTCTCTGATCCTTCAGCATTTACCCCAATATCTGGCTCCGGGTTTTTTATTAAAAGACCAATTTAGAATTGAGTTACAGGAAGGGGGAGGGAAGGGAAGGGAAGGGAAGGGAAGGGAAGGGAAGGGAAGGGAAGGGAAGGGAAGGGAAGGGAAGGGAAGGGAAGAAAAGAAAATAATCATGTATGAACTTCCACAGTAAAACGTCATTCCAAGTACATTCAACCCATGTTCCTTGGGGTATGGCCAAACATACTTGGCCCAGAATAAACTATCTACCTTTGGAGCAAGACCCAGTTGCATGGGCCCTTCCCCATCTACAGGGAATGGTAGGCACTTAGCCTGGGACCTATCAAGAGACAGGGCCCTGGGCCCCACAATTTAGTAACTTTGCCAAACAGGAATCCCGTCAACCTTACTGGCAATCCTGTCAGGACTGCACGTGAGTGCTCAGTCCTCAGAAACAAAGCCACGCCAACCAGGCATTGTCTCCTTTTCTCCCTTGGTACAGCGTGTGCTTGGGCACTCTTGGTGTTTGTATTAGCTGCTTATCCTCCTCTGGCTTTTAATACAATCATAGCTTTATTCTATATGGCATCCCAAGCCCTGCCTCAAAATAACACCACCACTTCTGAAGTGGACGCTGGGGAGGACAAAGGAGGTTTTCAGAGAACATTCAGAGTGACATGTAACAAGCCACAGAGGGCTGTCTCAAACAAGGGGTGGGGGGTTCCCAGCTGAGATGGCACAACCCCAGCAGAGAGAAATGTGTGTGGACAGTTCAATTCAGCTGGTGATGTCCCAGGAAAGAAGCAAATCCACTCGAAGCCAGGATCTGAAGAGTTTTGCAGACAAGAAATTAGATCATGCTGGAGAGCCAACAGACCAGCTCTGGGGTAGATGACAGGATCGTTTTATCTCCACATCACAACGCTCTGAGGCGGGGTGGGTGAACGTGCTTGCCAGGCAAGAATGAAGGCCTAAGTTCAGATCCAACGCTCCCATCAAGAGCCAGGTGTAGGAGGGATGGCTCAGTGGTTAAGAGCACTTGCTGCTCTTGCAGAGGACCCTGGTTTGATTTCCAGCACCCGCACGCTGGCTCACAGCCAGCTGTAACTCTAGTGCCAATGGATCTAACGCTCTCTTCTAGTCTCCAGTGGTACCAGGCACTCACACACATACAAGTAAACATTAATACATTTAAAAAAAAAAAAAGATGGGCCAGGCAGTGGTGGCGAACGCCTTTAATCCCAGCACTCGGGAGGCAGAGCCAGGCGGATCTTTGTGAGTTTGAGGCCAGCCTGGGCTACAGAGTGAGGTCCAGGACAGGTGCCAAAGCTACACAGAGAAACCCTGTCTCGAAAAACCAAAAAAAAAAAAAGGCAGGTGCAGCACCAGAGAGGAAAAACAAGAGGATCCTCGAGGCTCTGGCCAGCCAGGCTAACCAAATCAGTGAGCTCCAGGTTACAGTGGATATCCTATCTCCGATGATGATGATGACGACAACGATGATGTAGCAGGTGCTTGTAGAAAAACACCCAACATCCAGCGCCTGCTTCCATACATGCACACACATACACACGAGCACAGGGTAGGGTCGGGAGTCTGGAAGCCCCACTTCTTTTGGGTATATGGGTGCAGGTTTGGATGGGCCCATGTGCGTGCAGGTGGAAGCCAGAAGAGGACATCAGATGTCTTCCTGTAACTCTCTCACCTTGCTCTCTTGAGACAGTCTCTTACTGGTCGCCATTTCAGCTAGGCTGGCTGTTCAGCATGCTCCTGGGATCCACCCATCCTCCCCACCCCCAACACGGAGGTGACAAGCATGTGCAGACCAGCTTTTATGTGGGTGCTGGGGGTTCGAGCTCAGGTCCTTCTGCTTGCACAGCAATGCTCTTACCCACTGAGCCATCGAGCCATCTCCTCTCCTCTCTCTCTCTCTCTCTCTCTCTCACACACACACACACACACACACACACACAGGGGGAGCTAAAACTAGAAAGAGCTCACGTGACTTGCCAGCACTGTAATGCATAAGTGAATGTGGCATATTTGATTAAGAGAATATTACACAGCCATAAGAATGAAGGAATACAACACACCCATGAAAACTCAGGCAATAGATAATCCCACACCAACAAGAATGAAGGGATACATGATGAATCGGCCTCACAAACATAAGGGTGAATGAAAGAAGCCACATACAAAAGCATATCTACTACATGATTCGACTTAACATAAAATTCAAAACTAGACAAATTTCATGTATGGTGCTAAGAGACTACTTGTACATTTACAGGGAGTACTGGGTGCTGATAACATTCAGTTCCTTGAACCAGCAAGTTGTTCTTCGTAAGACTCCAAGTAACACATTTATGATTTGCAAGCCTTGATGGTCTATTGCATTAATTTGCCCAGCAAGATGTCTCAGGGGGTAAAGACACTTGCTGTCAAGACTGATGACCCGAGTTCAATCCCTGGGACCCACATGGAAGAAGGAGAGAACTGACTCCTACAAGCTGTCTCATGACCTCCATGATACATGCTGTGGCACACATGCACTCAAGCATGATAGATAAATGTAATGAGAAAGTTTATGTTTTTCAAAAGCATCTACTTTGTGACCCTTGCTTTAGACATGAGGAGATGAGGTCCAGAGGTAGCAAGTCACTTGCATAAAGTCAATCAGCTAATACTCTTTTCTGCTTGGTTTCATGTTGGTGACCGCCTGAGTTGGGGAGCAGGCTAGTTTAGATAAAGCTAGGAAGCTGTGGGTATGGCTCAGTGGTAAAAGTGTGTGCTTGTTCCTCAGGGGTGCAGCCCCCAAGAGGCTACCCATGCACACCTGGCAGCACTGAGTAGACTCACAAGGTTAAAAACAAACAAATATGAGATTGGGAGGGGATAGTGTGGAGAGTTCCTGGGGAATGTCTTTCTGTATGCTGTGAATATATATTGTTCCCATTGGTTAATAAATAAGCTGCTTTGGCCTATGGCAAGACAGCTTAGAGGCAGGTGGGAAATCCAAGGACAGAGACAGGAAAGAGGAAGGCAGAGTCTGGGGAGAAGCCTGGCTGCCGCCCAAGGAACAACATGCCAGAATACCAGTAAAGCCACGGAACATGAGGCAAAACATAGATTAATAGAAATGGGTTAATTTAAGATGAAAGAGCTAGCTAGCAAGAAGTCTGCCATAGGCCATACAGTTTTTAAATAATATTAAGCCTCTGAATGATTATTTTATAAGTGGCTGATGGACCATGGGGCCGGGCAGGACTGGAGAAAACTTTTGACTACAGAGGGAGATAGAGAAGGAACTGGAAGGGAGTGAATGGGGAATGGACTCGATCAAAACACATTATAAGCATATATGAAACTCCCAAACAGTAAAGAAAAAGGATGTGTTCTCAGCATGTGTGAAGCCTGGGTTCCACTCCCAACAGCTAGAAAACTAAAGCCAAAGGAAAAGAGAAGGAAATAAGCAAAGGGAGAAAGAAATGTGTCACCCACCGCTGCCCACCAGTCATTTGCCCTTCTTCCATGATTCATTGCCTTCTTGCTTGCAGCCTGCCACTGTCTCTTCCTTTCAATGAAGTCATGGTGTGTGTGTGTGTGTGTGTGTGTACACCAATGCCTGATGCTGCTGCAGTCATCCTGTGGTCATGAGCAGAGCTGTTCCTAAGTACGCCAGGATAGCTGTACAAGTAAGTAGGGGAAATTCAAGTCTTCAGCAATGTCCTAGTTGGTTTCCTATTGCTGTGACAAAAATACCCTGACCAAAAGCAAATTGGGAAAGAAAGGCTTTACTTCATCTTATACTTCTAGGTCACAGTGATCCTTGAGGGAAGTCAGGGCAGGAACTCAAACAAGAAGCATGGAGGAATGATACATATTGTCTAGACTTCTGGCTTTGCTGTGGTACCCACCATACACAAGACATTAAAAGAAACCATAAATATTTAGGAATGTTCAACATCAAGTGCTTTACAGTCTTTTATTTATTTTAATGAAAATTAATTTCTAGCCTGATCACAGTTTTCCCTCCTCCTTCTCCTCTCAGTCACTCCCCCAATCTTCCCTCCTCCCATCCACTTCTCCTCCTTTCTCTTCAGAAAAGGGCAGCACCTCCTCCCCATGTTTATCAGCCAGTCATGGTATATCAAGTTGCAGTAAGGCTAGGCACCTCCTTTCCTACTGAGGGTGGACGAGGTAACCCAGTAGGAGGAAAGGGTCCCAAAAGCTGGCAACACAGTCAGAGATAGCCCCTGTTCCCACTGTTAGGAGACACACGAGAAAAGCAAGCTATACATCTGTAACATATGTGCAGAGAACCTACATCATTCCCATGCAAACTCTGGCTGGAAGTTCAGTCTTTGTGAGACTAGGTTAGTTGATTCTGTGGTTTTCTTGTGGTGTCCTTGACCCTTCTAGCTCCTACAATTCTTCCTCCCCCTCTTCCAAAGGATTCCCTGAGGTCCTCCTAAGGTTTGGCAGTGGGTCTCTGCATCTGTTTTCATCTGTTGCTGGATGAAGCCTCTCTGATGTCAATTGGGCTTAGCTAAAGCAATAAAACAACAAGGAGATCAAGGGGATATAAATTGGAAAGGAAGAAGTCAAAGTATTACTATATGCAGATGATATGTTAGTGTACATAAGAGACCCAAAAAAATTCTACCAGGAAACTCCTATAGCTGTTAAACATCTTCAGCAAGGTGGCTGGATACAAAATAAACTAAAAAAAAAAAATCAGTAGCCCTCTTCACAATGCCCACAAACAGTATAAAATGTCTTGGTGTAACTCTAACCAAGCAAGTGAACGACCTGTAGAGCAAGCACTTCAAGTCTTTGAAGAAAGACATTGAAGAAGATATCAGAAGATGGAAAGCTCTCCCATGCTCATGGATTGGTAGGATTAATATAGTAAAAATGGCCATCTTACTAAAAGCACTACAGATTCAATGCAATTCCCATCAAAATTCCAACACAATTCTTTACAGACCTTGAAAGAACTATACTCAACTTCATATGGAAAAACAAAAAACCTAGAATAGCTAAAACAATCTTGTACAATAAAAAAACTTCTGAAGGTATCACCATCCTGATTTCAAACTCCACTATAGAGCAATAGATAAATAAATAAATAACCACATGGTATTGGCATAAAAACAGATCAATGGAACCAAAGTGAAGACCCAGACATTAATCCACATACATGTGATACCAGATTTTTGATAAAGAAGCTAGCAATATACAATGGAGAAAAAGCATCATCAACAAATGGTGCAGGTCTAACTGGATGTCTGCATGTAGAGGAATGCAAATAGATCCATATCTGTCACCCACACAAAACTCAAGTCCAGATGGATCAAAGACCTCAGCATAAAACCAGATACAGTGAACCTGACAGAAGAGAAAGTAGGGAAGGCCTTGAACACATTGGCACAGGAGACAACTTCCAGAACAGAATACCAATCGTGCAGGCACTAAGATCAACAATTAATAAATGGACCTCATGAAACTGAAAAGCTTCTATAAGGCAAAGGACATCATCTGCTGTTTTTCTTATACAGCCCAGACCTACCTGCCTAGGGATAATGTCACCCACAGTGGGCTAGACCCTCCCACTTCACTCATCCATCAAGACACTCTCTCACAGACATGGCCACAGATCAATTTGATCGGGGAAATTCCTCAATTAAAGTTCCCCTCGCCATGTGACCAAAGGTTGTGTCATGTTGACAATAAAAACTAACCAACAAAGATGGCCCACTGTACCACTGTACCTAATGCCAGACAGGCTTATTAGTTGTGTGTGTGTGTGTGTGTGTGTGTGTGTGTGTGTGTGTGTGTGTGTGTGTGATTGTGCCAAGGCACAAATCTGGCAGCCAGAGAACAGCTTGTGGGAATCGATTCTCTCCTCCCACCATGTGGGCTTGAGGGCTCAAATGCAGGCTGTCGGACTTAGCAGGAGGTGCTTTTATCCACTGAACCATCTCTCCAGCTCTCTCGAGACTTCTTAACTGCTTACAGTTTCAAAGGATTAGTCCATCATCATCATGGCAAGTAGCATGGCACAGGAGCAGTAGCTGCAAGCTACATCCTGATCTGTAGGCAGAGAGAGAGAGACAAGCTGGAGTTGGGGTGGGCTTTTGAAACCTAAAGCCTAAACCCCCGCCTAGTAGCACACTTCCTCCAACAAGGCTACACCTACTCCAACAAGACCACACCTGCTGATCCTTCTCAAACAGTGCCATTGCTGATGGCTAAGCATTCAAACATATGAGCCTACGGTGGCCATTTCTTTTCTCTTTCTTTCTCTCTTCTCCTTTTTTTTTTTTTTTTAAGACAGGTTTTTTTTTTTTTTTTTTGTGTAGTCTTGGCTGTCCCAGAACTCACTCTGTAGATCAGGCTGGCTTCGAACTCAGAGATTCATCTGCCTCTGCCTCCCAAGTGCTGGGATTAAAGACGTGCACCACCACCGCCTGGCTATGGCGACCATACTTATTCAAACCACCACAGGTAGTAATAAAGAAAATCCGTAAGCATGCAGAGTAAGTTCCAAAACATGGTGTGTCTGGCTCCTGAGGGCAGCATTCTGGCTTCTTCTTAAAGCCTCTGAATCCCTCGTCCTCAGAGCCACTGTGCAAGCTCTGGCCTGGCTGCTCTGCTCACTTCCTCTTGAGTCTTGTAACCCCAGTGACAACAGAGCGTGCAGGTCCACAGATAAGCCCTCAGGGCAGAGACTAGGAGACTGTATGTATGACTCAGTCCTTGCTCTGTGTCACCTCTAAACAGTGGGGGGACGGGGTGTGGGGCCACAGGAAGAAAACTGTAGTCAGGGCTGGCATATAGCTGGTAGAGTGCTTGCCGAGAATGCCCAAGGCCTTGGGTACGATTCCTAACACCAAAAACCAGATGTGATGGCATACGCTTGTAATTGCAGCACTCAGAAAATGGTGAGCAGATCAGAAATTCAAGGCCATCCTTCAGTACTTAAGGAGTTTGAGGCCAGCCTGGGCTAGAGACCCCTGGCTCAAAAATAGTCAGTCACTCGAATATACATACACATATGAGATCATTAATTATGTAAGAGTTTTGGGATTCTTTCACATAGAGGGAAGCTTGCTTTGCCCTGTGCCCTCCACCCAGGACTTCCTGTTTTGTGGCAAGGAGAACACTATCACTACCACTCATGCAGAACATGGGAGGATCAGGAAGCTGCCCTTACCAGACACTCATTCATCTGACTTCCTCTGCTCGCTTTAGGCTAATAAATGGTAACTTCTGGAAGTTTAATCTGATGGAATGTTCATATCTTCAAAACCAAACCCAGTCCTCTTCAAGACTTCGTAAACTACCCTGCCCTATGCTAGAATAAAGGTTCATTCTGATCCCACTTTTAGGGCATTGAGTATATCTTGGCTCCTCTAGGTCAGCATCATTGTGAGATTGTCATCTCCCAAATGTATTCATTCAGCAACTTCTTGGCATCAGGTCAAAACAGGCCAAAGTTCTTCCCAGGAAACATCACATATCCAGGACTTTTGTTTTGTTTTGTTTTTGTTTGTTTGTTTGTTTTTTGAGACAGGGTTTCTCTGTGTAGTTTTGGAGCCTGTCCTGGATCTCGCTCTGTAGACCAGGCTGGCTTTGAACTCACAGAGATCTGCCTGGCTCTGCCTCCCAAGTGCTGGGATTAAAGGCGTGTGCCACCACTGCCTGGTGAGACTTTGATGCTAACAATTTAACACGGAAGTGGGAGGAGCAAGGTTCTAGACTGACCTTGACCAGAGAATTTCTGCATAGTCTCAGAATTAAGGTGTCCATGGCTGACTTTCATGCAGCAGCACCATTGCTACCCAGAATTCCATGGAAGTATCGACACATGGTGTGATGGTTTGAATGAGAAATGTACCCTACAGGCTCAGATATTTACACACTTGGTCCCTAATTGATGGTGCTGTTTTCGGAGGTAGTTCAGTCTTGCTGAAGGAAGGAAGTCACTGGGGGTGGGCTTTGATAGTTACCAACCCCATCTCACTTCCTGTTTACTCTTTCTGCTTTGTGTTTGAGGTTGAAGATGTGATCTCTCAGCTTCCTGCTCTGGCAGATGAAGCAAGAGATATGTTGTGCTGAAAGAAGGTACCAACACGTGACAGAGGGTAGATAAGAAATACGGTTTAATTTTAAGTTGTAAGAGCTAGTTAGTAGCATGCATAAGCTATCGACCAAGCTTTTATAATTAATAAGAAGTCTCTGTGTGGTTATTTGGGAATTGGCTGGCAGGAAAGAAAAGTCTATCTACAATACCAGTAGAAGACAATAGTATAAGCCAGGCCTGTTATTAGGGACCTATAATCCTAGCTACTCAGAAGGCTGAAGCAGAAGGACCCCAAGTTCAACAAAGCCAGCCTGGACAACTTAAACTTTTTTCTAAGTAAAAAGAGGGTTAGAGATATAACTCAGAGGTACAAAGCTTGTTTAGCATGTATGAGACCCTAGGTTCAGTCCCTAAGACCCACCCTGCACAAGTATTTTTTAACTAGCTAGTGTGTGTGTGTGTGTGTGTGTGTGTGTGTGTGTGTGATGGAGCTGGTTCTCTCCTCTACCATGTTCTCACTTGCACCACATGGGATCAAACTCAAATCCTTGGTGGCTAGCATCTTACCCACTGACATGTCTCTCCAGCCCAAAGCCCAGCTACTCATATCTATACAACTCCTGTATGTTTCCCATTGTAGAGAGGATGTGCTTTATATTTGATAATACAGCTGTTGATAGTTTGTGGAGAAGCTACGCGAGTTTACCTTTTCCAGTTATGTCCCAGCATGGCTTGGGCTAAGAGGACAAGCGACGTGGGGTGGAAGGAATGTATCCATCTGCAGCTCCAAGTGTTACTGAAATCAAGAGATTGTGGAAAGCTAAGAAAAAATGGGGAGCCAGAACCCAGGAAGCCAAAACAAAAAGAGTGTAGACAGTGGCAAAGATGAGAGAGAGAGAGAGAGAGAGAGAGAGAGAGAGAGAGAGAGAGAGAGAAAGAGAGAGAGAGAGAGAAAGAGAGGGCGCCAGGGTCCAAGAACCAGGAGCAGCAGCACTCGGGTACACTAGGACCACTGAATGCTGGTGTGAGTCCATGGTGTGGCCAGGACAGTTAGGATCCACTGTCACAGGGAGTTTCTCTGAGAGAGCTGTGTTGGTGGCAGTAGGTGTTGAGAAATGACTCCTCAAAATTCCTTCCTAACCATCCGTATAATTTGCTCCAATTAAGCCCTGGGTTGTAGATGCACCAACTCTATTTCTGAAGGCAGCATGCTCTTTTGGCTTAGCTGAGTTCCCTCAGGAAGGATGTGGCTGGCAGGAGTAACTGAACCCCTCCTCCTCCTTTCCATTTAAACTTTTTATTTTTTAGAATGCTTTTAGATTTCCAGAAAAGTTGCAAAGTTGGTACAGAGATTTTTTGGCATATGCTCACTCAGTGTCTCTTGTTGTCTATATCTGTCATCATTACAGTATATCTGTCACAGCTGAGGAGCCAACTTGGTACACTGCTGGACCAGGTTCTCCATTCAGAGTTCATTAGTGTTTCCTTAATGTTCTTATTTTCTCAGTTCAGTATCCTATCCAGGATACCCCGTTACTCTGTGTGTGTGTGTGTGTGTGTGTGTGTGTGTGTGTGTGTGTATGTGTTACGTTGTATGCATATGTGTGCCCACGCATGTACAGATGAAGGTTGGAGGTTGACATTGGTGTCTTCCTCTATTGCTCTCCACCTTGTTTGTTTTTTTTAATTATTTATCTTTAGTTTCTGCATATGAGTGTTTTGCCTGCATACATGTCTGTGTACCATGTGTGTTGAGTGTCTATAGAAGTCATCCTATACCTAGAACTGGAGTTACAGATGGTTGTGGGCAGCCATGTGGGTGCTGTGTAGATGTAACAGTCTTATTAAATAAGAAATACTGTGGTGGTATTGTGTTCCCCAAAATATTGTGTACTCTAATAAATTTATCTGGGGTCAGAGAACAGACAGCTACTAGATACAAAGGCTAGAAAATGGTGGCACTCACACCTTTAATCCTAGCATTCCAGAGATAGAAATCCCTCTGGATCTCTGTGTGTTCAAGGCCACATTGGAAATAGACAAGCATGGTGACACGCCTTTAATCCCAGAAAGCCAGCCTTTAATCCCAGGGAGTGGTGGTAGAAAGCAAAAAGATATATAAGGCGTGAGGACCAGAAACTAGAAGATTTTGGCTGGTTAAGCTTTCAGGCTTTGGAGCAACACAGTTCAGCTGAGAGCCATTGGAATGAGGACACAAAAGCTTCCAGTCTGAGGAAACAGGACCAGCTGAGGAATTGGCAAGGTGAGATAGCTGTGGCTTGTTCTGTCTCTCTGATCTACCAGCATTTACCCCAATAACTGGCCTCGGGTTTGATTTTATTAATAAGAACTTTTAAGATTCCTGCTACAAAATACAGAGCCAAATGCAGAGTTAAAAGCCCAAGAGGTCAGAGCAGTAGTAAGAGCTGAGACTTAAAATCACCTTCTTACCCTTCCTGCCACTGCCGTCCTTCCCCTCCGAAAGAGACCTACTTCCTGTGTGTCTGTCCTTTTATTGACTTTCTGTCCTGCCTTCTTATAGGTTGTAAACCTAACCACATGACCTTCTCGTTACTGCCTGTCTATACAGACCTCTAGGTCTCTATGGTTGGTATTGAGATTAAAGGCGTGTGTCTCCATGCTGGCTGTATCCTTGAACACACAGAGATCTGCTTGTCATGTGATCGGGGTTAAAGGTGTGCGCTACCACCGTCTGGCTTCTGCTATGGATTGCTATTAGCTCTGACCCCCAGGCAACTTTATTTATTAACATACAAATAAAATCACTTTTCCAGCCGGGCGGTGGTGGTGGTGCACGCCTTTAATCCCAGCACTCGGGAGGCAGAGCCAGGCGGATCTCTGTGAGTTCGACGAGGCCAACCTGGGCTACCAAGTGAGTTCCAGGAAAGGCACAAAGCTACACAGAGAAACCCTGTCTCGAAAAGAAAAAAAAAAAATCACATTTCCGTACAAATGAAATACCATAGTGCTAGAATTGAACCTAGGTCCTCTGGAAGAGCAGCCAGTGATCTTAACCTCTGAGCCATCTCCCCAGCCCAGGTCTCTCACTGAACCTAGAGCCCACCAATGGGCTCACTTGCTCAGTCAGCAAGCCCCAGGGATCTTGTCTCTGCCTTCCAGTGCTGGGACATACGCACCCCCAAATGGACTCAGTAAGTTGTACTTTCATATTTACACATGCACGTGGTACGTGTGTGTGTGTGTGTGTGTGTGTGTGTGTGTGTGTGTGTGTGTGTGTGTAGTGAAATAATCCAAGAAAAAGAGGAAATAGCCCATCAATTTGAGAGGAAGTGGAGGGAGCAGGAGAAGGTTGGATGGAGGAAAGGGAAAGAGGGAGTGATGCAATTAGATTTTAACTTAGAGAAAGTGGGGCAAAAAGAAAATGCCCCCATAGACTTGAGTGCAGGCTAATCTTTTTTTCTTTCTTTCTTTGTATTTATTCTATACATCTTCTACATCATGCATCCCGATCCCATTCATTTTCCCATCCCTTCACATCTTTCCTCTGCCCCTGAATGGTCCCCAAATAAAACAAAATTTAAGAGAAAAAAGGGAGAAAGGGGGGAGTTAAAAATTTCATGATGGAGGCTGCAGTGTGACACAGTGAGTCACGCAGTGACCCCTTTGTCCATGTATCTTGACTTGCAAGTGTTCATTGCAAAGAGTCATTGGTCTGGTTTGAGGCCTCTGGTTTCTACTGTACCATCCATGTTGGGCCCTCACTGGGATATCCTGTAGTTACCCTGTGTTGTGGAGATCCTGTTGCTTGGATTCTTTGGGTCAGGCCCCTTCACGTAATCCAGCAAATCATAGATGGGGTAGAAATTGGGACAGGCCAAATCATAACCCTGGTTCTGGGCCTAGGCAGCCTTAGGATTGGTCCGCCAGCCAGTTTTCCCTGTCCACACCACCAGGGTGAGCTCTCCAGCATTGCCCAGGCTAATTCAACTCGTGCAGCAAGAGGATGCTGCACTTCCAGAGGACCCAAATTTAGTTCCCAGAACCTGTCAGGCAGATCATAACCATGTGTATGTAACTCCACGCCCAGCAGACCTGATACCATCTTCTGGCCTCTGAGGGCATCCACAGACATGTGCACACAGGCACACAGAAGAGAAGAGGTAGAGCTCTACATACAGGAAGGTCTGTGACACATTAAATAAAAAGTAGCCCGTAATATGCAAGGTGTTGTGCAATTTTTGGAAAGTAAAAATCCATACTTACTGATGTCCACACATATGTATGACATGTGCACACATATATGAATGTATATGTGTAGACATTTACTTGGAAAGATATGCAGCAAACTGTTAAGGTTTTACCTTCAGAGGAGGGCAGGGACATGCAGGAGATGAGTGAAGAAAGGCTAGATTGTTTCCTTTCTACAATTTCATATTATTTGCATGCATGCAATGCAAAGATCATTGACTTCTTTTGCAATTCATTAATCTGAAATGAAAGCTTAAACATTAAAATGTAGGAAACGTATGAGTTGAAGATATTTATAGTAGCTCCTACTTCCTTCCCAAGACTAAGCAATATATTAATATTTGGGTTTTTTTCTTTACTTTTTAAAAAGAATTATTTTAATTTCAAATTATGTGTATGAATGTGTGTTGGGTGGGGGTATGTGCGTGTGACTGCAGTAACCCTTCAAAGTCAGGATAGAGTCAGATCCTCTAGAGTTGAAATTACAGGTGATTGTGAGCTGCCCAATGGGAATGTTGGGAACCAAACCTGGGTTGAGAGCAGTATACACTCTTAACTGCTGAGCCATCTCTCCAGCTCCTTCCTTCCATTTTCCTTCCTTCCTTCCTTCCTTCCTTCCTTCCTTCCTTCCTTCCTTCCTTCCTTCCTTCCTTCCTTCCTTCCTTCCTCCCTCCCTTCCTTTTCTTTCTTTCTTTCTTTCCTTCCTTCTTTCTTTTTTAGGTTATTTTTCACTTGTTTGGAACTTTTGGTTTTTCTAAGCCAGGGTCTCATTATGTAACCTAGACTAGTTTAGAACTTGGCTATGTAGCCCAGGCTGGCCTTGAACTTGTAGAATTCTCTTGCCTCAGCCTTTTGAGTACAAGCAATGTATTTGTAACTCCAACTTTATGCCTATGTTTCTCCACTACAAAAGTGATAGGATTCCAGAAATGTCCATGGCACTGCTGAGAAACTTTAATTACATGCTACTTTGTGTTAGCAAAGACCATTTCTACGAGCAAGTCTAGAGCTCCTCAACAGCTGTATGGCCCCCTTTGTTAATCTTGAAATTCACCTTAGAAAAACCAGTTCCACTATTTTGGCCAAATTAAAGTCTATTTTTATTAAAATATTAAATGCTGACCATGATGGAATTTGATCAGGACCACCACATGTAAACTTTTCAGTTGAGTGGCCCAAGGCACTGTTGTCAGGGCTTATAAGGACAAAACACATAGGCCACTGTACTTTCCCATGAGGCTTTGTTACTATTTTCCAAGAACTACAACTCCCAGAATTCCAGGAAGTTAACTGATCTTTGGGCACGGGTGGGGCTTAAGGTTAATTTAGGGTCTAACACCTTCTCCTCTACAAACACTTCTCCAATCTCACTTTGAACAATGTATTTTGAAAAATGTGTTAACAAGCATGATTAAATTATGTCATAGGATGTGAAGCCCATTATAGATATACAGTTTTAGAAAAAGCTTCAGTATTACTTTCAGCCAGAATTGTTTTCTTTCAACTCATAATTGTTTGCCATTTTGTTGTTATCCATATAAATAATGTGGATTCATAAATGGAGCTGCTATATATCCTCAATGTCTTCATTTAGACCAGTGGTTCTCAACCTTCCTAATGTTGTGACCCTTTAATACAGTTCCTCATGTTGTGGTGACCCCTCAACCATAAAATTTTTTATTGCTACTTCATAACTGTATTTTTGCTACTGTTATGAATCATAATATAAATATCTAATATGCAACTCCTGGGAGAGGGTCCCTCGACCTAAAGGGGTCAAGACTCACAGGTTTAGAACCACTAATTTAGAAACTGACCTTTTTTTTTTTTTTTTTGAGACAGTGTTTCTCTGTATGATAGCTCTGGCTGTCCTGGAACTTACTTTGTAGACCAGGCTGTCCTCCACCTGACAAAGATCTGCATGCCTCTGCCTCCCAAGTGCTGGGATTATAGGACGTTCTAATTTTTTTTTTTAATTTTGGTGGTGGTTAAGTGCATAAAACATAATACTGAAAGTATAAAATTTAACGTGAAGCTTCACAGCTTCCATTTCTAGTGCCAATTCAAACCATACATAAGTCGATTAAGCTGCATAGACTTTAGATCTGGTTAATTCTGGTGTGTGATAGTTTTATTTATTTGCAAGGGTGTTAAAAGATAATATAGTTTGCTCAAAATGGAGGTGGGTCATTTATTTGGCTGGAATTCGAGCTCTGTGGTAGATGATTTGCTTTGCATGTATAAAGGTTCAATGCCAAGTACTATCAAAAGAAAGGGAGGGGGGATGGATGGATCAAATAGATCAGTTTAGACTTATATATGTTATAAGGAATTAACAGGAGCTGGAATGTGTTTTAAAGCCCATCTGGATATTTGGGGGCTAAGGACAAGAACACAGACACAGGCTTACATTCTGTATTTCTAGATATTTACTTTATTTTATTTTTGGCAGTACTGAGGATCAAGCTCAGGGCTTTGTGCCTGCTGGGTAAGTACTCTGCCATTCAGCTAGACCACCAGCACCTGTCTAAATATTAAAGTTTATAAATCAAACTAATAGAAAGCTGTGACTTGGAAATGACGGAAAGTTGGTGTAATATCAAAGACAACTGTTACTAGTCATATCTGGATAATCTTGGTAATAATGCATAACAAAATAAATATATACATACCTAAGTATTCATAAATTATTTTAAATGTATACTGTAAAAGATTTTACCTTTATATCAACAAAATAAGTAGTGGAGCTCACTTTGTAGACCAGGCTGGCCTTGAACTCACAGAGATCAGCTTATCTCTGCCTCTGAGTGCTGGAATTAAAGGTGTGCACTGCCACACTATTTGTATTACAATAATAAAATTTTATGATTTTTTTCACAACAGCCATTGCTTATTGATGGTGATAGCTGACAAATCTTGTGTAATTATGGTTCTTAAGTATAATTTTGAAATCATTTTATTTTGAAGTAAAGTTTTGAAATTATTTTAATTTGAAGAAAATATTTGACCCAATATAGAAACAATTGAAATTTCTAATTAAATAACTTCAAGCACTATGCAGATTTAGAAGGGATGGGCTGCAGGACTGGAGAGATGGCTCAATAGTTAAGAGCACTAGGTGTTCTTCCAGGGGACCTGGGTTGGATTCCCAGCACCTGCATGGTGGCTCACAACTGTAATTCCAGTTCCTGGGGATCTGATATTTTCTTCTGGCCTCTGCAGGCACTGCACACAGTGTTACACAGACATACATGCAGGCAAAACACCCATACACATGAAATAAATAAATCTTTTCTAAAAACCAGAAATAGTAGACTGGGATGTAGTCAGTTGGAGTGTTTACCTACCAAGCATGAGATCCTGGGTTTGATCCCCAGTATCACCTAAATCTGGCATTGTGGTGTACACCTGTGATCTCAGGACCTAGGAGATAAAAGCAGGGGAATCACATTCAAGGACAGTCGAAGGAAAGAAGGAAGGAAGGAAGGAAGGAAGGAAGGAAGGAAGGAAGGAAGGAAGGAAGGAAGGAAGGAAGGAAGAGATGAGGGAGGGAGGGAGGGAGGGAGGGAGGGAGAGAGGAATGAAGGATGGAGGGAGGGAGTTACAGTGATGTTTAATAAGACATATGTTGCTGTGGATATCGCTCTGTATGTTGTGAATATGTTGCTCTGATTTGGTTGATAAATAAAATGCTGATTGGCCAGTAGCCAGGCAGGAAGTATAGTATAGGTGGGATAAGCAGAGAGGAGAATTCTGGGAACAGGAAGGCTGAGTCAGGAGAAGCTGCCAGCCACCACCAGGAAAAGCAAGATGTAAAGATACCAGTAAGCCATGAGCCACGTGGCAAGGCATATATTTATAGAAATGGGTTAATTTAAGATGTAAGATCTAGCTAGCAAGAAGCCTGAGCCATTAGGCCATACAGTTTGTAATTAATATAATTCTCTGTGTGTTTATTTGGGTCTGAGTGGCTGCGGGCCCAGGCAGGACTAGAGAAAACTCCAGTCACAATATGCATTACATACTATATTAAAGAACTTATCAGGGGCTGCCATAATAAAGACCAGGGATTCAATTGCAGATACTAGTTTCTTACAGTTCTAGGCACTAGAGAGTTCAAGCTCAAGACACCAGCAAGGTGGGTTTCATTCTGAAGCATCTTCTATTGGCAAGTAGTTAGCCCCTCATGTATGATCCTTCCTGTAAGCTTTAGGAGAGAGCCAGCAAGCCTTGCAGTACAGTTATGAGAGGACAGTATCCTGCTATCTATGGTAGAGCACACCTGTTCTATCTTCTAGCATTTGGGAGCTAAAGGCAAGGGGATCACCACATGTTTGAGACCAGCCTGTTTTCTATAGCAACTTCCAGGTCAGGCACAGATACACAGCACAGCTTGGTCTCAATACAAATACTCAAATAAACAAATAAGCACAATCTTTTTAAAGGAAGAGGAGATTTGTCTTCCTCTGGCTCCCTAGTTCTGGGATTATTGAGGCATGAGTCACCATGCCTGGCATAGTCTATTAAAGAAAAAAAAAACAACACAAAACTGTTTTGAAAGGACTATCATTGTCCTTCAGCAGAGAATCAATCTCATGCTTTACCATGTTCCATATAAATGTGCATATATAGGAACTCAGCAGGGATATGAGTGGTTAATGTTGCAGACATGTTCCTCAGCCACAGTGCACTGCATGAAGACTGCACTAAGAAGTGTCTCCAAAATCACAAGAGAGAAGAGAGATTAGAGAGACACTCAGCTGTGCAAGACCCTCCCGACTTCATCTGATGTGAGAAAGGTGTTTGAAAGTTCACAAATCCTCCTTTCTCTTACTTGAGTAGTTTTGCTAGTCAACTATTCCCAGCACTTTAAAAATTAGATTGAGTCCTTTTATTTTATGTGTGTTTTCCTGAGTGTATATATGTGCACCACATGTGGACCTGGAGTCACAGATGGCTGTGAAACATGGGAGTCCCAGGAATTGAACCCGGGTCCTCCGTATGAGCAATAAGTGCTCCTAACCACTGAGCAAACTCTTCAGCCCCCTCCTTGCATTTTTGAAAAGTGTTGTCAGATATGACAGGAGCAGAGGATAACCTGTAGACCACCACAGTATTCCAACGCAGCTACCTTTTGTTTCCAGAACATGGGGCAAGAGACCTAAAGTGTTTCCATAGGGCCTAATGCTGTTTGTCACAGGAGATGATGTTCAGGACTCCATTTGTGCTGTGCCAGTGATGTTCTTATTTGTTCCTTAATGTCCGGTATGTTTTGTGTCAACTCCATGCAAGCCAGTTATCTGGGAAGAGGAACCGCAGTTGAAAAATACCTCCCTCCAATAGCCTGTAGGTGGATCTGTGGGGCCTATTCTTGATTAATGATTGATGTGGGAGGACAACAAAGCAGGCTGAGCAAGCCATAGGGAGCAAGCCGGTAAGCAGCACTCCTCTATGGCCTCTGCTTTGGTTCCTGCCTCCAGTATCCTCAGTTCCTGCTCTGAATTTCACCAGAGATGGACTACAAAGTGGAAATGTAAGCCAAATGAACCCTTTTCCCCCCAAGTCCCTTTTGGTTATGGTCTTTATCAGAGTAATAGAAAGCAAACTTAGACACATAAAAAAACTGTCTGTGCATATGTCTGTATAGGACCCTCTAAAATGAGGGGGCAGTTCTTCTCCTCTCTTGGTCTTATGGGTAGTATTAGGTGTAATGAAAGGCAATGACTTTGAACCATGCTATATAAAGGAAGAGTTTTCAGTCCTTTCAAGAGAGAACATTTGGGAGAATTAAGTCATCCAGGTCAGGTAGTAGTTTCAATGAGCAATCTCAAAGCAATGCACACTATAGCTATGAACTTGCTCTTCATCATGTGAACAGTGATAAATCCATCATTGACTCATAGAGTTTAGTGTGTTGATTAGAACTTACCAGTTTAGTGGTTTTGTTTGTACTTAATGTTATAGATCAGAATTCTGAACAAGCTTTTTGAGAAAAGGTCACATGTAGCCCAGGCTGGCTTCCAACTCTCTATGTAGCCAAGGATGACCTTGAACTTCTGGTTCTTTTACCTCTACCTCCTGAGTAGAGGTATTTTAGGCATATGCTACCATGCCTAATTTTTGTGGTGTTGTAGGTCCAACCCAGGTCCTTGTGCATGCTAGGCAAGTACTATACCAACTGAGCTACATCCTAGAATTGAACAATTTTACTTTTGAGAAATCTGACGCTTATTTTTTTAGCCTTGGAAAGAGGGTTGGGATATAGATCAGTGGTAGAATGCTTGCCTAGCACAGGCAAGACCCAAGGGTCAATTCCCAACATCACAAACAAGCACGCAGAATCTTGTAAAGGTAATTAATCTTCATATGCAAGCATAGAACTTGTTTGACAGGTGTTAGGAGTAGATTATGGAAAATCATTCCTATTGTCAATTAATAAAAGATTTCTCAAAATAGAAAATTGATTTCTCTTAGATTGCTCTAGGAGAGCAGCATATTTCTAAAAAGCCTCATGAGTAGCAGCAAGAGAAATTAGAATTTTATTAATCTAAACCCCATGTATATATTGGAAAACACAGCAAGTTTTTTTTTTTTTTTTTTTTTTTTTTTTTTTGGTTTTTTGAGACAGGGTTTCTCTGTGTAGCTTTGCGCCTTTCCTGGAACTCACTTGGTAGCCCAGGCTGGCCTCAAACTCACAGAGATCCGCCTGGCTCTGCCTCCCGAGTGCTGGGATTAAAGACGTGCGCCACCACCGCCCGGCGACACAGCAAGTTTTAACACAATTGTGAAAGGGCTGGAGAGATGGCTGGGTGGGTAAGAGTACTTGCTGCTCTTCCAGAGGACCTGGGTTCAGTTCCCAGAACCCACACGGCACTTGACAACCATTTGTAACTCCATTTCCAGGAAGTCTAGCACTCTCTTCTGGCCTCCATAAGCACCAGGCATAAACAGTGCACAGACATACATGTAGGCCAATCATACACATAAAACAACACACACGTAAGAGATTTCATTTTTTAGCTTTTTTAAGCAGCAACATTAGCTATTGTTAGTGCAAAATGGTTATATACAATTTGCCTTTTACCATCAACACTCAACACTTGTGTGTAGAAAGTCCTCAATAGAGAAAGCCCTCCATGGAGACACAAATTTCAATACACCTTAGAGTGTGTGTGTATATTTACATATAGTGTAAACATTTTTTACAGTGCCTCAAAGCATTTCAAACAATGCATATTTGGTAAAGGTTAAAACATTTCAAACAATGTGATGTTTTTCAGAGATTAAGTGTAAAGAAAGTGTGTGTGTGTGTGTGTGTGTGTGTGTGTGTGTGTGTGTGTGTGTAGCTGGAGTTTTAAGAGAACAAACAAACAAACAAAAAACCTACTCCAGGAGTCCCAAGGACTAGAGTTGCAGTTACCAAAAGCCCCCCAGCCTCCACCCCTTTTTGAGATAGGGTCTCACTGTGTAGCCCTAGCTGGGCTGGAACTCACTATGTAGATCAGGCTGTCCTGGGACTCAGAGATCCTCCTGCCTCTGCTGGGCTTAAAAGTATCTTATGGAGACAAGAAGACATCATTTGTTTGTATTTTTCCAGTGTCCCATACAGCGTGTGAGTCATTAAATATTTATTGAATGAATAAATTTTGACATCTTTCTTCTGCAGGATTGAACACGGGGCCTCAAGCATTAGGCAAACACCTACTAATGTACCTCTCCAGCGCCACATCTCAACTTGAACTGGGTTTAAATTAAACATTAATCAACCCTGTACCTGCCTGGCATTCTTCTAGGCACTTGAATAACACTAGAACATGCTGGAAACTTGATTCCCTAGAGGTACTCAAATTAGAAGTAGGTGTCAGGAAATAATACATTGGTAACCATGCAGCCATTCTGCAGGAGGCCTGATGTAATTCAGTGAGCCCTCCAAACAACCCACAGAAAACAGCAGAGTTCAACAGTCAGTGATGAGACAGGCGTCAGTCTAGTTACAAATGACCACACATTAAGGAATGGTGCCCACATGGCAGCTAGTAGCATACGGTTCATACTACTAGCATTCTTGATGGAGGTTATCAACCCAGGCAGCATTTTCTGCTGGATCTGTTCACTATCATAAACAACAACAACAACAAAAACAACAACAATTGTAGCATCTTAGGCAAGTTGCTTTATTTCTCAAAGTCGCAATGTATCTTCACCTTTAAAATGGTAAGATGACAAATATATCCTTCTAAAAGGTTGGTCTTGAGAAAATGTATGTGAAGGTTCTAGGACACAGTAAGGATTTAGTCCAGCCACATATTATCACACATCAAGGCATAGGGATGGAGGAAGAGGGCACACAGTTTGCATATAAGTACCTGTTTACAGGTGTCGTCCTTAGGCGTCCAACATCCAATACTTCACAGTCAGTTCCAAACCATGCACCTTCTATCGTCCAGTAAAGCGCCAGCTCTTCAGAAACACACAGGCAGTTGTACTACCCTATCCCTTCTCTTTACTGCCATCTACCGGCAAGTGAATGGATGGCTCGCTCTTCGCAAACCTTGCCGTCATCCTAGAGAATTTCACGAAGATAACTCACTCTAAAGCAGTCAGGCCATTCCCTTAACTAGACAATCCTCTTCCATGGCTAATAGGATCACCTTGCTGATCTTGTAATATTAACTATATATCGCTGTGTAGAAGACACGAGGTCCTTGTGCTCACAGACAAGCACCGGGGAAACGAGGAAGGGTTGTCTCTTCAATGAAAGATATGTATACCTATTTTCCACCCAGAAGGCTGGGTGTGGACACAGTTAACAGCCGGGGGACCTGTGCTATCTGTAGGGCCAGACCACACCTGAATCTCCCAGACAACGATGTTCACCCCAGACCCTTCCTCCCTAGACCTTTATCTTGAGCACAGTTTCTCACTCAACAGAGCCCATCCTTAGGGGAGAAGTCACATGTAATTTATAACTTGCTGACCTCTACACTATCTACACAAGCAAGACCACACCAACGTCTCCCCTAGGCCCTTTAAGCTATAGAACTCATTCTTATGGAAGAGATAACATGTACTTTGCAGAAGAGTTTCAATGTCACCGTGCCTTAAGCACAGGATTGAGATAATTGTTACCAGGAAACTTTTTTCCAAAATTGTATTGTACTTAAATATGACTAAACAAACTGCCCAGAGTCAGACTCGAGAAGTTTGAACCAACACCGTTTACTGAGTCAAGTTGAACCAGACTTTGTCCTTGCCTCACACAGATCATTGCCTTACTGACTGTAGCATTTGCAGAGCACACCCTGCCCCCCACCCCCCACCCCGCCTGTTTTAGGGTTTCTATAGCTGTGAAGAGACACCACGACCATGGCAACTCTTATAAAGGATAACATTTAATTGAGGTGGCAGCTTACAGTTTCAGAGGTTCAGTTCATTATCATCATGGCGGGGAGCATGGTGGCATGCAGGCAGACGTGATACTGGAGGAGTAGTTGAGAGTCATCTTGCAGGCAATAGGAAGAAAACTGAGACTCTGAGTGTTATCCTGAGCAAAGGAAACCTCAAAGTCCACCCTCACAATGACATGCTTCCTCCAATAAGGCCAGCCCACTCCAACAAAGCCACACCATACATCCTAATGGTGCCACGCCCTATGAGATCATGGGGGTCAATTACATTCATATTACCACACCCCTCCCACATTAGTGTATAATAAGTTATCACAAAATTTAATAGCTTAAACTGGCAGATATTTATTATTTTATATAGTTTCTGTGGATTAGAAAATTTTTAGTAGAGAGATACAGTCGAGATACTGGGAGCCATAGTGGTGGTTGAGAGGTTAAGAGCACTTGCTGCTCTTCCAGAGGGCCCGGGTTCCGTTCCCAGGACCCACAACCACCTGCATGTCCAGCTCCATGGAATCCAACACTCTCCTCTGGCCTCCACAGGCACCAGGCACTTACATAGCATACATACATGCAGGCAAACACTCATATGCATAAAATATAAATAAATAAAAAGTTGTAGTCAAATGGTCCAGTTACTCTGAAGGCTGAGGCTGTAGGATAACTTGAGCCCACAAGTTCGAGAATAGCCTGGGCAACGTGATAAGAAAAAAAAAAAAGAGAGAAAACTTGCAAATAGTTTCCTAGGTGGTCCTGTGGCTCAGGCTCAGGGTGGAGGCCTACCTGAGGCTAAAGAGCATAACTTACCTAAGAAATGGCAGCTTGCTGCTGGTTGTGGGTACAAAGATTGCCTCAGTTCCTGTCATATGGGCCTTTCCACAGGGGCTGGCTGCTTTAGTGACCTCCTGGCATGGTGGCTGACTGGCTTCCCTCAGAGCAAGTGACCCACAGTGGAAGCTACAATGTCATACACTAACATTTGCACAGTATACTATGAATATATATATATGGAGAGCCTGAGAGCAACCTTGCAGACTTCTCCTTTTGGTTGTACGAAATTTTCTGAGCTAGGTCTCCCTATGCAGCCCTGGCTGACCTACAGAAGTTCCCAAAGCTCTCAGGGAGAGGACAGATGGTTGCAAGGATTCCTAGTCACAAAATAAAAGGCAGAACAATTGGTCATGAGTTAGATTTATCTTTCTGCTGATCATGTCCCCCGCAACCCTGAGACACTGAACTTGTCAGGAAATTACAAATGTTCTGGAGGAACTTTCTCCCATTCCTTAAACAAGGGTCTTCCAGAATGTTCATTATTTTAATTGTACAAATGTAGGCAGTGTGGTGTAATAATAAGCTGTATACATTCACCTGTCATGATCAGGGTAGTAAGCATTTTCATCTACTTAAATCTTTTTTTATTTTTATTTTTTCTATTTGGGAGCTAAAGAGCTCTCTGTGCCCTAGTCGCTGTATTGACTAGCCAGGCAACAGGACAAAAAAGAAAAATTCTCTTAAGAATGTAGGTCTCATTTATCTTTTCAGTTCATACCCAGTCTCACAGAGGCCTTTTAACTGAATTTGTTAAGGATTTTAAACTTGAATAAGACTATTTTCTCAGCAAATTATAGAAGACTAAAATGTTCTCCCTACCAACATGTTTTTGATAGATAAATAGATGATAGATGATAGATAGATAGATATATGATAGATGATAGATAGATAGATGATAGATTTTTGTTTTGTTTTGTTTTTTGAGACAGGGTTTCTCTGTGTAGTTTTGATGTCTGTCCTAGATCTCACTCTGTAGCCCGGGCAGGCCTCAACCTCACAGAGATCCGCCTGCCTCTGCCTCCTGAGTGCTGGGATTAAAGACAGCAGTCAACAGAGCTGGGTGTGGTGGGACAGGTCTGTAAGTGCCCGTGCTCAGAGTTGACACAGGAGAATTCCAGTCTGCAGCCTGGGATACATGGTCAGTTTAAGGCCAGCCTGTACATACCAAAATCCTGTCTCAAGGGGAAAAAGTCACTAAAAGCTGGTCCTAGAGGAATTCCTTCCACTAAAACAAAGACAGTATGCCAAAGTTAAGAATCTGAGCCTTAGGCCGGGCGTTGGTGGCGCACGCCTTTAATCCCAGCACTCGGGAGGCAGAGCCAGGCGGATCTCTGTGAGTTCGAGGCCAGCCTGGGCTACCAAGTGAGCTCCAGGAAAGGCGCAAAGCTACACAGAGAAACCCTGTCTCGAAAAACCCAAAAAAAAAAAAAAAAAAAAAAAAAGAATCTGAGCCTTAGCATTCGGCAGAATTTTGGGGTTTAGCTCAGTTCTTTGATGGACACAATGTAGTAACATTGCTGAGCCCCATACACAAATCAAGCACAGACATCAGCTGAGGATAACTAGCACCTAGCATGTGAAAACACTCAACAATTTCTTGCTGAGAACTAAATAAATCCTTGGTATTGAATTTACTGTTTCAGTCATGGACTCTGTACAACAAAACTGTGCATCATAAACATTGGCAAACATGCTGGGTGGTGGTGGCGCACGCCTTTAATCCCAGCACTCGGGAGGCAGAGCCAGGCGGATCTCTGTGAGTTCGAGGCCAGCCTGGGCTACCAAGTGAGTTCCAGGAAAAGGCGCAAAACTACACAGAGAAACCCTGTCTCGAAAAACCAAAAAAATAAAAAATAATAAACATTGGCAAACATCAATTATTATTTTAGAAATAATATATTATTTCTAAAATAATAATATTTAGAAAAAGGTTTTAGCCAGGCAGTGGTGGCGCATGCCTTTAATCCCAGCACTTGGGAGGCAGAGCCAAGAGGATCTCTGAGAGTTCAAGACCAGCCTGGTCTACAGAGCAAGATCCAGGACAGGCACCAAAACTACACAGAGAAACCCTGTCTCAAAAAAAACAAAAAAAAAAAAAAGAAAAGAAAAGAAAGAAAGGTAGGGAGGAAGGAAGGAAAGGAAGGAAGAAAAAGAAAGAAAGAAAGAAGAAAGGAAGGAAGGAAGGAAGGAAGGAAGGAAGAAAGAGAGAGAGAGAAAGAAAGAAAGAAAGAAAGAAAGAAAGAAAGAAAGAAAGAAAGAAAGAAAGAAAGAAAGAAAGAAAGAAAGAAAGAAAGAAAGAAAGAGAGAGAAAGAAAGGAAGGTTTTATATAGTCAAGACTGGCCTCAAACTTACTATGTAGCAAAGAACAACCTTTTACAGAAGATCCTCCTCTCACTAAATTCCCCAGTGCTGGGTTAAGGATGTATGCTCTACCATGCCCAGTTGTATTCGGTGCTAGGTACCAAATTCAGGGCAAATACTCTACATCTCCAGCATCGCAAACATTAATTATGAAGAGCACAAGTTGGAAAGTGATTAGTGACCACAGAACAAGTGACACACAGTAAAGAACGTTTACTTTTGTTTGTTTGTTTGAGACAGGGTTTCTCTGTGTAACAGCCCTGGCTGTCCTGGAACTTGCTCTGTAGACCAGGCTGGCCTCAATCTCACAAAGATCCTCCTGCCTCTCCCTGCCGAGTGTTGGGATTAAAGGCGTGCGCCACCACGCTCGGCGAACGTTTACTTATTATAACCATCTAGATTTAGTGTGATGCAAGGCAGCATCAGGTGATTCCCCAGGAGCATCCTGGTGTGACACTCACTTTTTTTGTTTGTTTGCTTTTAAGGCAGAGTCTCACAGTGTAGTCCTGACTGCCCTGGAGCTGGCAGTGTAGACCAGGCTGGCCACTTCTGTCTCTGTCTTTCTAGAGTGCTGTGATTAAAGGCGTGCGCCACAACACCCCGTCCACACTCACTTTTAAAATGCAGATTTTGCACAGTAGTGGAAAACTGTACCAGCTTAGTGCTTTTCTTATGTACAATTATTCAGACCGTAAACAACAAAAATATTTCTGGGATGGTTGTTCAAACCTGAAAGTGAGCTCGACTCTCTTCTGACGCTCTGCTGAAGTGGATTAGCACCACGTTTAAATCTTGACAGGCCAACAGCTAGCCTCCTGCAAACCCGGAGGACTAAAAAGCCAATTTAGGTGCTCGGGACCCGGCTCCCTCCCAGCCTCTCAGCGTTGGGCTCCGCCCCCCGCAGTACGGCCTGCATCTCCCGTGAGCCTCCTCGACTGTCAATCCTCAGAAGGGAAACCCCTTCCTGCCAGAGAAGCCGCAGACCTCGAATCGCCTGGAGTAGCGTCCGTTACGTCCAGGCTTAGAGGCGGGACTTCCGCTCCCTCGGGCGCTGTCAGTCAGGAGGCGGAAGTTGGTGCCGGCGGGAAGGTTGTAGTGCGGAGTACCGTTGTGCTCTTGCTGGGATCTGCGTGGGCGCGCCCCTCCTGCACAACAACGACCCGACAGCGAGGTTTCTCGGGTCCCCTCGCATCCGGGTAAGTCCAACGGACTGGTGGCGCCGGGAGAAGCGTGTCCCGAGCGCCGGCCACGGGACAGCGGCCTCGTGCGGACTAGCGGGCGAAGGTTTCTCACTTCCCGTTTGGTTTCGCCCACCTCGCCCGCGGGCAAGGGAACCCTGGGACTCCCTGTCCCTTTCTCAAGGTGGCCCCGATTTCCTTCACTGTTGGCCCGGCTTCGCTCACACTGTGCTCCAGCCGTGGGAGACGCGATTCATTCACACCCGGCATCTGCTTCGAGCCCTTGTCTTTTGCTCAACAATTAACTCTCTACTTCCGCAACCCTGTTCGCGCCTTGTTTTTGAGACAAGGTCTGGCCGCGTAGCCCGGGTTGGCCTGGGACTCTCGGTTCTGCTTCTGCCTCGTCCTCCCGAATGCTGGGATGACCGCTATTGTGCCGTCACGTTTTTAAAGAGCGCACTTGTTAAATGGGTTCCCCCGGCCCCTCCCCCACCCCAATGTGATGACTTGAATGAAACACAAGGGCCGAGCTCATCTTGTGATTTCGGTACTACCTAATACAAAACTTAATTTCTAAACTTAGGAATCAGCGGGCTTGGGGCTGGGAAGGTGGCCCAGCTGGTAAGATCACTTGCTGCCCAAGCATTAGGATCTGTGTTGGAATCCCCAGCATCCATCTCCGAAGCTAGTGTGGTTGTAGCGCCTGGACCCCAGAGCTGAGGGAAGGCATAGACTGGAGGATCAGTGAGGAGTGCTGGCTGCCAGCCTAGCTCCAGGCTCACTGAGAGACCCTGTTTCAAGGGAACAAGGTGGAGAGTGATAGAGCAAGGCATCCAATTCCTTCTTCTGGCCTGTTCACACATTCACACATGCTCGCCCCTGGGCATACGCCACACACACACCACACCACACCACACCACACCACACCACACCACACCACACCAAACCAGGAGTCCAAGTTTGCTTACTAGTTTTGTGACAGTTGACCTCCACGTATATAAAGATGCTCACTAAAAACATTTTTGGAAACATCTTTCTTACACAGTGTATGATGCAGAGTAGGTACTTGTCAGGTTCCTTTTTTCTTTTACCAGCATGGCAAATGCTGGGATATGTTTTTAAATGAATGGAGAGTGATTTTTATAGAATTTTATTTTTCTTCCTAGCACTGATCATATGGATACTTTCAGAAGGTTGACATATTTGGTAAATACATCTTAATGATGTAAATTGAAGTAATGCTAAATGTTGGTATTAACAGCTTCAAGACTAAAAACGCTTATTTAATAAGGTGCATGAGGAGTTTGCAGAGTTAAATTTCTGATTTAAGTCTGTGCTTTTTATGGGTATCTTTCTGGAGACTAAGAAACCGAGCTCAGCCCAGCTGTTCTTCACAAGTTTGAGACTGTACTTTAAGGCCAGTGCATTTTATGTGTGCACATAAATTTTTTTACAGATGATTGTAAAGTGCTGATCAGTGGCCACTGAATAGAATTGAAACAGAATAGGAAGATGGCAGCAAATCCTTCAGGACAAGGTAATGCATGCTGGGATTCTGTTATTACTAGAAACTTTCCCTCATTCAATTAATGTATTTGTAGTAGAGAAAATTAGTATAGAACAGTTACTGCATCCAGAATTAAAGAATGAATAGCAAAGTGGAAACCCCCAATTTAAAACCAGTTTAACACCATATTAGTTACACATTTTTAATACTACTAATTGTGTATTTTAACCTGTTAAGATTAGTGATTCACATCATAAACATTTTTTTTCTTTTTTCCATTTATTTTTGTATGGTGTGCATCAGTATATATGCATGTTTGCATGTATGGGTGCATGTATGTGGGGGTGGGCGTGCATGCATGTGGAGACTGGAGGTTGACATGGAGAATCATCCTTCATCACTCTTCACCTAATTCACTGAGGCAGGGTCTCTCAGTCAAATCCAGAGCTTGCTGATGTGCTTTCTCTCGCTAGCCAGCGTGCTCTAGGGATCCTGTCTCCACCTTCCGAGGCTGGAGTTACAGGTGGGCCGTTATACCCACTCAACATTTATGTGGGTTATAGGGATCTGAACCCTGGTCTTCATGGTTTTGGGAACAAGCGCTTAACCACTGAATCATTTCCCAGCCTGCATCACACACTTTATCTCGGGCACCTGTTTTCTTGCTCTTTTCTTTCTAAAACCGTCCTCAGATAATGACTGCCTGCGTCTTCATTGCTGTAAAACCTTCAGCCATCTCTCCTGTCTTCAATCAAAGCAAGTTAGGCCATGCTGCTATTAAGGAATTTTTATTTGTAAATGTTCTGTTGAAGTCAAAATTTATTCAAGTTTTTAGCTTTTTGAGGGCTATGTATTGAACTGTGATCCTCCTGCTTCAGCCTTCCAGTTGAATGTGCCAGATTCAGCTTAAAAATAAAAGTTATTTATTTGTTTGTTGGTTTGTTTATTTTTGAGGCAAGGTCTTGCTATGTAGTCTTGGAGTCTAGAACTTATTATATAGAGCAGGCTGGCCTCCAACATAGAGGTTTGCTTCCCTCGTGCTGGGATTAAAAGCATGTGCCACCACACTTGGCTCATAAAAATTTAATCTTTAGAAAGTTTATAAGTATTTTTTGAGTTGGTTTTTTTTTTTGTTTGTTTTTTGTTTTTTGTTTTTTGAGACAGAGTTTCTGTGTATAACAGCCCTAGCTGTCCTGGAACTGCTCTGTAGCTCTGTAGACCAAGCTAGCCTTGAACTCACAGGGATCACCTGTCTATGACTCCTGAGTACTGGGATTATTTTTAGGTATTTTTATGCATAAAACTTGAAATGGGCCTCTTTCCATATCAGGTCTGAACTGTTTGACTTTTAGGTGTGTTTGACCCATCATCACAGGTAAACATATTTATCTTTAACTTCTTTTCAAAGTTAAGTTAGAAAGGTTCAGATTAAAGTAGTTTGTATGAGATCCTTGGTACGCCCCACCCCTGCCAAAATAGCCAAAATAAGAGCTAAAAGCAGCCCGTTTAGGAAAGAAAAAAAACATAAAAACCACACAATGTAGTCACAATGAAAACATTTTAAATTATCCTGTTCTGATAACAAAATTTGCTGGTAACTTTTCTCTGCAATTGTTGTAGAAACAACTATGGTTGGTATGGTTTTTGGTTGGCCTGTAGCCAGATCTATGAAGCATCCCAAATCTAACGAGTAATTAGTTGAATCAGCCATTTGACTTTGATTACGCCTATAGGAATTCTTTGAGTTACAGAGCTGCTGCTATTGGACACCAGCAGAGGGAGTCTGTATCATGTTCTATAGACTTGGAGATTCTCAGTAAAGAATTTAAAAAACATTACAATTTAATGATGCTTATTTATTTATTTTGAGACAGGGCCTCACTATGTAGTGACCTGGCTGGCCTGGAACTCTTATTTTATGTGTTTGAGTGTTCTGCCTGCATGTATGTGTGTGTATCACATGCATGCAGTATCCTTGGAGGCAAGAAGAGGATGTCAGCTCCCCTGAGACTGAAGTTACAGGTTGTGAACCACCATGTGGGTGCTGGAAATCAAACCCATGTCTTCTAAGAGAGCAACCAGTGCTCTTAATTGCTGATCCATCTCTGCAGCACCTTAGTAAAAATTTTAGTCTTTTATTGTATTTTACTATCTATAATAAATGACTTTTGCACTATTTATGTGTATAGAAATTGGATGGAGGCTGATTGTCTCGCTTATTCTAAAATGGTAACTGAAAGAAACATGATTTATAAAAATAAGAAAAAGACTCAATATATGCATTGTAATTCATTAGTGTCTCTTATGCAGGGGTCAAACATTCAGTGTATTCTTGTCATTGGCTGGCTTGGGTTGAAAGCCCAGGAGATGAGTTAAGCACACTGGGTAGATTTGTGAGGGGATGTAAGAGGCAGTTAAATCATAAAGGAGCCAGCCTAATCAATGGCTTAATCTCTTGATGGAGTCAGGGTTTAAAAAGCCTGCTAGGAGGTGGTAGACCTGTGAAAGGGCAAGGGTGGGGTGTCATTCGGGAAGTGGGTTATGGAGGGTGGTTGGAATGTCTTGGCCCTGTTCTCTCTGCTCTCCAGCTGCCATCATGAAATTATGTCTCACCTCAAGCTCTAAGCAATGGATCCAGGCATCCATGCACAAAAACTTCTGAAACAGTGGGCCAAAAAGACCTGGGTTCAATTCCCAGCACCAGTGTGGCAGCTCATAATCATCTATAATTCCAGTTTCAGGGAACCTGGTGTCCTTGTGTGGCGGGCTTCCTTAGACACTAGGCACACGCGTGGTACACAGCTATGGGTGCAGACACAACGCCTACACACATACTACCCTGTTGTGCGTGTGTGGGGAAGGGATTGCTTCTCCCTTCCACCTTACGTAGTCAGGCTTGTCAGCGAGCGCCTTACATTAGCTGGCCCTTCCTGGTGTTTTAAGATCGCCAAAAAAGCTGGGGGAGGGGCAGCAGGACACACACCTAACGCTCTTTCAGATCTACTGAGCAGTTTTCCACAGCATAGTAGTAACCAGAATTTCTAAATTTGTTAAGCTTTTGGCAATCACTGAAGTCCTACTTTTCTTTATCCAGTGTAATGTGGAACATTTGGTTGGTTCTCAATAATCATTTGATTTATGAGTTGATTAGTTGTAACATCTTAAGAATTTTACATGTTTTTGGAGAAATTTGAATGTAGATGCAGACCACAAACTAAAATTTGGCTAAGGTACCATTCTGTATCTTTTGCTTTTAGGTTGTATACATGCTCGTGTGCGTACGTATGTGTAGGCGTGTGTGACCTGGTGTACATGTGGAGGTCAGGAGACAACTTCATAGAATCTGTTCTCTCCTTCCACCTTTATGTGGGCCCCAGTATTGAGCCCGGATTGCCAGGCCTGTGTGACAAGCGCCTTTCCCTATTGCAGCATCGAGCCTGCCTCTCTATTTCTGTACCTTGAATGGTGTCTTAGTTCTTCCCTATGGATAAATGTGGCAGCCAGATCAGTCCAACTTGGTTTCAGAGAGAGCCTGTGTAATACACATGGAAGGAATGGGAACTCTGATTTCATGGTTTCCTAGAGTGGTAACCTGGAGATCAGTGGGCACTGCTGACTTGGAGTCACTCTGGGTGCTCTCTCCTGATCGTAGAGTCCTGTGTAGGAATAGACTGCCATAGCATCTGGGAAGGGTCCTGTTTGACCCCTGCTTGGTTTTTTTTTTTTTGTTTTGTTTTGTTTTGTTTTGTTTTGTTTTTTTTGAGACAAGATTTCTCTGCATAGCTTTGACCTCACAGAGATCCGCCTGCCATTAATTTCCACATAGACTGTAACTGTGACTAATGACATGAAAAATCACCGTTGTAATTCAACTACAGAAACAACCACCACCGCCCAGCTCAGGCTTATATTTTAAGGTGTGCTTGTCTCTCAAGCATCACTATGTGTTTGAAGGATTTGTGAAAATTCTCATATTTATACCTTTTAAAGAGTGTAGATGCATTTGGGCGGTGGTGGCGCACGCCTTTAATTCCAGCATTCCGGAGACAGAGGCAGGTGGATCTCTGAGTTCGAGGCCAGCCTGGTCTACAGAGCGAGATCTAGGAAAGGCGCAAAGCTACACAGAGAAACCCTGTCTCGAAAAACCAAAACAGAAAAAGGGGGGGTACAGAGACACATTTTGGAGTAGGATTTTAAAGCCTAGATCCCTTTTTTATTTCATTTTTGAACTGCTAAAGAAAATACATGTTAGGGTTTGAACCTAGGCCCCAGGTTAAAATTAGGGATGAAATTGGGTCAAAGAAAAATAATATTGTAAAGTAGCAAGAAGATCTGTGTAGTTCGGAGAGAGCTTGGGTCCCTCAGTCCCATCAGACTGGCCTGGGAGATCTCTAATGTGAATGTAACTTAGAAAGCTGATGCTCATAACTACCCTGAATAATGTAACACTGCTTACTGAAGGGGTTAACAGGAGTCTGTTGATGTTAGCAAGAATGGAGAAAAGAATTCTGGATGATAATGAGTCATAGTAACTACTTGCTAGGTGTTTTCTTATGTTTGTACTTCCTATAACTACTCTTTGATGTTGTTACTGTTATCCCTATTGGTTCTAAGGCATGGTGAGGCAATTTTCTTGATAGTAATTGATAGGTAGTCTACTGGTACGAGAACCCGATTAGATTCCATGTCTCAGTTCCTTATTCATTTAGTTCCCACACTGCTTGCTTGTATTCGAGTTTTCTAGAGGAACAGAACCAAAAGAACACACACACACACACACACACACACACACACACACACACACACAGTTGTAAAGAGGGATTATTGTATCCTTAGACTGTGGTGAATGTATGTAATGGCTGCACAAAAAAAATATTAAGCCAATAAATACAAAATATTAAACTGATATTCCCAGAGACTTTCCTTTAATACCAAGTGTACATGTCATAAGTGTGGTACTTAGATTTGCTGTATAGTTGTGGAGAGTTTGCAGCTTGTAGGATAGCAACTTGAAAGGTTTAACATTAAGGTAACTTTTAAAAGTCTTGTTTTAAAATCAGTATAATAGCTGTAATTGAAAAATATATTATTAGGGCTGCAGAGATGATTCAGCAGTTAAGAGCATTTATGCTCTGTAGATGTCATTCTAAACAGTCTTATTAAATAAGAAACACAGAGCCAAATAAAGAGTTAAAAGCCCAGAGATCGAGCAGTAGCCAAGAGCTAAGACCACCTTATCTTACCACTTGCTGCTGTCTTTCCCCTGAGAAAAGAGACTTTCTTCCTGTGTCCTTTTTATTGCCTTTCTGTTCTGCCTTCTCATTGGTTTTAAACCCAACCACATGACTTCCTCGTCACTGCCTGTCTATACAGACCTCCAGGTCTCTATGGTTCATACTGAGATTAAAGGTTCGGGTCATCGCTTGGCTGTCCTTGAACACACAGAGATTCTGCCTGCCATGTGATCAAATTAAGGACGTGTGCCTCCACCGCCAGACTTCTGCTAAATGGCCTGCTTTTAGCTCTGATCTCCAGGCAACTTTATTAATATACAAATAAAATCACATTTCAGCACAAATAAAATCACCATAATGCTCCTTAAAGGGCCAGAACTCAGTTCCCAGTACTCACATTGGGTGTGGGAACTGCCTGTAATTTCAAGAGGATCCAGTGCCCTCTTCTGGCCTCCATGTGCACTGGCATGCATGTATACACACACACACACACACACACACACACACACACACACACACACACACACAAATAAAGTTTCTTTAAGGCAGCCGTTCCTAACCCATGAGTCGCAAGTCCTTTGGGAACCTAATGACCCTTTCACAGGGGTCCCATATTAGATATTTACATTATAAATCATAACAGTAGCAAAATTACAGTTATGAAGTAGTAGTGAAAATAATTTTATGGTTGGGGATTACTACAACATAAGTAATTGTATTAAAGAAGCTCAGTATTAAGAAGATTGAGAGGGGAAAAAGTTTAAGGGAAGTTTTGTTTGTTTTTTAAGAGAGAAATAAGTTACCTATAAGTTTGCTATTAATTATACAGAATAGTTTTCGTTCTTTTATTTTAGAAATAAAAAGAATTCCAGTTAGTCTGTAAATACGGTAGAACTGGTAAAAGGAAGTGACTATCACCTCTTGGGTTCTAGATGTGCTTTGAGAATTGGTTTCTTGAGATTTTTTTAGTGACAAAGGAAAATATGGGAGTAAAATGTTTCTGAGTGTTAAAATGAGAATCTGTAATTGTGAATGAGTGTTTCCTATTGCTGTGTAGAGACACCATGACCATGGCAGTTCTTGTAAAGTAAAACATTTAATTGGGTATCTTACAGTTTCAGAGGTGTAGTTCATTATTATCATGATGAGAAGCATGGTAGCACACAGGCAGACTTGGTGCTAGATAAGGAGCTGAGAGTTCTACATCTTGCAGGCAACAGGAAGTGAACTGGGACACTGGGCATGGCTTGAGCATGTATGGGACCTCAAGGCCCACCCCCACGGTGACACTTCTTCCAACAAGGCCACACCTACTTTAACAAAGCCACACCTCTTAATAGTGCTACCCCCCATGAGCTTATGGAGGCCAATTGCATTCAAACTACTACATTCCACTCCCTGGCCCCCATAAACTTAAAATATAATGCAAAATGTATTTAGTCCAACTTTAAAAAGTCCCCAGAGTCAATCACAGTCTCAACAGTGTTTCAAAGTTCAAAATCTCTTTTGAGATTCATGTAATCTCTTAACTATAATCACCTATAAAATCAAATAAAAAACAGACCACATACTTCTAACATATAATGGCACAGGATATACATTACCATTCCAAAATATAGAAAAAGGAGCATAGTAAGGAAATACTAGATGAAAGCAAGACCAAAAACCAGCTGGGCAAATTCCAACTCTGCATCTCCATGTCTGATATCAAAATGCTCTTCAGATCTCCGTCTTCTTTCAGCTTTATTGACTGTAACATACTTCTCTTTCTTGGGCTCATTCCACTCCCTGTTAGCAGCTCTCTATGGATTCCATGGCTCTGGCCTCTCCAACATCTTGGGGTCTCCAAGGCAATCCAGGCTTCACCTTCACAGCTTCACAGAATAGCCTCTCTAGGCTTCCATTTATTCTGGACCCTGGAATCCAGACTCCAGACTCGCAGCCTTCCTTAGTTGCTCCTTGACTCTAAAGCCAGAACCACATAGCCAAAGCTGCCAAGTTTTGCTGCTTGCTGGGGCTGGAACATGGTCCCCTTATTCAGCTACATCTTCACCAGCTTTCTGTTTTCCGTGGTTTCCTTTATTGCATAAGCTTGGCTGTCCTGAAACTGTTCTGTAGACCAGGCTGGCCTTGAACTCAGAGATCTTTCAATTACATCTTCACTTTCCTTCACTGCCTAAGCTTGGCTGTTCTGGAACTTCCTCTGTAGACCAGGCTAGCCTCAAACTCAGCAGTTCACCAGCCTCTGCCTTCCAAGTGCTGGGATTAAAGGCCTGCATCACCACACCCAACTCTAAGCTTTTAATTCCTTTTCACAAGTTGGAATTTAGCTGGGTGGGATCTTTCCCTGAGGTCACCACTCCCTTTATTCCATTTCTTTTTTGTTGTTGTTGTTGTTGTTTTTTTGTTTTTCGAGACAGGGTTTCTCTATGTAGCTTTGCGCCTTTCCTGGAACTCACTTGGTAGCCCAGGCTGGCCTCTAACTCACAGAGATCTGCCTCCCAAGTGCTGGGATTAAAGGCGTGCGCCACCACCGCCCGGTTTATTCCATTTCTTAATCTGTTTATCTCTTTGAACACAGGACTTTGTTCCATTCCACTTCCTGGTGCTCCTTTTCTCCTCAAATTATATATTTTGTATTTTTCCTTGTTCAGCTTGCTCCCTTTTGTTATAAATCTATATAAGCAAGATGTAGAACTCTCAGCTCCTTCTCTAGCACCATATCTTCCTGCATGCTGCCATGCTTCTCTCCATGATGATAATGGAAAATGGATAAGCCTCTGAAACTGTAAGCAATCCAATTAAATGTTTTACTTTACAAGACCTGCTGTGGTCTTGGTGTATCTTCACAATAAAGAAACCCTAACTCAGATAGAAGTTGGTACCAGAAGTAGGGTCTTGAGGTGATGAGTCTGACCATGCTTTTGTTTGAAGGGATATGTAATCACATCACATAGCTATATGAGGCTGTTTTGAGATTTCCTCTGCCAACAGAATTAATTCACATCTCTTCACTTGAGCCTCAGCCATACTTTTCAGACAAGGGCAAAAAGCAACCACATTCTTTACCAAAATATCACAAGAAAGATCTCTAGGCCACATATTGATATTCTCCTCTGAAACCTCTTGAGCCAGCCCTGTCACAGTTCAAATCACACTCAGCACCACTGTCTTCCATGTTCTTGCTAGGATGGCCCATTAAGCAGCACTTAAAGCATTCAGTTGCTTCTCTAATCCACAATCCCAAGGTGTATATCCCTTCAAACAAAAGCATAGTCAGACCTGTCACAACAATACCCCACTTTTGGTACCAACTTCTGTCTTAGTTAGGGTTTCTTTACTTTGAAGAGACACCATGACCACAGCAGCTCTTGTAAAACATTTAATTGGATTGCTAACAGTGTCAGAGGTTTGTCCATTTTCCATTATCATCAAGGTGAGAAGCATGACAACATGCAGGCAGACATGGTGCTGGAGAAGGAGCTGAGAGTTCTGTATCTTGCAGGCAACAGGAAGGGAACTGGGATACTGAGCATGGCTTGAGCATGTATGAGACCTCAAAACCCACCCCCACTTCCTCCAACAAGGCCATACCTACTCCAACAAAGTTACACCTCCTAATAGTGCCACTCCCTATGACCTTTGGGGGACAATTACATTCAAACTAAGACTTATCATTTGAAAAGTGAAAGTATTTTAGTGTACTGTTTCATTCTAAGAAAATTGTATTTGACCGACATGAGGATACTATAGTTCCTACTGTATGTGAGGTAATACAGTAAATAATCCTTGTGCTAAAAGTGAACACAGGCACATAAGTTATAGCATGAGACCATAGGTATTAAAGAAAATCTCACTAGTGAGTATACCCCTTTGTTTAAATAGTTTAACCTTTGAGTTTGTAAGAATTCTACTGGTGAGAGAAAATGAGAGAAATTGTACCTTACCTCATATAACCAGACAGACTAACTAGTTTGCCTCAAGTTTCAAGTTTGAAGTAAGAAATTATTAGTACTTAAATAGTATTTGCTGGATTTTTTATACTTTCATAGTGTAAATACTTTGCTCAAAACTCATACTCCGTTAGGTCATGTTTTTTGTTTGTTTTTGTTTTTGTGACAATCTCACCATGTAGACTTATCTGGCCTGAGACTCACTATGTACATGTAAGCCAGGCTTGCCTCAGAACTCAGCTCTACCTGCCTCCCCGAGTTCTGGAATTAAAGGTGTTGCCACCACACCCAGTTTAGATCTAAAACTTTGAAAAGGAAGGATGCATTTCAAAATGGCAAGGCCAGCTCAGAAGATGCGGACCTACACAGCCTTTTCTCTGAGCTCTGACTTTCCAGTCCTGGGGTTACAATGTATCACTGCGCCCCTGGCTTCAGGTTTCAACTGTAGTAGTCTTTAAGTTTTCGCTGAATTTGAATGTCATGTGTAAAGTTGAGAGGTTTTTAATTTGTAAGCATTCTGGAATATTATGTATGATTATGAAGCAATTATATCCAATTATAAATTAAGTTGCTTAGTAATGCTTTCAAAGGCAAAGCGGAAAATCTTTCACAAATTTTCTAAGAAGCGTTTCCATGCTGTCTGTGAGCTCATTTTAACATGTTAGTTGTCATATAGTGTAGCCCTCCACGATAAAGAACCTGGGAATTTCAGAAACCCAGTGGTTGCCCTGCAGTCACTGACCCGTCACTCCAGCTGTAACTCGGGCTATCACCTCTTCTTGTCTCTCCCTCTCCCTGTCTCTGTTTGTTTTTAGCTTATGCTAGCTTAGAATTCATTCATTACCAGTAGCCCAGATTGGCTGGAATTCCTAGCAGTCTTCCTGTTTAAGAGCTCTGGGGCTAAGATTACTGGTATGAGCTTCACACCTGGTTAACTCTTCTCTTTTTAATATTCAAATTGACAGTCTGGTTAGCCTCAACTGGCTTCTTTGTCCAAGGGCAACCTTGGACTTTTTTTTTTTTTTTAATGGACTTCTTGCCTTCTTACAGTAAGATATCCCAGATCTGCAGTGCCCTTTATTTTTTTTGTAACAGGGTCTGATGTAGCCCAGGCTAGTCTTAAAACCTTGCTGTACAGCTGAAGGTAGTCTTGAATGCCTGATCCTGCTGCTTTTACCTCCCAAGGGCGAGTACCCCCCAAGAGTGGGTCATCATGTCCAGCTTCGTGGTGCGTCTTTACTGTGGGAGAGAGGCTTTATACATTAGACCACATAACCAGTGACATCATTAGCTTGCCTTGCTCTCGGAGATCAGTGCAGGTTCCTGCTACATACAAAACTATTCTGTTCTGTTTCCACTGTACTTGGGATAAGTTCACCTTCCCTGGACATTTCATGCTTGGCCTGTCTGACCCACTGTCACTACCTGGGAAAAGAGAAGGGGCATTTCAGCAACCTGACAGTTGATGTTGATGGCCCGTTTTCCTCCAGGAGCATGTCAGCAGGAAATGGGCTCTAGATCTAGTATGAAAAATTGCCTGGAAAGTTCATAAAACCATCTTTTTAGAAATGCCAGAATGTACTGTCACTGGTAGTTATTAAAAAGTAGTCTGCTGTTACTAGAATTTGTGGTATAACAGGTTCAGAGATGGAAAATGGGAGAGGATAAATTACTAAAATAGATATGGCATTTCCCAAACTCCTGCCTATAGACAGGCTACTGGTGCCTGGTTAAATTGAGAACTGCAAGTTTCAGCTATTCTGGTTAGGCCCATATCTATGAATACCTTATACATGCTGTGCCATCTCAACCAGTCTCCCTCTCGGGGACATTTCCACCTACCAGGTCTTCTCTGTAAGTCATTGTACAATTCCCACAGTCCCACAGATGGGTATTTAGGCATGCTTAGGTCTACCCTTACTGAAAGTGCCCTCATCCCAAAGTTACCCTTCTAGTCTCCAGAGCTGTAATTGTCTCCTGCTCCTCCTATTCAATATCCTTCTGTGTTTCCCAGTCCTTTTACACTCCCAGGACCCCGTCTCTCTGTCTGTCTCCCCTCACTAGCTAGGGATCAGAAATGCAGACTCCTATGGTCATACAAACAAGTCTGCTCAGGATTATAAAGAGCTTGAGAGTGGCCAGCTAGAGGGAGAATACTCTTTTTGGTTCTGGCTTGTTGCTGCTGTGTGGGAATCTGAATTAGATAGATTTGCAGAGGCTAGAGATCTGAGAATGTGGAGTCCTTCAGTGTTCACATGTTGGCATTTTAATTTGGATTTGTTTGTTTGTTGATTGTTTTTTGAGACAGGGTTTTAACTGTGTAGCCCTGGCTGTCCTGGAACTCACTTTGTAAACCAGCCTGGCCTCGAACTCAGAGAGTCACCTACTCCTGTCTCCCAAGTCCTGGGTTTAAAGGTGTTTGCCACCACCATCTGACTTTAATTTGGATTTTTAAAGCTTAGCCGCATACTGCCTGCTGCAACGTGCTGAGATCTTCTCTAAGTTTAAGGCTTAGAATTAAGTCAAATATTAAATAAGTATTTGATAAAAGGAGGTGTCTATATATCCTATGAGTTGTGCTATTTCTTAGACTTGCTTTCTGGTCTGGTCATTTGGAATTATTTGGTTTTTCCTTCAAAAATGTTTCATTTTTTTAATGAATTTGATCTGAGTATGCACAGTATTTGTTTTGGTGGGGGGTTTTGTGATTTATTTATTTATTTTATGTATATGAATGCTCTATCTGCATATACGCCTTTATGCCAGAAGAGGGCATCAGATCCCACTGTAGATGGTTGTGAGCCACTTGTGGTTGCTGGGTATTGAACTCAGGATCTCTGGAAGAGTAGTCAGTGCTCTTAACTGCTAAGCCATCTCTCCAGCCTGCATAATGCTTGTTTCTTCATGTAAGAATCTGCACACCTGTAGATTTGACTGTGCAATATTTTGGGCCCCCAAATTTAGTCCAAAACAAATGCTATAACTCATACCTTGGTGAGTAGAATTATTTAGACCAGAGTCTTGGTGCTTGAATTGTGGTTAGTGGAAGAGTGCTTGCATGGGATGTACAAGGGATGGGTCCTGCTACTGCAAAAATTAATAAATACATCTTAAAAGTCCTTGCTTTTATTTTGTATCCATCTTTTATGCTCATTGGGTTTTTTTGTTTTTGATTTTTTTTTTTTTTTTAGATATTATTTGTATGGGTGTTTTGTTTACATGTATGTCTGGGTGCCATGTTTGTGCCTGGTGCCTACAGAGTTCCAAAGATGGTATCAGATCCCCTGGAACTGGAGTTACAGTTGTGAGCTGCCTGTGGGTGCTGGGAATTGAACCCAGGTCCTCTGGAAGAGCAACCAGTACTCTTAACTATTGAGCCATCACAGCACACACATGCAACACACTTTTTTTAGGGTCAAACTAGGTAGCCCTAGTTGACCTAGAACTCAACAAAAATCCACCTGCCTCTGTTTCCTGAGAGTGTTGGAATTAAAGGTGTATGCTACCATTGCTGAGCCTGTTTTTTGTTTGTTTGTTTTAAGTCAGGGTGTTTTAAGTTTGTTTTAAGTCATACAGCCCAGGCTGCCCTTGAATGTGTTGCATAGCCAGAGATGACCTTGAACTCTTGCTCTCTGCCTCTACCTCCCCGGTGTAGGTATGCACCACCACATCTGGTTTATGCTGTATTGGAGGTCGAATCCAAGGGTTTTGCACATTCAGCAAACACTCTACCAACTGAGCTACACTCCCCACCCCACTGGATTTTTTGTTTTGTTTTAAAGAGATAAGGGCTCATGTAGGCCAGGCAGGCCTTGAACTCCACCTCTCAAGTGCTGGGATTATATGTTTGCCACCACATCTGGTAATGTATTCTGCTCTTAAAGTTGCTGGGAAATGGCCAGTAGGGAGAAAGAACTTACTAGTGAGTTCATGACCATGCTAGAGAATAGGAATTTTGCTTTCTGGCTTCTACATGGCCTTGGTCTAAAATGCTTCTTATTCCCCCTCCCTTCTTTTTC